>NC_073635.1:67617391-67922173 GCF_029407905.1 Bubalus kerabau
ATGGGTATAGCTTTCCTTTTATCCTTTGCTTTTCACTTCTCTTCTTTTCACAGCTATTTGTAAGGCCTCCTCAGACAGCCATTTTACTTTTTTGCACTTATTTTTCTTGGGGATGGTCTTGATCCCTGTCTCCTATACAATGTCACAAACCTCTGTCCATAGTTCATCAGGCACTCTGTCTATCAGACCTAATCCCTTGAATCTATTTCTCACTTCCACTGTATAATCGTAAGGGATTTGATTTAGAAATTGTAAGGGATCTCTTATTCTTATTCATTTAATGATTGTGAGCATATATCAAGTGCTTGGTATGCACAAGATACTAGATTAGGGGTTTAAGAGCTCAATTATGAATGGCACAGGTTTCTTGATCTTTGTAATTGTTCTATACCACCTAGGAGTACCAGGAAGACATTATGGATGACACTGGACTCCTCCTGAAAGATAGGGAGGATATTCACACATGGAGATGCTTTAGAATTTCAAGCATGAAATAAAGCACAAAGGTAGAAAAGTGTTGGGAAAATATTTGGCTAATGTAGCTTGTCTAAAACAAGCGATAGTATGGTTGAGAATGATGAGTGAGTGAGTGTTAGTCACTTAGTCATGTCCAACTCTTTTTGACCCCAAGGACTGTAGCCTACCAGGCTCCTCTGTCCATGGGATTCTCTGGGCAAAAATACTGGAGTGGGTTGCCTCCCCTTCTCCAGGGGATCTTGCTGACCCAGGGATCAAACCTGGGTCTCCTGAACTGCAGGCAGATTTTGAGAATGATGAGAAGCAGGTAAAATTATTGTTTCTAATTTTTGAAAATGTGATATAATACACATAACATGCAATTTCCTAGTTTAGCCATTCTTAAGCATACAGTTCAGTAGTACTAGCTGGATTAATATTATTGTGCAACCATCACCACCATTCATCTCCAGAACTCTTTTCATCTTAAAACTGAAATTCTGTTCCCATTAAACAGTAACTCCCCAGGACCCCCTACTTTCAGCTCCTGGCTATCATCATTTTTTTTTTTAATTTTCCTTTTCCCCCAGCTTCTGGTAACCACCATTCTACTCTCTGTTACTAAGAGTTTATTTTTTTTTTTTTTAAGATTCCACATAAATTCAGATCGTTAATTATTTGTCCTTCTGAGCCTGCCTGTTTCACTTAGTAGAATTTCCTTAAGTTGTGTCATGTTGTCACAAATGCACAGCTTCTCTCTTTTTGAGGCTGAATATAGAATGTTTTATATGTATATATAATTTTATATAAATATTTATATAAGTGGACTATTATATACATAATTATATATGTATAATCATATATGCTGCTACTGCTGCTAAGTCACTTCAGTCATGTCTGACTCTGTGCGACCCCATAGACAGCAGCCCACCAGGCTCCCCCGTCCCTGGGATTCTCTAGGCAAGAACACTAGAGTGGGTTGCCATTTCCTTCTCCAATGTATGAAAGTGAAAAATGAAAGTGAAGTCGCTCAGTCATGCCCGACTCTTAGCAACCCCATGGACTGCAGCCCAGCAGGCTCCTCCATCCATGGGATTTTCCAGGCAAGAGTACTGGAGTGGGGTGCCATTTCCTTCTCTGATAATCATATATAGAAAGTATGTATAAAATATATATGGATATGATTTGTGCAAACTCCAGGAGATAGTGGATATGGAGCCTGGTGTGGTACCATCCATAGGGTTACAAAGAGTCAGATATGACTTAGAAACTAAACAACAACAAAAATATAAATATTATGTATATATTATGAATATACGTACATATATAATTTTCTTTATCCATTTGTCGAGACTAGGTTATTTTCAGACCTTGAGTGTTGTGAATAATACTGCACTGAACATGGGAATACAGTTATTTCTTTAAGATAGTGACTGTATTTCCTTTGGATATACAACCAGAGGCGGGATTGCTGGATTGAACGGTAGTTCCATTTTTAATTCTGTGAGGAATCTCCATACCGTTTTCCATGGTGACTGCACCTTTGCAATCCCATCAGTGGGATACCAGGGTTCTTCTCTTTTCTCCACATCTTTACCAACCTCTCTTGCCTTTTTGATGATACCTAACATGTGCAATGACATGGCATTGTGGTTTGGGTTTCCATTTCCTTGATGATTAGTGATGCCGATCAGCGTTTCATGTGCCTGCTGGCCATTTGTACATCTTTGAAAAAATGTTTATTCAGGTCTTTTTCCATTTTTTCAGTCTAGGTATTAGGAGATTTTTTGCTATTTAGTTGTAAACTGGATATATTGAAAAAAAAAATAGCCCAAATTTCACAATAGCCTTTCTCCTTCTCTCAAATATTTGTAAATTTATATTTTTTTAATTCATAGATAGGGACTATCCCTAAATTATTTGTATCTACTGTGTATCCTTTCTAGTTTGACTAATTTTACCATGAACTATTACTTATTTTTATATGTAGGTATGTTTATGAATATGTATGATACCCTAGAGAAGGAAATGGCAATCCACTCCAGTATTCTTGCCTGAAGAATCCCAAGGACAGAGGAGCCTGGTGGACTACAGTCCAAGGGGTTGCAAAGAGTCGGACATGACTGAAGCAACTTAGCACACACATATGCATGTGTATACACGTATATCCTGTTCTAGAATAAGTGCCTCAAAGCCATTAAATAAAAGCCACCTAATTCGTGTACTTCTTTCCATTTCTGCATAAGATGATTTCTTCTACCTGGTAGTCATTCAAGTAAAGTTTCTGGTATTAATAAAGGCAGATGTCTTTAATTGCAACATTACTCAGTTAAAATATTAAAAAGGTAGAATAAGGAAAAATTTTAGAGGTTCTCTAACATTAGCTAGTTTGAGTTTGTCAGTAGGTAATGGAAGCCTAGACAAGATTTTTAAACTTGAAAGTCACAGTCCAACTTGTACTTTAGAGAGATGAATCCAGCATCATAGATTGTATTGCTGCAGGGAGGTTTCAGAACAGGGAGGCAATCTGGGAGATAATTCCAATAGGTAATTCAACTAGTTAAAAGGTAATGAGTATCTGAAATAGAGTGGAACAAATGAAGATGAGAAAGGGAGGAGGAAAAGCAAGACTATTGTTTAGGTATCAGATATAAGACTCAGGAGGTTATCATTTTAAGGAACATCAAAGAATTTAAAATTTTGACATCAAAATTTTTTAAGTCTGAGAGATTTAAAGAACAGTCAAGCCACTGTCAGAAATAGGGAAATGTGAAAGTTTTTGATAAAACTCATTTTGGGATTTAGACTCCAGGGTACTTGTGGCCATCTGGGTAGAGATGTTTAGGAAACAGCAGTTGTATTTGAATTTAACGGAAGAGATCAATACTAAAAATGCAGATTTTGGGTACACCTGCAAGGAACTAATGATTCAAGTTCTGGTTGATTATTATCCTGTTTCTTCTTTGGATGAGTTACAGTCAAGTGAGAAGGAAAAAATTACAACAGGCTGGCTTTTGAATTAGTGCAGGTGTGATTTGTCAATGAAAATACATAATAAGAATATAAGTAGAAACTGAGGTAGTCAAGTGAATTTGTGGATGAAGAATTAGCAGAAATTTGGGTGAAACTATAAGTAGTAAATATATTCAAATAGTAAATAAAAATAATTATCCCTACATAGAGACAGAGTTCGGAGAAGGCAATAGCAACCCACTCCAGTACTCTTCCCTGGAAAATCCCATGGATGGAGGGGCCTGGTAGGCTGCAGTCCATGGGGTCGCTAGGAGTCAGACACGACTGAGTGACTTCACTTTCACTTTTCACTTTCATGCATTGGAGAAGGAAATGGCAACCCACTCCAGTGTTCTTGCCTGGAGAATCCCAGGGACGGGGAGCCTGGTGGGCTGCCGTCTATGGGGTCGCACAGAGTTGGATACGACTGAAGCGACTTAGCAGCAGCAGCAGAGACAGGGTTTAGTGGGGCTTCCCTGATGGCTCAGTAGTAAAGAATCCTCCAGCAATGCAGGAGACCTGGGTTCCATTCCTAGGTTGGGAAGATCCCCTGGAGGAGGGCATGGCAACCCACTCCAGTATTCTTGCCTGGAAAATCCCATGGACAGAGGAGCCTGATTGGCTACAGTCCATGAGTTGCAAAAAGTCAGACATGATTGAAGCAACTGAGAATGCACACACAGGGACAGAGTTTAGTAATAACTTGTGTTTGAGGCATTACTATAGAAATGACCAACTAAGTATTAATTCATGTCAACCAATATTCACTGTTGTCTTTTTTTTAATTGCCAAATATATGGTTTAAAAAGTTTGGTAAACTTATATCTACCTCTCAAGGTGCTTCCTATATGGTAATCATAGACATGTATTGCTTATGATGCTAGAAATATTTGTATCTTTCATTAAGAGCACAAATAAGCCAAAGGTCATTTCTGTTTCTGGAGAGGAATATGAGAATTCAGAAGGAAGATGTGACCCTCTAGATAAAGAAATACGTGCGCTCTCTTCTGTCCACTCCAGGATGGGAGGGAATAAGAGAGCATGAATAAGAAAGCATGAGAGGAGGTTTTATGGAAGTCATAGCACTGTGAACAAAAACTCAGTACAGAACATGGCAAAACATTTAGTATAACCTCCTGCATATTGTACAAATATAGCATGGGTTACTATGGTACCAGATGAAGCTAGATCAGAGACCCGGGGCCATATAAGGGAAGTCTCTGTCTATCCTGATGAGGTGTTAGAACACTGAGAGAGCCTTAAACCCTGGAGAAACAGGGTCTAATGTGAACTTTAGAAATGTCCCCGGCTTCTATAAAATTGGGTTAAACAGTGGTGGTGGGTGGGTGGCAAGGGGAGTAGCAATCAAAGGAAGGACTGGGAAGAATATTGCAATAATCCAGAGATCCAGAGAAGAGGTTAAATAATCCTCTACATTACTAGGCATGGGACAGAAAAAAGCAGACAGGCAGATTTCAAAAGTAATTTCACTAAATTTGCTAACTGTCTAGATGTGAGAATGAGGGAGAAAACTGAATAACAGTTACCTGGTGTGAAAAGCAAGATGGATAGAGGCAACATCCGTGAGAGAGGGAAAGTAAGAACAAAAGATGTCAGAGAAAAAGTCCTGAGGCTCCTTTCAGATGAGACAAGTCTGCAGTGTCCATAAGCATCCAAGAGAAGATGCTCAGTAAACAGGGGCTGAATGACTTTGGACTCAGATGAGAGATCAAGGCTGAAGATTATGGTTCATTGATTTGTAAGTAATAATTGAGTGCTTAAGAAGAAATGAGATTGACTTCAGGAAGAGGATAGGGGGAAAAAAAGAAACAAACATCAGAAAGAAACTTGAGAGCTCAAATACTGATGTTTCAGGAATAGCCAGAGTAGCTAAAAAGCAGCTGCTAAGGATATATAGTGTGACAAGCAAGACTGGGATTCATGAGATGATGGTCAGAAAATTAAAGACATGAGGATACTG
Organism: Bubalus kerabau; assembly: GCF_029407905.1. Lineage (NCBI taxonomy): Eukaryota > Metazoa > Chordata > Mammalia > Artiodactyla > Bovidae > Bubalus > Bubalus kerabau. The sequence goes on from NC_073635.1 coordinate 67,622,841, forward strand.
AGGGAATCAGTTAAAGCAATGACATAATACCGGGTTTGAAAAAAATGGTGAATGGAGCTATAGCAGTGGGTAATGGGATTGAGCAATTATCTAGAGAAGATAATAAGTCTAATTCAGACTATATCACACCTCTGCCCTAGAAAAAAACAGTGAGACTTTTATATAGAAATATAGATAGATAAGTGTGGGTAGATAGAGATATATCATCCCACAGTATATCTATACTATATACAATATCCTAAAATGTATAACACAGTAATTGATAACTGCTAAATGCAAAAAGAAATTACTGGCTAATATATTGAGATATATAGGGTGCTTTCTTTATGAAAAAGATCAAATTTATTCCTCTGGTCACCTGGGATTTGAGATTTTGATCCACAATATTGACCAGCATCTTCCCTATTTCTATGGCATCCACTGCCCAAATCAAATTAGGACTCTGCTAGCCCAGCACAGATGCAATGTACGTCTTTTTACAGATTACTTCTAGGTGGTTATTTATGTTTGAGATGCCAGTAGCGAGAAACCCAGCTTTTCATCCTTTATTAGCACACTGGACATCTCCATGCACTGGGTGCATTTCTACAGCACACCTGGCATCTTTGAAAATGTTAAGTCACATCAGAACAATTATTTTGAATTTCAGTCCTCTGGAATCAGTGGTGCAGAAGGTCTCTTGGTAAAGCTTAGGTCTAAGATAATTGTGTTTTATTTCATTTTTGGATTCATATGGACTCATATGGTTTAGAGAGATTTGGCATGGTGCTGAAACTTTCCCTCCAGCCAGCTTGCCACTCCAGATGGCATTGCCTTTCTGAACAAGCGGATTCCTCTGGTCATGGAGGTAAAATAGCATTTATTTATAAGTCCTTGGCTAGTCTTGCTTATAACTATTATTCACTTCATTGATCATGAATATACAGTTTTTAACTCGTGATATTCTTGACTAGTGGCAGGCATTTTAAAAACTCTCTAGGCTGATTATAAACAAGCAAAAAAGTAATTCGGTTTTTCAAAGTCATGTTACTTACATACATGGATTCTATAAACATCAAGTTCAACATAAAATTACCTTTAGGTAGCTTACACTCTAAACCATTGTTTGACTTAAGTATGTGATTGCTTCTTTTTTAATTTTACTTTTTCTTATTTTAATTGAAGTGTAGTTGATATATGGCTTCCCTGGTGGCTCAGACGGTTAAGACTCTGCCTGGAATGCAGGAGACCTGGGTTCAGTCCCTGGGTTGGGGCGATCCCCTGGAGAAGGAAATGGAAACCCACTCCAGTACTCTTGCCTGGAGAATCCCATAGACAGAGGAGCCTGGTGGGCTACAGTCCATGGGGTCACAGAGTCAGACAAAACTGAGTGACTAACACTTTCACTTTCACTATAGTTGATATACAACATAAATTGCAGGTTAATAATATAGTGATTCACAGTTCTTAAAGGTTACACTTCATTTGTATTTATTATAAATAATTATATTGTACAACATATCCTCATAGCCTGTTTTATACCTAATAATGTATACCTCTTACTCCTCTATCTCTAATCTTGCCCAGCCTTCTCCCCAGCTGGAAGCCACTAGTTTGTTCTCTGTATCTGTGAGTCTGATTTTTGTTATAGTCACTAGTTTTTTGTATTTTTCAGATTCCACATGTAAGTGATATCATGCAGCATTTGCTTTTCTTTGTCTGACTTATTTTCTTTAGGATAATGACCTTCAAGTCCATCCATGTTGCTGCAAATGGCAAATTTTTCATTCTCTTTTTCACAGCTGAGCAGTATTCCACTATGTGTATATATACATGTATATACCACATCTTATTGGTTCTTTTTTCATTCAAATTTTCCTCTTTTCAAATTTGAGATCATCATTTCTGTATTAAAGAATTCTCAAAGCATTCAGCAATACTGATGAACACAAGCCTTCAGAAAAACACATCTTTATATAATCCCTCAGTATTTGAGTTCTGAGTTCTAGAATATTCATTCTCTGTCAATAAAAATATTGGTCTCCAAACTGTCATCTAATTGTTTCCTCAAAATGGGGTATTGACTCAGCACATAGAAAGAATTTATCATACTGAAAGATTAAGCCATAATGAATAGAGTATCTATATAAGATGTACCTCATAGGGTTACTTCAAATTTCATTTGAGTTTGTAAATATTTAATGATTTCTGACTTTAGTTTTTCTGGAAACTAACTTCAAAATAAATACTTTGCTCACTGTAATTTCAAGTAAGAGTTTTCAAGTAATAAAAGCAAAATAGAAAGGCTTTATAAACCTAAAGAACTAACAATATTTTCTTCAGAACTACCTGTATTTAATTATTATTTGCATCTTATTTTAAGTAATTCTCTCCCAACCCACCCCCCGCCCCCCTTACCACACACACACACACAGAAAATAATCATGGGTGTGATACATCTTCCCAATAGCCCTTTTGAAGTTACCTTTTAAGCCAGAGGAACTCCTATAGGTTTCTCCATCTGCCTTCTATTTATGTGAGATAGCTTTACTACCCAATTTGTCTATTAAGAACTGCAAGTCACATTTTAAACTTAATGTGAGTTCATTGCAGTTCCATTTAGTTACTCAATATGGAGGGCCTTACAGTAGTTTTTAAGGACCAACATTGGATATCCTGATGATAACATTCTATATAAGTATTCATCTCATACTTTTATTAATATGATATCATCCCAAATGCTCACAGTAGTAGAATTTGGTTCCTCGGTCATTATCACATATATGAATATTCCTCACTGACACATCCATTTTTAGCATTTTGGTAAACTGGCTTAATAGTCTCTTGAGCTTTATGTGCACAAAGTTATATTATCCCTTTTTGTGGCTGAGGAAATAGCGTTCAAGAACTAAAAGCACCGCATTCACTAAAGCCAACTGGCATTCTCCTGGATTATACCTTTGAACCAGAGGGAAGGTAAATTAATAAGAAAAAGAAGAAAAATGTAAAAATCAAAGAGCAAGTACATAACAGTTTGCTTCAGCTTCTGAGTGGTTATATTTAGTTTCATATTGGAAAAAGAGAAGGCACTTTATGTTTTCAAGAGAGAGTGCAAGTCAGAGCTGTGGAAATAATAGGCAGGTCCCTGGGGTGTGCACTGACCTCTTCCTTTCTCCTTAGTAAATGAGTCTGAACACTGGTTATGGAGTGTATTGATCATATATTGAAATGACAGATGGCCTTCACATTAGCTTGCACACAAATCTCTTAATGAAACCTATTGTAACATGTCAGAGGCAACATAAGAATTGAACTAGACATTGATAGACAGGACCTTCCACTGAACATTGAAAACATGTAGATTCTCCATGATTAAATCGATGCTTCTGACTTAAATGAGCTGCTATTGATTGGGTGTTTACCACTACGATATATTATGATATTGCTGTTCACCATGCCATAGCTAAAGCTTGTAAGCATTTCTGTTATAAATCCTTTTTTTTTACAAGCTTGTAGCTCAACCATAAAATGAGCCATTGATATGACACATACCAGGCAGTCATTTTGACTGCAAGTTATTTTCCACAATTAAAATGTGTGTGTGTGTGTGTGTATGTGTGTATGTGTGTGTATGTATGAAAAACTATTTAGCAACTTCAATTTTGAATAACCAGAAAAATGGAAGCTTGAGCTAGTCTATGAACTGTGTGAATATGTAATAAAGACTTTGTCTTGTTGAAAAGATTTAATATATGCTCTAGTGATCTACCTCATAGGACCCCAAGTTCAGTTCAGTTATTCAGTTGTGTCTGACTCTTTGCAACCCCATGAACCACAGCACGCCATGCCTCCCTGTCAATCACCAACTCCCAGAGTTTAACCAAATTCATATCCATTGAGTCAGTGATGCTATCCAACCATCTCATCCTCTGTCGTCCCCTTCTCCTCCGCCCTCAATCTTTCCCAGGGTCTTTTCAAATGAGTCAGCTTTTCGCATCAGGTAGCCAAAATATTGGAGTTTCAGCTTTAGCAGCAGTCCTGCCAATAAACACCCGGACTGATCTCCTTTAGGATGCACTGGTTGGATCTCCTTGCAGTCCAAGGAACTCTCAAGAGTCTTCTCCAACACCACAGTTCAAAAGCATCAATTCTTTGGTGCTCAGCTTTCTTCAGAGTCCAACTCTCAGATCAATACATGACCACTGGAAAAACCATAGCCTTGACTAGATGGACCTTTGTTGGCAAAGTAATGTCTCTGCTTTTTATTATGCTGTCTAGGTTGGTCATAACTTTCCTCCCAAGGAGTAAGCGTCTTTTAATTTCATGGCTGCAGTCACCATCTGCAGTGATTTTGGAGCCCAGAAAAATAAAGTCAGCCACTGTTTCCACTGTTTCCCCATCTATTTCCCATGAAGTGATGGGACCGGATGCCATGATCTTCGTTTTCTGAATGTTGAGCTTTAAGCCAACTTTTTCACTCTCCACTTTCACTTTCATCAAGAGGCTTTTGAGTTCCTCCTCACTTTCTGCCATAAGGGTGGTGTCATCTGCATATCCGAGGTTATTGATATTTCTCCCGGCAATCTTGATTCCAGCTTGTGCTTCTTCCAGCCCAGCATTTCTCATGATGTACTCTACATATAAGTTAAATAAGCAGGGTGACAATATACAGTCTTGACATCCTTCTTTTCCTATTTGGAACCAGTCTGTTGTTCCATGTCCAGTTCTAACTGTTGCTTCCTGACTTGCATACAGGTTTCTCAAGAGGCAGGTCATGTGGTCTGGCATTCCCATCTCTTTCAGAATTTTCCACAGTTTCTTGTGATCCACACAGTCAAAGGCTTTGGCATAGTCAATAAAGCAGAAATAGATGTTTTTCTGGAACTCTCTTGCTTTTTTGATGATCCAGCGAATGTTGGCAATTTGATCTCTGGTTCCTCTGCCTTTTCTAAAACCAGCTTGAACATCTGGAAGTTCACGGTTCACATATAGCTGAAGTCTGGCTTGGAGAATTTTGAGCATTACTTTACTAGCATGTGAGATGAGTACAATTGTGCAGTAGTTTGACCATTCTTTGGCATTGCCTTTCTTAGGGATTGTAATGAAAACTGACCTTTTCCAGTCCTGTGGCCACTGCTGAGTTTTCCAAATTTGCTGACATATTGAGTGCAGCACTTTCACAGCATCATCTTTTAGGATTTGAAAAAGCTCAAGTGGAATTCTATCACCTCCACTAGCTTTGTTCATAGTGATACTTCCTAAGGCCCAGTTGACTTCATGTTCCAGGATGTCTGACTCTAGGTGAGTGATCACACCATTGTGAATATCTGGGTTGTGAAGATCTTTTTTGTACAGTCCTTCTGTGTATTCTTGCCACCTCTTAATATCTTCTGCTTCTGTTAGGTCCCTACCATTTCTGTCCTTTATTAAGCCCATCTTTGCATGAAATGTTCCCTTGGTAATCTCTCATTTTCTTGAAGATATCCTTATTCTTTCCTATTTTATTGTTTTCTCCTATTTCTTTGCATTGATCGTGGAGGAAGGCTTTCTATCTCTCCTTGCTCTTCTTTGGAACTCTGCATTCAAATGGGTCTATCTTTTTCTCCTTTGTTTTTTCAAGACCATTCCCAAGGACCCCAAGAAATGGTCCTAAAAGTAGGAAATGGAGAATGACATGCTGCCAGTTTCTCCTTGAGTTTGAACCCTGAACTATCAACTTGGCACTTAAGCTAGTCTGATCTACAGCATTATTGCTAAAGTACTAACAACGTACGGCTAGTTTTATTGTGAATTGAAAAGCTGAAGAAAATGGCATTTGTCATTTACTCAACCCCGAGAACATGTTAAAATATGCAAATATTATTATTTTATTTAAATTATAAAAGGCTGATTTTGGAACACACTGAAATTTCAAAGGGTATTTCTGTCCTTTATTTTTGACAGAAATATCCTTTACCACACTACTGGGTTTATGAATGTGATAACTATTTTAAGCATCCAGTGATCGATTCTCTTTCAAGGAGGCACTTAAATGTTTGCTGGATGATGTGAATGAATGAATGAATGTCATGGATGAATGAGTAAACATTATAAGAATCTTGATTTTCATCTCTCCAGTTCTAATGAAATCTGAATATTACTTTGTCAGAAGACAATCAGTTTCAGCCTTTACTTCAAAACACCAGTTTTAAAGTTTTACTTTCAGAAGTAAAAACAAAAAACAGCTTTTTCAGACCACTTGACCCACTGATTGTGAGTACTTTTTTTGAAGCACATTTTGGGAGTTCTTGGTCAGGCAAAAATATGCTCATATACCCTTGGATTCTTTTATATTCTAAGGGATTTCAGGGTATCTATTGGATTACTAAGTATTTCCAGGAAACCCAAATTAACAATATAGGTGCTTTATGTCAAATTGGTAGAATGTAAACTAAAGTAAGTTTCCTTATTATTTGAAGAAGCACATTTTAGATATTAATTAAGGAACCATTAGCCTATCCTTTGAGTTTTTCTATATTATATTCATTATACTCTTACATCACAGTCTTATATCACTGCCAGGTATTGCTAGTAGAGGTGGAAGTTGGTTAAATCATGTCATATTAACTACCTGGTAATATGTAGAATGCTGTTACGTACAAGACATTTTCTCTTTTTTATGATAAAACAATGCACACTCTTTTATTTCTCACAATATTTGTAAGCTCATTAGTTTTGTTGTGTGACCTGCATGATTTTTGATAGAATTAAGTAAAGACGCTATTTAAACATGATTATTCTTATTTATCCTTCAGACACAAAGGAGTCAATTTATTATGACAAAACTTTTTAACGTTTCTAAAGTACATAGAGAGCTATATTAACATTAATATGCTTCCTTTCGATTTCCAATGACATACTTCAATGGGCATATTTACTACAATTTTAGTTCAATGAAATGTAGGAGGCACATAGGTAGAAAGTATATGAATGTCTAATTATGCTGAATGACTCCTGCCATTCCAAGAGCCACTACTTTGTATAATTCAATAAGGGAAAAAACATATTCAGACAATTCAACTCACCTTTCTCATAGTGATCATGAATGATAGCCAGTATTGGAGAATGTAGGACCAGATTCTCCATCCATTAAAATCCATATGAGTTTTATAGTAGAAGTCCCCAAGCCAGACTATTTCTCTCCGAGTTAGAGTCTGCTTCACTGAGTTCTGCAGCTTTATAACTGCCACAAGTATTGAAGTTGGACTGAATATTTTTTCAGCTCTATCCACACACACACAAAATTTAGGCTGAATCAGAATAATCTCAATGAAGTGTCTAAATGAGTGTCTCGATAATGTTCTCTTTAATTTCCAAATAATATATAGAAAAGTTTTAAGGTTTTCTTTTCTACACAATGTAAAAAGTGATTTAAAAAGAGAGAGAGAGAGAGATAGTAATGCTAATTCCTAAAATTCTAGAAGAAAATGTTTCCTCTCCATCATTTTGTATTGATGAGATCGCCAACCTATGATGATATACTCTAGACAAATTAAACTCAAGGTAATTATATATTGGGCATTAGTGAGTTATATCCTTTTCGGGGTTGCCCTGGTGCCTTAGTCAGTAAAGAATCCATGTGCAACACAGGCAACCTGGGTTTGATCCCTGGGTTGGGAAGATCCCCTGCAGGAGGGCATGGCAATGCACTCTAGTATTCTTGCCTGGAGAATCCCCATGGACTACAGTCCATGGGGTTGCAGAGTCTGACACAACTGAGCAACTAAGCACATATTTTCAGTTTTCCTTTCTTGAGTTAAATCTTCTTGAAGCAATATTACAGAGGAGAAAAGGTAATATCAGAAGGGGGAAAAATAATGTGAAAAACATAGCAGGTAACACAGAAAATGAAAAGACAATAAGTCTTAAGAGGAATTAAGGAACCAGGTACAGCAGTACAACTAGCATTTTCTAGTTTCACAAAAGGAAATTGTTTTTCTTAATTGTTTTTAGTATCTTTACTTCCTTAGCACTCTCTTGAATCACTGTACCACTCCGAGTAGTTAAATGATATGGCGATCACTTAGGCTATGACCCTTAGTCCCAAAGAGGAGTAATCCTTAAATTCAGTTTATTCTGAACTGAGTACAAACTCAAAAACAATGGAAAGGCTGTAGCTCTGTGCAGAGTGTCATGTTATTGCATTTTCCCTCTCGGAGATCTAAGCCATCAGCTAACCTATCGTCTCTCTTATTTATTGCCAAGCATGATATGTATGTTTTGTGACCTTCAACAGCACTATATCTACAACACTCCCACACTAAAAGCATTTCTATAGAAACAAAAAAGAATGAGGAAAATAACTTATTACTTACATTGTTCTAGGATTTTTATTTTCACCAGTTGCTTAAAATAGACATGCTTCCAGTAGGAAATAGCTCTTCTAAGGTATAATGAAGAACAAAATGCACTGTTTATGAAAAATTGATACTTAGAAACCTTTTGCTACACTATAATACAATTCATCTTTTACTAGAAGTACAACCTAAGAAATGAACATTTTTCTCTTCCTACTGTGAGCTAACACTATACAAAGACTGGGTTAGAGAAAGCAATCTGTTTCATAACTGTGCCAATCTGTGGAAACATTTGAAGCAGTACCTACATAATAATAGTTTTAGTATGATGTAGTCTCATTTATTTCTGCTTTTGTTGCCAGATTCAAAAACCACCACCAAGGCCTATGTCAAGGAGCTTACTACCTATGTTTTCTTTGAGCTTTATGGTTTCAGGTGTTACATTCAGTCTTTAATCCATTTTGAGTTATTGTTTATGTGTGGTGAAAGATAGTGGTGTTTTATGCTTTTGCATATGACTGCCCAGTTTTCCCAGAATCACTTATTGAAGAGACTGTCCTTCTCCCATTACATGTTCTCGGCTCCTCTGTCGTAAACTAACTGACCACATAAGTATGAATTCATTGCTTGGCTCTCTGTTCTATTAATCTATGTATCTGTTTATATGCCAGTACCATACTGTATTAATTACTCTAGCATGATAGTATAGTTTCAAATCAGGGAGCATGATACATCCAGTTTTGTGCTTCTTAAGATTGGATTGGCTATTTGGGGTTTTTTGTTTAGTTCAGTTCAGTCGCTGAGTCATGTCTGACTCTTTGCAACCCCACGGACTGCAGCATGCCAGGCTTCCCTGTCCAATATCAACTCCCAGAGTTTACTCAAACTCATGTCCATTGAGGTGGTGATGCCATCCAACCATCTCATCCTCTGTCGTCCCTTTCTCCCACCCTCAATCTTCCCCAGCATCAGGGTCTTTTCAAATGAGTCAGCTCTTCGCATCAGGTGGCCAAAGTATTGGACTTTCACCTTCAACATCAGTGCTTCCAATGAACACCCAGGACTGATCTCCTTTAGAATGGACTGGTTGGATCTCCTTGTAGTTCAAGGGACTCTCAAGAGTCTTCTCCAACACCACAGTTCAAAAGCATCAATTTGTGGTTCCACACAAATTTTCGGATTATTTGTTCAATTGCCTTGAAAAATACCATTGGAATTTTCAGTGAGATTGCATTGAACCTGTTGATTTCTTTGTGTAGGGTGTTATTAATTTTAATAATATTTATTTTTCCAATTCTTTCAAGATACTCATGGAATATCTTTCCATTCATCTGTACTTTCCTCAGTTTCTTTAATTAATAGATCTTTCACCTGCTTAAATTTATTCCTAGGGTTTTTTTTTTTTGATGCAATTATAAATGGCATTGTTTTCTTTATTTTTGCTTCTGAGAGTTTGTTAGTGTGTAGAAACTCAATAGATTTTTGTGTATTGATTTTGTATCCAGCAACTGTACTGAATTTGTTTAGTTTTTCAGCTTTTCACCATTGAATATGATGTTAGCTCTAGGTCTGTCATATATGACTTTTATTATGTTGAGGTATATTGCCTCTATGCCCACTTTCTGGAGCATTTTTTTTTTTTTACCATAAATAGATGAAGAATATTGTCAAAAGATTTTTCTGCATATACTAAGATAGTCATATATGGTTTTGAATTCTTTAATTTGTTGATAATAGTGTATCACAATGATTGCTTTGTGGATATTGAAAAATCCTTGCATCTCTGGGATAAATCCTGCTTGCTCATGTTGTACGATCCTTTTAATGTATTGTTGGATTCAGTTTGCTAGTATGTTGTTGAGGGTTTTTATGTCTATGGTAATCTATAATATTGGCCTTTTTTTCTTTTCTCTTGTGATATCTTTGTCTCGTTTTGGTCTCGGGGTGATGGCCTCATGGCATGGGTTTGGGAGTATTCCTCCCTGTGCAGTTTTTGGAAGAGTTTGAGAAGGATAGATGTTCGCTCTTCTCTAAATGTTTGATAGAATTCACCTGTGAAGCATCAGGTCCTGGACTTTTGTTGGAAGTTTTTTAATCATAGTTTCAATTTCAGTACTTGCGACTGTTCTGTCCCTATTTTCTATTTCTTCCTGGTTCAATCTTGGGAGACTACACCTTTCTAAGAATTTGTCCATTTCATTCAGGTTGTCCATTTTATTGGCATATGGTTGCATATAGTGGTCTCCCGTGATCTTTTATATTTCTGTAGTATCCATTGTAGCTTCTTTTTCATTTCCAATTTTATTAGTTTGAGCCTTTTTTTTTTTTTTTGATGAGTCTAGCTAAAGGATTATCAATTTTGTTTATCTTTTCAAAGAACAAGCTTTTAGTTTCATTGATCTTTTCAGTTGTTTTGCTTATATATTTCTGCTCTGATCTTTATGACTTTTTTTCTTCTGCTAACTTTGGGTTTTGTTTGTTCTTTTTCTAGTTTTTTTTAGGTGTAAGGCTAGGTTGTTTATTTGAGATTTTTCTTGTTGGCTGAGTTAAGATTGTACTACTATAAACTCTCCTCTTAGAACTGCTTTTGTTGTGTCCCATAGGTTTTGGATTGTTGTACTTTCATTTTCATTTACCTTTGGTATTTTTTTATTTCTTCAGTGATCCAGTGGTTGTTTAATAGCATATTAAACTTAACTTCCATGTGTTTGTGTTTTTTTACATTTTTTTATAATTGATTTCTAATCTCATAGTGTTGTAGTTGGAAAAGATGCTTGACTTGATTTCAATTTCCTTAAATGTACCTAGGCTCACTTTGTGCCCCAGCATGTTCTCAATCCTGGAGAATGTTCCATGTACACCTGAAGAATGCATATTCTGTTTTTGGATGAAATGCTAATATTTTGTAGAGGATTGTTGCACATATGTTCATCAGGGATATTGTCCTGAAATTAAAATAAGTGGGACTACATCATACCAAATAGCTTTGCACAGCAATGGAAACCATCCACAAAATGTAAAGGCAACCTACTGAATGGGAGAAAATATTTGCAAATGATGAATCTGATAAGGTCTAATAACCAAAATACATAAAGAACTCATAAAATTCAGTAGCCCCCAAAAAAAATCTGATTTAATAATGGGCATAAGAGCTGAATACATATTCTTTCAAAGACGATACACAGATGGCTCAACATCATTACACCATCAGGGAAATGCAAATCAAAATTAGAATGATATATTGCCTCATACCTGTTAGAATGGGTATTATCAAAAAGAGAAGAAATAAATGTTGGTAACAGTGTGGATAAAAGGGGGAACGTTCTCGCACTGTCAGTGAATATAAATAGATGCAGCCTCTGTGGAAAGCAGTATGGCACTAGCTCAAAGAGATAGATTTAGTAGTTAAAATATTGCTCAGCCACAAAGAGAATGAAATCTTTCCAATGTGAATGGACGTTGAGGGCACTGTGCTAAGTGAAATGAATCAAGGAAGGACACGTGCTGTGCTCTCTCTCGTATACATAATCTGAAGAAAACAGTACACTCGTAGATTCAGAGGAAAAATGCTGATTATTATAAGTGAGAGCCGTAGGGTGAGACAAATGTGTAAAAAGGCTTTAAAAAGTTCCGTACAAAAAGGAAAATAAATGGGTAAAGTCTTAGCATAAGCATTTCGTTCCATACACCTACTGACTAGATATACTATCAGCTGAAAGTTTTTGAAGTTGAGGGGAAAACATTTTGGCTAAAATCTTTGATCATCCACAACCTTACTGTACTTTTCCATAAAATAAATCAGAAAGAAGATAGAAGCTGACCTTCCAAACTCATGAAATCTTATTATTTTGTTAATTTCTACAGTTGTGAAATCTGGAACATTATAGAAAAGAAAGCAGCCTAGTATTGCACCCAGTCTAACAAATACAAGAAACCTTCTCTACTTCAGAGATATATTGAGGAGTTACCTAGCAGCTGCCAAATTTATATATCAAATCACTTTCAGGAGGAGTCTTGGTCCTTCTAAATTAGATATTGTGGAAGGCAAAGGTTCTAGAGCAAGAGTTTCTCAATTTCAACATCAATTACATTTCAGAACAAATAATTATTTGTTGTGGGAGCTGTCCTGTGTATTAGAGGATGCTGAGCAATATCCCTGGTTTCTACCCACTAGATGCGTGTGGTGCTCCCTTCCCTACATTTGTGACACAAAAAATATCTCATTTTGGAGACTTACACGTGTACTCCCATCAGGCACACAATGCCAGCCTTTCCTAATTTAGAATCACTACTTTAATAATAACCTAATTTGTTATTTTTTCCATCCCTTGTGACAACAATACAAATGACAATTGTACCTACTTGATGGAATTGTTGTGAAGATCTGAAACATCTAAGTGCTTAGAACATTGGCAAATAGAATATGCAAGAACTGTGGGATAATTCCCATGGGCAGAATACTGTGAGTGACAATTGCTCTGAACATAAGAGTGGCTGTTCTTTGACCATTGCAACCATTTGGCCATGAGATGGGTTATTATCACCTCTGTTTGTACTTATTTTCAGGAATATTACACATTATATTGATCTTATTTCTCTTTTCTATAATTTGAGTAATGATTTTCTCTTTACCTATAACAATTAATAAACCAAAAATACAATGAGAATAAAGTGTTCAATTTTATGTGCAAAGGATTCAAGACTTAAAATTTACATCATTACAATGGATAAAGTAATTTCACTCTCCCATTTCCAAGCAAAAGCCATAGAAAATTTGATTTAATATGTCATGACCAAGGCCACACACTTTGTGGAATTTAATTGCAAAAATCACTCTCTAATGCTGACAAAATTACCAAGCTCTTCCCTTAGATTTTTTTCAGAGATTCCCCCCCCCCCCCCAGACTTCTTTATAGCATTTATTCTGGGGATAATAAAGGACATTGAGAATAAGAAGCCATGGGCAGGTTGCTGATTTTGTTGACATCAGTATGGAGCAGTCTCATTAGATTAATAAGCTGCCATGTAAAACTCACCGCATAGGTATTTTCCCCATAGTCTTCTTATTGATTCTGGGCCAGACGCATGTTGCTTACAGCCTGATGAATTTAAGAATAGATCTAATGACTGCTTAATGTAGCCTTGCAAACAGCTTTCAAAAGTCATTAGGCCTGCAAACCAATAGGGTTTGCACCCTTGAGACATCATTCCACAGACAAATAGTTTTCAGTTTGACTTTTCTCTCTTAATTTATTGCTGATCTGTATGTAATTCATTAGGCCTGTACAAGTTTGGTTCTGCTGAAAGGAACTCTAAACTTGAGACTGAAATCTCTATTTGCCATATGGTTCTGCCACCTTAGAGCTCTGACCTGGACGGGTGATTTAATTTCTTGGGCCTCAGTTTCCTCTAGTATAGAAACTGACCTAAATCAGTTGTTTTCAACACATAATGTCAGGGCTCACAGCATCAGTACCACCTGGGAACTTGTTAGAAATGCAGATTCTTGGTCCCCATACCAGGCACAGTGGATCAGTACTCTGGGAATGTGACCAGGATAGCTTTGATTTAACAGGCACTCCAATTGATTCTGATTCAAGGAGATCCAACCAGTCCATTCTGAAGGAGATCAGCCCTGGGATTTCTTTGGAAGGAATGATGCTAAAGCTGAAACTCCAGTACTTTGGCCACCTCATGCGAAGAGTTGACTTATTGGAAAAGACTCTGATGCTGGGAGGGATTGGGGGCAGGAGGAGAAGGGGACGACAGAGGATGAGATGGCTGGATGGCATCACTGACTCGATGGACGTGAGTCTCAGTGAACTCTGGGAGTTGGTGATGGACAGGGAGGTCTGGCATGCTGCGATTCATGGGGTCACAAAGAGTCAGACACGACTGAGCGACTAATCTGATCTGATAATAAAGTTTGAGAACCATGATTGTAGGTCAGGGATCAGCAAATATTTTCTCTACAGGTTTAGATGGTAATATTTTAAGCTCTGTGGGAAGCAAAATCAAGGATATTATTCAGGTATCTATTTTAAAAGAGAAAAAATAAATTTTTCTTGATGTAATTGAAAACAGTAATAGTAATAGCTAAGACAATTTTTTGTTGTATGTGTCTACTAATGAAAATAATAGAACCCTTTTGAAGAAGGATACTCTTGCTGAGTTGGAGCACCAAGTCAATGTCCCCTTCATCAAATCAATTACCTATATTCATCTATAAAGTTCATCCTTGATCCTGGCATGCAAAGCAGAGTGCACACTGGATTTGGGCTGCAGGCCAGAGTTTACCACTCCTGACACAGAAGATCTCTACAGTCCTTTCCATTTCCACCATTTATGAGTCTACTGCAGTCAATGCTCAAGTTTTCTAACTACGTCTAATTTTTCCTTTTCTTCAGATTAAATTTAAGAACCCCAACTATATGACATCTGTATCAAATATCATATGATATCACTTCTATGTGGAATCTAAAACAAATGATACAAAATGAACTTATTAAAAACAAAAAAACAAAAAAACAGACTCACAGCCTTAGAAAATATATGTATGGTTACCTTAGTGGAAAGGTGGGAGAGGGAGATAAATTGGGAGTTTGAGGATGACATACACACAGTACTATATTTAAAATAGATAACCAACAAGGACCTAATGTGTAGCACAGGAAACTGTGCTCAATATTCTGTAATAACCTAAATAGGAAAAGCATTTGAAAAAGAATAGATACATGTGTAAATATAAATGAATCACTTTGCTGTTATACCTGAAACTAATACAACATTGTTAATCCACTATGCTCCAATATAAAATAAAAATTTTAAGAATAAAAAATTAAGAACCTAAATTATAAATTCTAATAGATCATTCTCAAGCTAACCCCATCTACCCAACACCACGACAATATACAGATATTTCAGAAAAACGAAACAGTGTCTGGATAAACTAAAGTCCAAAATGGGTTTTTGAATTTCTGAATTGAATTCTTCCAGAGCGAAAGGAAAAACTAACAATGGTCTTATCAGTTCAGTTGCTCAGTCATGTCTGACTCTTTGCAACCCCATGGACTGAAGCATGCCAGGCTTCCCTGTCCAGTATCAACTCCCAGAGTTTACTCAAACTCATGTCCATTGAGGCGGTGATGCCATCCAACCTTCTTTTTCTCTGTCATCCCCTTCTCCTCCTGCCTTCAATCTTTCCCAGCATCAGGGTCTTTTCAAATGAGTCAGTTCTTCACATCAGGTGGCCAAAGTATTGGAGCTTCAGCATCAGGCCTTCCCATGAATATTCAGGACTGATTTCCTTTAGGATGGACTGGTTGGATCTCCTTGCAGTCCAAGGGACTGTCAAGAGCCTTCTCCAACACCGCAGTTCAAAAGCATCAATTCTTCTGCACTCAGCTTTCTTCACAGTCCAACTCTCACATCCATACATGACTACTGGAAAAACCATAGCTTTGACTAGACGGACCTTTGTCAGCAAAGTAATGGTCTTATACATAGACTTTAAATATGATATAATATCCATCAGCAACATTCTTTGTGTTCTTTATTGTCTATTGGGGCAAAGACTGTTAAAAGTCAGCAGTGTTTCAGAGATTAAACAAAATAAAACCTATCAAAGATATATGTTCCTTTAAATAATATATAAGCAGGAACTTAATATCCCAAGCAATTAGCTATTATCAAATTCTGAATAAGACATATTATTCAGATCCCCTTTTATCCATCCAGGTGGGAATATGAGAAATGGAAATCTTTCTTAATCAAAGTTTCCATCTTAAGTAAAAATAGAGGGCACAAATGAGTGGAATCAATTCATTTGCTTTTGCTTGGAGGTTGCCTCCTGCAATTAATTCAATTGACTAGTTTAATTCCTTTATACATTCACTAGGGCATTGCTGAAGATATGAGTATTCAGTTTTAAACCTCACTTGGCTCCATTTTCTCTAGACCCCCTGACTCAGAATCAATGTACTGCCTTGTTATGGTCTGTGCTATGTGGAAGAAGAATTCAGTATCCCCCCCACCAAAGTATGTGATAACGCAGTTCACCCCCTCCCCCAGCTCCCACCCTGTTCTCATGTGAGCATATCTACTGAAAGAATTGTGTAGGTCTACATGTGCATCTGGTAAGAACTGAGTTAAGCTGCTCAGCATGAGGCAGAGGGTCGACTGCATGGGACACAGAAGAAATGGTAAAACACTGTTTTTTGGTTCATAAGGTAAAACTATAAAGGTCTTCCTGAATGGGTGGAAAAGTGGCTCCTTTCACTTCCTTTTAATATTTGCATTAGATATTGCAGCAAAATTTTCAAAAGGAGGTGTAAGAATAACTTCAAGCCAGGTCTCAATCACCATTATTACTCTTTGTTGTTGTTCAGTCACTCAGTTGTGTCTGGCTCTTTGTGACCCCATGGACAGCAGCACTCCAGGCTTCCTTGTCCTTCATCATCCCCTGAGCTTGCTCATGGCCATGGAGTCAGTGATATCATCCAACCATCTCATCCTCTGTCGTCCCCTTCTCCTACTGCCTTCAATCTTTTCCAATGAGTTGGCTATTCGTATCAGGTGGCCACAGTATTGGAGCTTCAGCATCAGTCCTTCCAAAAAATATTCAGGACTGATTTCCTTTAGAATGGACTGGTTGGATCTCCTTGCAGTCCAAGGGACTCCCATGAGTTTTCTCCAACACCACAATTCAAAAGCATCAATTCTTCAGCATTCAGCTTTCTTCCGTACACGACTGGAAAAACCATAGCTTGACTATATGGACATTTGTCGGCAAAGTAATGTCTCTGCTTTTTAATATGCTGTCTAGGTTTTTCACAGCTTTACTTTCAAGGAGCAAACATCTTTTATGTTCATGGCTGCAGTCACCAAGTGCAGTAATTTTGGAGCCCAAGAAAATAGTCTCTCACTGTTTCCACTGTTTCCCCATCTATTTCCCATGAAGTAATAGGAACAGATGCCATGATCTTTGTTTTCTGAATGTTGAGCTTTAAGCCAACTTTTTCACTCTCCTCTTTCACTTTCAACAAGAGGCTTTTGAGTTCCTCTTCACTTTCTGCCATAAGGGTGGTGTCATCTGCATATCTGAGGTGATTGATATTTCTCCCGGCAATCTTGATTCCAGCTTATGCTTCTTCCAGCCCAGCGTTTCTCATGATGCAGATAAGTTAAATAAGCAGGGTGACAATATACAGGCTTGACATACTCCTTTCTCACCTTGGAACCAGTCTATTGTTCCATGTCCAGTTCTAACTGTTGCTTCTTGACCTGCATACAGGTTTCCCAAGAGGAAGGTAAGATGGTCTGCTATTCCCATCTCTTTAAGAAATTTCCAGTTTATTGTGATCCACACAGTCAAAGTTATAATCAGTGAAGCAGAAGAAGGTGTTTTTCTGGAATTCTCTTGCTTTTTCTCTGATCCAGCAGATGTTGGCAATTTGATCTCTGGTTCCTCTGCCTTTTCTAAATTGAGCTTGAACATCTGGAAGTTCATGGTTCACATACTGTTGAAACCTGGCTTGGAGAATTTTGAGCTAGCATGTGAGATGAGTGCAATTGTGTGGTAGTTTGAGCATTCTTTGGCATTGCCCTTCTTTGGGATCGGAATGAAATCTGACCATTTCCAGTTCTGTGGCCACTGCTGAGTTTTCCAGATTTGCTGGCATATTGAGTGTAGCACTTTCACAGCATCATCTTTTAGGATTTGCAATAGCTTAGCTGTAATTCCATCACCCCACTAGCTTTGTTCATAGTGATGCTCCCTAAGGCCCACTTAACTTCATACTCCAGGATGTCTGGCTCTAGGTGAGTGACCATACCATCATGGTTATCTGGGTCATTAAGATCATTTTTCAATAATTCTTCTGTATATTCTTGCCACCTCTTCTTAATATCTTCTGCTTCTCTTCAGTTCAGTTACTCAGTTGTGTCCAACTCTTTGCAACCCCATGGACTGCAGCACGCCAGGCCTCCCTGTCCATCACCAACTCCCAGAGCTTCCTCAAACTCATGTCCATCGAGTTGGTGATGCCATCCAAACATCTCATCCTCTGTTGTCCCCTTCTCCTCCTGCCTTCAATCTTTCTCAGCCTCAGGGTCTTTTCTAATGAGTCAGCTTTTCACATCAGGTGGCCAAACTATTGGAGCTTCAGCATCAGTCCTTCCAGTGAATATTCAGGACTGATTTCCTTTAGGATTGACTAGTTTGATCTCCTTGAAGTCCTTTAAGTCCTAAGTCTGCTTCTCTTAGATCCATACTGTTTCTGTCCTTTATTTCTCTTTAGAAAGGGATAAATGTATTCCTGCTTTATCTGGTGGCCACACTGACATACAGATTAACTCCTAATTCTTCTTTCTTTTTCATTGTCTAATGAGGTAAAATAGAAATGTGGAAGCATACATAAAATGCTCTAATCTTAAGTGTACATCTCAATGAAATTTTACATATATACCTGTGTGACCCCCCAGTTCATAACAGCGAATATTGTCCACACTGTAGCCAAGCAATACCAACCCCAAAGGTAAACACTACCATGACTTATATCACCATAGGACAGAAATTTATGCAATCATAGTCTTCTGTGGTGTCTTTTTGCTCAAAATTATTGCCACTTACTAGATATATTCTTAAGTAATATATAAAGAAACCAGCCACAATCTGGGATCCACAATTTATAAATCCAGGTCATTCATCTCCCTAGAGAATATATGAAAACTTCCCTTCCAGATGGATTAATGTTAACAAAATGCATTAGCCAAAAAAAAAAAAAAAAATAACAAAATGATGTTTCTTTTGTTATCTAACATAATTGCAGTTTTCTCACATAGAATTCAAAGTATAGATATAATGGCTGATCTAAAATGTAAATTAAAAATGAACTGTAGGTTTTGCATATTTTACTGATTATTGATACCCTGTAGAATTTAAAACTTGCCTAGGAGTCCATCATGATGAATGGCTTTGCTTTAAGAAAATTTATAATTTTCATCTACTTTACTTCACACTTCACGAGCCTAATTTTTGAGGGTTCATTAATTCCCTTTCCTCTGGTGGCTGTTATATATTGTTTGGATTTCCATTTATGTCATTTTGTCCTCTAATCTGTTCTGTGCTCCTTTGCAAAATTTATGTAATTCAGTTTTATCTTTGAACTGTTTTCTTTGCACAATACTAATTTCACTTAAATTTTCTGGGTGGAAGAAAGATGTTTTTATTGTTCCTCTTGCTTGATTTACCTTATTTTTATAAAACAAAATATTTCCCCCATTTTCCCCTAGCCACTCCTTCATTTCTGTTATTTACCAGTTCCCGAAACTGACCAGTGGGAGTCCTTCGGCACCCTTCCTGCTGTCTTCCCTCTGCTGCTCATAATTCATATTCTCATCACCGGAGCCCTGGCTGCTTGGATGATCTAACATGCCTGCCTGGTCCACCCTCTCCCAGCTGCAATCCATCTACTATAAACTCCCTAAACCTCTGATGGCATTAGCCAAGTCTTCTGCAGAACAATTTAAATCACTCTTTCTCCTTCTTTAAGAATGCAAGAATCCATTTTAAAAGCAAGCACACCCTATAGATCACCAAGGTTGACCTAAGAGATTTTCATTATAGTGTAATGTAAATTAGTACTGTTATTAGCCCATGTATAAAGCCTCCTTCTCACAGACCCTCTGTAACTATGAAATCAAATAGTCAACTAACAAAATCATGAAGCTAATATAATTCAAGTGATTATGATGAATGAAAAAAAAATCCACCCACTACGTGATTATTGGAATAATTACTACATTTTGTAAACTGACAAGCCTAAGAAAAGTGTTGGGTAGATTACATCATCTCATGAAACACAGTATTATGGCAGGACTATAAATAATGCCCTGTATTGTGAGGTGATGTAATCCTCCCAAAACTTCTCTACATTCAGAATGTTCCAAAACATTCATGCCTTCCACGTGCTTCCGTCATTTACCTCTTAAGTCCACCTGGATTCTTTTCTCATCGGTTCACTAAAATAAATTGCAATGAATGATAAACACACAAATGAAATAATCTTGCTGTCTTTAGACAGGAGGCTGGGGCACATGGTATGTTTACATTATTTTATAGATTACTTAAAACTTCAAATGTGATATATCTAAAAATATGTCAGAGGACCTCAGTGTAATCGCACTGTGTTAAATGACAGTATAGTGGCGGAGGTAGTAGTTTAGTTGCTAAGTCGTGTCCAACTCTTTGTCATCCCACGGACTGTAGCCCGCCAGGCTCCTCCGTCCATGGAATTTTTCAGAAAATACTGCAGTGACTTGACGTTTCCTTTTCCAGAGAGTCTTCCCAAATGATAGAATACTGTTTACTCATTCTCAAAGTGATACTATACTGTTCTATCTGTTCATCAAGAAGACATTTTCCTTAAATGTGTTTGTATGTGTGTCCTGTCTCATTAGCTTCATTTTAATTTTCTTTACAGCAGAAGCTTTGCTTAAACCCCTTTATAATTTCAGACCCTAATCCAAGACTTGTATATATTAGTCTTCACTAAAAGTGCTCATTGATTAATCACTGAGTTAAAGAATGCCATTACATCTTATTTTCCTGATGGTTCACTTATTTTCTTATCCTAAAACTTCTCCACTTGGAAAAGACATTATGAACCTTCTCACATCCGTAACTTTACCCCTGATATTCTTTCCATTTTAAATAACCTTTCTGCTGACTGTAAACTACATCCTGTATATCTTTTAGCTGACCTCCCCTCCTTTTTTACATTTTCTGCTTCTTTGTGGAGACGTTTTATTTTTTTCATCTGCCCCCAGCAGGTTCATAATTGCTGACTGAAGCATTCTCATGATGGCTTCTCTCAAACCTTAATCAGATAATTCTAACATCTTTCTCATCTCTGTATTGGCATCTATTGATTAACATAGGCTCTCTCCTTGGCTTCATAGGCTTCTCAGCACCACCTTTCTACCTATTGCAAGAAAGAGAGTCTAACTTATCTGTCAGAAGATCTTTTCATATCCAGTTGTTCTGAAGAATTAACAATTGACACAGCTACCTCTAAATGACAGTCTCCTACCTGTACATCTACACTCATTCCTTAGATGATGTCATCAAATCCCACACCTATAAAATAACTTCTGTGTTTTGACGGACCCTAAGTCTATAGCTCCAGCTCAGTCTCTCTCCTGAAATCCAAACTCACATATACATATACTTATGTGACATCTCCATTTTGACTCCTAATAGGCAAATTTGATTCTTCCCATCTCTACTGCTGCCCCCCCCGACGCCCCCCCCCACCCCCCGCCACACACACACATATACACATTTGCTTCTCTCCTAGTTTTCTCAGAAAATAGCAACATCATTCTTCAGATGCTCATGCTGGAAACAATGAACTCCTCTTTTTTAGTTCTTTGTTTGTTTTTTTTAACTTCATACACTGAATAAATAGCATAGGAAATCTTACCTTTAGGTTTCAAGATATATTTCTTATCATTAAAAAAAAAAAAAAACAACCTACTGCTATCATCTCAGCCTAAGCCACCATCATTTTGCACCTCAGTTCAGTTCAATCGCTCAGTCGTGTCTGACATTTTGTGACTCAATGAACCACAGCACGCCAGGCCTCCCTGTCTATCACCAGCACCCGGAGTCCACCCAAACCCATGTCAATCGAGTTGGTGATGCCATCCAACCATCTCATCCTCTGTTGTCCCCTTCTCCTCCTGCCCTCAATCTTTCCCAGGATCAGGGTCTTTCCCAATGAGTCAGTTCTTCTCATCAGGTGGCCAAAGTACTGGAGTTTCAGCTTTAACATCAGTCCTTCCAAAGAACACCCAGGACTGATCTCCTTTACGATGGACTGGTTGGATCTCCTTGAAGTCCAAGGGACTCTTAAGAGTCTTCTCCAACACCACAGTTCAAAAGCATCAATTTTTCTGCACTCAGCCTTCTTCACAGTCCAACTCTCACATCCAAACATGACTACTGGAAAAACCATAGCCTTGACTAGACGGACCTTTGTGGCAAAGTAATGTCTCTGCTTTTCAATATGCTGTCTAGGTTGGTCATAACTTTCCTTCCAAGGAGTAAGCATCTTTTAATTTCATGGCTGCAGTCACCATCTGTAGTGATTTTGGAGCCCCAAAAAATAAAGTGAGCCACTATTTCCCCATCTATTTACCATGAAGTGATGGGACCGGATGCCACGATCTTCATTTTCTGAATGTTGAGCTTTAAGCCAACTTTTTCACTCAGCTCTTTCACTTTCATCAAGAGGCTCTTTAGTTCTTATTCACTTTCTGCCATAAGGGTGGCATCATCTGCATATCTGAGGTTATTGATATTGATATTTCTCCCAGAAATCTTGATTCCAGCTTGTGCTTCATCCAGCCCGGCGTTTCTCATGATGTACCCTGCATGTAAAAGTTAAATAAGTAGGGTGACAATATACAGACTTGACATACTCCTTTTCCTATTTGGTTCCATGTCCAGTTCTAACTGTTGCTTCCTGACCTGCATACAGATTTCTCAAGAGGCAGGTCAGGTGGTCTGGTATTCCCATCTGTTTCAGAATTTTCCACAGTTTATTGTGATCCACACAGTCAAAGGCATTGGCATAGTCAATAAAGCAGAAATAGATGTTTTTCTGGAACTCTCTTGCTTTTTCGATGATCCAGCGGATGTTGGCAATTTGATCTTTGGTTCCTCTGCCTTTTCTAAAACCTGCTTGAACATCTGGAAGTTCATGGTTCACATATTGCTGAAGCCTGGCTTGGAGAATTTTGAGCATTACTTTACTAGCCTGTGAGATGAGTGCAATTGTGTGGTAGTTTGAGCATTCTTTGGCATTGCCTTTCTTTGGGATTAGAATGAAAACTGATCTTTTCCAGTTCTGTGGCCACTGCTGAGTTTTCCAAATTTGCTGGCATATTGAGTGCAGCACTTTCACAGCATCATCTTTCAGGATTTGAAATAGCTCAACTGGAATTCCATCACCTCCACTAGCTTTGTTCATAGTGATGATTCCTAAGGCCCACCTGACTTCACATTCCAGGATGTCTGGCTCTAGGTCAGTGATCACACCATTGTGAATATCTGGGTCGTGATGATGTTTTTTGTACAGTTCTTCTGTGTATTCTTGCCACCTCTTCTTAATATCTTCTGCTTCTGTTAGGTCCATACCATTTCTGTCCTTTATCGAGCCCATCTTTGCATGAAATGTTCCCTTGGTATCTCTAATTTTCTTGAAGAGATCTCTAGTCTTTCCCATCCTATTGTTTTCCTCTATTTCTTTGCATTGATCCCTGAGGAAGGCTTTCTTATCTCTCCTTGCTGTTCTTTGGAACTCTGCATTCAGATGTTTATATCTTTCCTTTTCTCCTTTGCTTTTTGCTTCCCTTCTTTACACAGCTATTTATAAGGCCTCCTCAGACAGCCATTTTGCCTTTTTGCATTTCTTTTCCATGGGGATGGTCTTGATCCCTGTCTCTTATACAATGTTATGAACCTCTGTCCATAGTTCATCAGGCACTCTGTCTATCAGGTCTAGGCCCTTAAATCTATTTCTCACTTCTACTGTATAGTCATAAGGGATTTGATTCAAGTCATACCTGAATGGTCTAGTGGTTTTCTCCACTTTCTTCAATTTCAGTCTGAATTTAGCAATAAGGAGGTCATGATCTGAGCCACAGTCAACTCCTGGTCTTGTTTTTGCTGACTGTATAGAGCTTCTCCATCTTTGGCTGCAAAGAATATAATCAATCTGATTTCGGTGCCAACCATCTGGTGATGTCCATGTGTAAAGCCTTCTCTTGTGTTGTTGGAAGAGGGTGTTTGCTATAACCAGTGTGTTCTCTTGGCAGACCTCTATTAACCTTTGCCCTGCTTCATTCTGTACTCCAAGGCCAATTTTGCCTATTACTCCAGCTGTTTCTTGACTTCCTACTTTTGCCTTCCAGTCCCCTATAATGAAAAGGACATCTTTTTTAGGTGTTAGTTCTAGAAGGTCTTGTAGGTCTTCATAGAACTGTTCAACTTCAGTTTCTTCAGCATTACTGGTCAGGGCATAGACTTGGATTACTGTGATATTGATAGGTTTGCCTTGGAAACGAACAGAGATCATTCTGTCGTTTTTGAGGTTGCATCCAAGTACTGCGTTTCAGACTCTCTTGTTGACTATGATGGCTACCCCATTTCTTTTAAGGGATTCCTGCCCACAGTAGTAGATATAATGGTCATCTGAGTTAAATTCACGCATTCTAGTTCATCTTAGTTAGCTGACCCCTAGAATGTCGATTTTCACTCTTGTCATCTCCTGTTTGACCACTTCCAATTTGGCTTGATTCATGGACCTAATATTCAAGGTTCCTATGCAATATTTCTCTTTTACACATGGACCACTTCATTAACCTCCAGGTTTCTTATTTCCCACCTTCTTTTCTATTCCTTGAGTCTAGTCCCACAAGTGCTCGAGTGATCATTTTAAGATGGAAACCAAGTCCTCAGTTCAAAAATACCCAGTGTCACTGCATTTCACTCACAGTAATGTACAAAGTTCTGCCTCAACCCCTACTACCATCCACCTTGTTCATACTGTGCTACCAAACCGGCCTCACTACAGATCAATGGACAGGTCAAATACAATATACGCCTAGGACCTGCACAGTTGTTGCTATAAGCATAAAGAAAGTTCTTATCCCAGATATCTTATTTTTTGTTCAGTTCTCTGCTCAAACGTTACTTTGTAAGAAAGAACTTCTCCAATCACCTAGCCTAGTTTAGTACCCTCTCAATATAATTTTCTTAATCTCATTCACCCTACTTTTTCTTCATAGTTGTTATCACCAATTCACATATGGTAGTTTGTTTATTCATTGCTTTCTGACTTTCTCCGTGTAAGATAAGCTCCAGTGCCTAGAACGTGTAAATGCTCAGTAACTATTTGTTGATCAATTTTAAACAAGTAATGATCAATCACAATTAAAAAATTTTTTCTGGTTAATGTTAAGTCTCTTGCTCAGTCGCGTCTGACTCTTTGCGACCCCGTGGACTGTAGCCACCAGGCTCCTCCGTCCATGGGATTCTCCAGGCAAGAATACTGAAGTGGGTTGCGATTTCCTTCTCCAGTGGATCTTCCCGATCCAGGGATCAAACCCAGGTCTCCCGCATTGCGGGCAGACGCTTAAACCTCTGAGCCACCAGGGAAGCCCATCCCCTGCCAAATATAGGAAAGATCAAATCAAATATACATATTTAACACATAATGTTTCAGTTTTTTTTATGTATCACCTTTTTTTGTCCCCCAAGGAAGAATGCACTTAAATTAGCACCAAACTATAATGGAAAACAAGTAATGATCATTCTCATTAAAAATCTGTGCATTCAGAGCTTGTTATTATTATATTCCTATTACATTGAAATGTCTATCTTCTTTTAAACAAATTGCTAGAAATAGAGATTTTCCATTAAAATACTCTTTCCTATAATATAGAAAAATAATAGGAAAAAGCAATGTTGCCAGAATTTAGAAACACATATTACTTCTGAATGAAATATACATTTTCTTTAATACTTATTATCAGCTTATGAGTTTTAATGGTAGGACTTAATTCTTATGCTCACTTCTATTTCTTTGTGAATTTATAATCTCCTAATTGCAGATGGAAGCATTACTCTATGAGCTGCTAGAGTTTTTTGTATTGCATTTTCCCCCCAGTTTGTTTGTAAAGTTTCTGGGAATTTCTGCTTATTGAGCAGGAGAGAAATATATTTCTGAAGTTAGAGTTCACTTTCTTCATAATAAGTTCAGAAAAAATAATTGAACATGTACAAAAAGGATTTTTATACTAAAATTTTCAGATGTGTCCTATGATTCTCCTGTATTTTTAGTTGTATCATTCACCAAATAATTAAGGAAATCACAAATCTCATTTTGCAATATACAAAATTTCTCCCTCCATGCTTTGTCTTATCAAGCCTTATAAGTTTTCTTGAGAAAATTACAATGATTTACAAACTGGTTTTCTTGAACCAGCTTGTTTAATTGCCTAGCAAGCCATTTCACATTCTCTGTTTACAACAGTGTTCCTTGATCTCAAAGTTTATCTTTCAGAGATACTGCACTGGCTTTTAAAGGCCCAAGGAAAACTTCCTACATTTTTCACATGTCAAGCAAAGGCATTCATGGGTTAGCCCCCTTCAACTTTTTCTAGCCACATCACCTCTACCCAGCATGGAACATACAGTCTTTTAGGTCTCTAACAACCCACACCTTGCAAGTATCTTATACCTTTACCTGAAACACCTTTCCTTCTTGCCTAACTGATAGCTTCTGTGTATTTTTTCAAGGGTGATTTAAAAGTCACATTCTGTATTGAAGGTAAATTCTGAAAAGCTTTTCGGGTTTCCGACATTGCGTAAGTGTGAGTTGGCCAAAGTTGAATAATACATAGTAGCTAGTAGCTCAGTCATGTCCAACTCTTTGCAACCCCATGGACTGTAGCCTATCAGGCTCCTCTGTCTATGGGATTTTCCAGGCAAGAGTGCTGGAGTGGATTGCCGTTTCCTTCTCCAGGGGATCTTCCTGACCCAGGAATCAAACCCGGGTCTCCCTCATTGCATGCAGACGCTTTACCATCTAAGCCACCAAGGAAGCCCAATAATAATAATAAGAAGAAGAAGAATACATAGATCCCATCTTCTTGGAGCTCCCAGACTGTGAAACCACCTCCACCTATTCCCCTTTGAATCCTTCCTGATCAGAACTAGATTAGGCTCCTGCCTTATAGTGGGCTTCCCAGGTAGTGCTTATTTACTATTAAGAACACACCTGCCAATGCAGGAGACATAAGAGATGCGGGTTCCATCCCCTGGGTCGGCAAGATCCCCTGGAGGAGAGTCTGGCAACACACTCTAGTATTCTTGCCTGTAGAATCCCATGGACAGAGGAGCCTGGTGGGCTACAGTCTACAGGGTCGGAAGAAGTCAGATGTGATTGAAGAAACTTAGCACATATGCACCTACCTTATACATCGATCACTGTACTCTGTACTTTTCCAGGTAGTACCTTCTCTTAATCTTCTACTTTATTCTTGAATTTGGCCCAATGTTTACAAGTTTGAGACTACAAAAGAGAGACATAATGAAAGATCTGATTACCATCAGAACATTTTTGCTTTTCCTAAGGTAAAAGACTTAAAATTTGTTAATTTGATAATGAAAATTTTTGAATCATTTCTTTTAAAGGAGAATCCTTATCTTCAGTTAGGCAGAATTTATATTGATATGGGAGGTTCAAATATAATAAAAATAATAATAATTTAAAATAAAGTTGCCCCTTGTCGGCACTGACAAAGACAAAATTAACTTATTTATGTGATGTTGTGGAAGTTTTGTCTAGGCTGAAAGGACATTGCCATATACCTCCTTTGTCTTCCATTTATCTTGAAAATGAGATACCAGGCAATTTACCCATCAGGGTTTTTAACGAGTCACAGTATTTGAAGGCTGTGAACTGAGTAATATCATTCATTTATGTTCTTGTCCTGCAGCTGTTGAGTTTTATATAAGACAGTTTGAAACAAAGAAAACAGAGCTCTTTATTAAGCTTCACTATTAAGTGGAACTAAGCCATTTCAAGAAATAATGGCATTTCACAGAAGAGAGTAAAAAAGCATAAAGTGTAATTTTCCTCAAGTAACAAACAGGTAAATGGCAAAAAAAGCATAAAATAGTGACCAATAAATAAGTACTCGGTGTTGAAAAAAAGCCAAATGGCACAATTCTGCAGCTTAACTTTCACTACAAATAAGTCAACTGTGAGTCAAATTTAATATGTTTTATCAATAGATCCTTTTCTTTTTTTCCCCTAAAGTAATTTAGAAAACTAGCGCTGCTGCTGCTGCTGCTGCTAAGTCGCTTCAGTCGTGTCCGACTCTGTGCAACCCCATGGACAGCAGCCCACCAGGCTCCCCCGTCCCTGGGATTCTCCAGGCAAGAACACTGGAGTGGGTTGCCATTTCCTTCTCCAATGCATGAAAGTGAGAAGTGAAAGTGAAGTCGCTCAGTCGTGTCCAATTCTGAGCGACCCCATGGACTGCAGCCTACTAGGCTCTTCCGTCCATGGGATTTTCCAGGCAAGAGTACTGGAGTGGGGTGCCATTGCGCTGGCAATCACTTACTGCCTTCTTACAGGTCACACTTGGAGACTAAAAAATAATCAACATCATCAGGCTAGAATCTGTTGTCCAACTAATCCATCACCAAGTCCTTATGCCTATTACAGAGCTTCAGTTACGACTTCCTATGCCTGCCTCCTTCCTGCCTCTCCTCTCAGCCTCCATCTTGGTACAGGTCTCATAACTTCTTGCCTAAATTTTATGGATAGGCTTTTAGGTGTGTTCTTTTCCTGCCACACCCATTCATTTAGGTCATATCCACAAGAATTACAGTTCTAAAGCATAAATCTAATCATACCATGCCCCTGCTTTAGAAAACTTCCTTTGGCATCAGTTTCTAAAAAATCCTAGAGGCTCTAAGTTTGAGTGTTCTTGATGAAATTCTCATTCATCATCAAATCAGTTTTCAGCATGTTCTGTGTGGCAAGCCCAACAGGGATTCATCACTGTGTGAAAGAGGTGTATTCCCCTGCCCACTTGGAGTTTACCTGGTTTCCTATTGCTGTTGTAATGGTTACAAGAAGTGTAGTGGCTTAAAACAATGCACATTTATTATCTTATAGTTCTGGAGGTCAGAAGTCCTGTAAACAAGGTGTGAGAAGGACTGCCTTCTTCCTGGAGGCTCTAGGGGACAATACATTCCCTTGCCTTACCCAGCTTCCAGAGGCCACCTGCATTTTTTTGCTCTGGATTCCTTTCTCCATTTTCAAAGACAGCCATGTAGCATCTTTAAATCTCCCTCTTACACACATAGACACTCACCTTGGCCTCCATAGGCACATCTCCTTCTCTGTCTCTAACTCTCATCAGGACACCTGCCCAGGAAATCCAGGATATTCTCCCATATCACAAAGTCCTTATTTAATCACATCAGTCTTTTTTGCCCTCTAAATTGACATAGTCACAAGTTCTGGGGATTAGAACAGACATTTGGGGTTGGGGGTGTGGAGGCCAGAACTGCTGTCTCTTACCATCATTGTTTAACAAAACAGGCAGATATTCAGTGACATTTTAAGATTCTTTTTACTCTTCTATATTTCCAAATGTTATCATACCTATAAGTAGTAATTTTCCGTTCAGATGGTAAAGAATCCGCCTGCTATGCTGGAGACCTGGGCTCCATCCCTGGGCCCAGAAGATCCCCTGGAGAAGGGAATGGCAACCCACTCCAGTATTCTTGCCGAAAAAAATCCCATGGACAGAGGAGACCGGTAGGCTACAGTTCATGGGGTTGTGAAGAGTCGGACAAGACTGAGAAACTAACACACACACACACACAATAGTAATTTTCTAGCGATGGAAAAAAGTTTTAATTGTAAAAGTTATACTCTATCAATTTCTCAACTGAAATCTAGATTTCCCATCATGATATACATTTTAGTCACATATGCTAGACTACGCAGTAGGACACTCACAGTTCCCTTCCCTGACTCTCCTTTGTTATAATCCTGTCTCTTACATAGAAACTGGGAAAGTTTAACACCAACTTTCGATTTGGTAAATGCCTCACTCAAAGGTCATTCTTTTACTAGCTCTTCCCTGACACACTTGGGCTTGACCACTTCTTCCTTTGTCCCTCCAGAGAATAGATTCCCCTTTTCTGGAAATTTACAGAATTATTTATGTTGAACCTTTGCCATTCACCTCTATAGGACTCTGGGATAAGGATTATGTCCTTGACTTTCTGTACATCTAGCACTTATCATAGTGCTCAGCACCACTACTGAATAAAAGCTTGAGCTACAAAATAAGATTTCTTTGGGAATGGTACATTTAAAAATATATCTGTTAATACATCCTTAAGGCTATGGGATATCGCAAATTATTGAACTACTAGGATGTTTAAATTACTTTCATGTATATGAAGCAATCCCTGAAGGTTGTAACACAACACTGAAAGTGTAGATTTTCCAGTCATATGTTGAAGTGAATGTAAACAAAGGAAATCTTCATGAATTTTTTGTTCAAATTCAAATAACCTGCCTTATTCGTTAATCATTATTTTAACAATTTTTACTGTCAGGTTTTTAATGATATTATACATGTTTTATAAAGGATGTTTCCACTTATTGACTATTTTAGGTTATATCTTATGGTGTGGTTTTAATGTGTGGATTTCTACACATGAATCAGGCTTTTAAAGGTATTATTTTTCTAAGAAGCACTACTGAAATGATCTGTTTACAATCTGCTGCCTGCTCATGTGCAACAGGTTCAGAACAACAATTCTTTAAAAGTTATTTCAATCTGGGTCTTTGTTAAGGGTAAATATGAAACTGGATTAATTTATATAATGGACTGACCCATTTATTTTTTATGAAGCAGCTAATGTGTACTTAATGCATGTGACATTAATTCCAAAGACATTCTGTCCTGATATTAGTTCCAATCCCACCCCACTAAGGAATTGGTGTATCCAAAAAATTGGGGAAGGAATCATGTCTATTCTGGCCTCACTGGCATCCTCTACTTTTATTACTTTGAGTTTTGCCACTGATACTTGTCTGCATTCTATGTCAGAGATAAGATCAGTCGCTCAGTCGTGTCCGACTCTTTGTGACCCCATGAATCGCAGCACGCCAGGCCTCCCTGTCCATCACCAACTCCCGGAGTTCACTGAGACTCACATCCATCGAGTCAGTGATGCCATCCAGCCATCTCATCCTCTGTCGTCCCCTTCTCCTCCTGCCCCCAATCCCTCCCAGCATCAGAGTCTTTTCCAATGAGTCAACTCTTCGCATGAGGTAGCCGAAGTACTGGAGTTTCAGCTTTAGCATCATTCCTTCCAAAGAAATCCCAGGGCTGATCTCCTTCAGAATGGACTGGTTGGATCTCCTTGCAGTCCAAGGGACTCTCAAGAGTCTTCTCCAACACCACAGTTCAAAAGCATCAATTCTTCGGTGCTCAGCCTTCTTCACAGTCCAACTCTCACATCCACACACGATCACAGGAAAAACCATAGCCTTGACTAGACAGACCTTTGTTGACAAAGTAATGTCTCTGCTTTTGAATATGCTATCTAGGTTGGTCATAACTTTCCTTCCAAGGAGTAAGCGTCTTTTAATTTCATGGCTGCAGTCACCATCTGTAGTGATTTTGGAGCCCTGAAAAATAAAGTCTGACACTGTTTCCACTGTTTCCCCATCTGTTTCTCATGAAGTGGTGGGACCAGATGCCATGATCTTCGTTTTCTGAATGTTGAGCTTTAAGCCAACTTTTTCACTCTCCACTTTCACTTTCATCAAGAGGCTTTTGAGTTCCTCTTCACTTTCTGCCATAAGGGTGGTGTCATCTGCATATCTGAGGTTATTGATATTTCTCCCGGCAATCTTGATTCCAGCTTGTGTTTCTTCCAGTCCGGCGTTTCTCATGATGTACTCTGCATAAAAGTTAAACAAACAGGGTGACAATATACAGGCTTGCCATACTCCTTTTCCTATTTGGAACCAGTCTGTTGTTCCATATCCAGTTCTAACTGTTGCTTCCTGACCTGCATACAGATTTCTCAAGAGGCAGATCAGGTGGTCTGGTATTCCCATCTCTCTCAGAATTTTCCACAGTTTATTGTGATCCACACAGTCAAAGGCATTGGCATAGTCAATAAAGCAGAAATAGATGTTTTTCTGGAACTCTCTTGCTTTTTCTATGATCCAGCAGATGTTGGCAATTTGATCTCTGGTCCTCTGCCTTTTCTAAAACCAGCTTGAACATCAGGAAGTTTATGGTTCACATATTGCTGAAGCCTGGCTTGGAGAATTTTGAGCATTACTTTACTAGCGTGTGAGATGAGTGCAATTGTGCGGTAGTTTGAGCATTCTTTGGCATTGCCTTTCTTTGGGATTGGAATGAACACAGACCTTTTCCAGTCCTGTGGCCACTGCTGTAGGTCAATTTAAATAAGGTGATAGTATTCAACTTGTTATACTCAGTATCACCAGTTCTTTTTTCTATTTGCATTCACTCAAAATAACAGAGTAGAAAATCTGTTTTAAATAATTTTAAAACCACTTTAATCCTTCCTACTTATTTGCCTTTGTTTCCAAATATAAAATACTAGAACATACAAATGTAATTCTCATGTGTGTCTATAAATACCAGCCATCCATTCCTTCTCGTCTCCTTCTGCACTTCTTTCTCTCTCACTCTCCCTCTTTCCCAACTATGCCTCAAAGCTGGGAGAGGTTACCTGGACTAGCCTGATAATTTAGTTAGAAAAAAAGCAACCTCTAATTTGAGCATCATTTAGGGAAAAATGAAACGTTGACTCTACATTATTTCCCAGGCTGTATTAGCAATGATCCTTCTTTCCTGGAGTACATCTATGGGTTTTAGTATTCCGTGTATTTTTTAAACCCATCATATATGGATGACAGCTACTTCTCTGTGAAGTTTTGTGGAATCACCAGAGAGCTAAGGCTTTATTTTTTAAAAAAATACCAATTCAAAACATTAATTTATCAGTTGACCCAGAAGTAACTGGTCTCCAACAGATGATACAGATTAACTAAAACTATAATGACAAATTCATAAATCAGACAGCTTGTTCATTATTTTTAGAAATATTAATGCCAAGTGCTTCAAAACACAAGTGTTAGTAAGCTATTTCTCTATAGAAAATAACCTCTGCTGCATACTAATTTTAAAATTAGGAAGTTGACAGTTTAAAGTCAAGTCAGTGAACAAAGTTAAGCAATCTGTTTTACATCCTCAAGCTACAATTTTTCTCTTTATTAAAAGTAGATTAATTAACATAGGTGTATGTCTAGTACAATTTTCTTTCATTCTACTTTTCTAGAAATACAGTTACTAAATATTATCCTTTAAATCTACCTGTCCAAAATTCCTGATAACTCAAAATTTGTATCAGCAAAATATTTGTTAATTGTTGCTACAATGTCTTAATTTAACTTATAATTCACTTAATGTCACTGCATTCCACTACCTAAATCTCAAAGTGCTCTCATCGAGTGATCATTTCTAGTTTATTTCTGAGATTTTGCTTATCAGATACTTCATAAAACTTAATATCAATGAGAGTGCACGTTACTTTAAGGTCAGGGGGATATTTTCTGAAAATATCACCATAAT
The DNA here is from genome assembly GCF_029407905.1 of Bubalus kerabau. Lineage (NCBI taxonomy): Eukaryota > Metazoa > Chordata > Mammalia > Artiodactyla > Bovidae > Bubalus > Bubalus kerabau. The sequence continues at coordinate 67,656,440 of NC_073635.1, forward strand.
CTTGAGTTCAGACTCTAGTCCAGAATCTAGACTCCAGATTATGTCCTCTTAGAAAATGCACACATTCTCCATGTAAAACACACTTTGTCAAAATATTGATTATGACTGCCTTTAAATAATAGCAACAGATCACCAGCAAGGTGAGTAATAAGCAGAAAACACCATGAAAATATATTCAGACTTAGAATGTTATTTAATCAAGTTAAAAGTGAAAGTATTTTAACCATAGAAGATCTTTTTTTAAAGGAACATTTTTTAAATTTACCCCAGGATTGATTTTAGTCTGTATATCCACATTATATGAATCAATATCATCATTCTTTTAAAAAACTTAAGTAAAGGAGATTGACACTTGACCTTGGAAAACCTAACACAAATGCACACACACATACACGCACATCTTCACATCAAAAAGTTAATGACAATTTTGATAGAAGTTTTCCTAAGTTGCTATGGTGAATAAAACTAAATATTCCTTACAACAGAGTTATTGAACCAAGACAAAAAAATAACTGAGACAAAGAGAAGTTCAAGTTTCTCTGGCTAATCATAATTCTGGAAACCAATAAAGGGATTAAGTAAACATAATAATTTCTGGAAATTTATACTTCAACTTCTATAGAAACAAATAGTGCTTTTTTTTTAAAAAAAAGAACTGATACAGTATTTGCAGAATATATACATTTATACATTCAATATATACATATGTATGTGTAAATATATGAATTTATATGTATTCATTCCATTTCTAGAATTCACAGTTACTAAATGGCTTTATTCTGTGTATACACTTTTCCTCTAGTGTCTGTGGGGATTGTTTCCAAGAATCCATGGATAATCAAGCCCCTTATATATAGTAGGATTTTCATGTACCCTACACACACACACCCTATGTACTTTAAATCATCTCTAGATTACCTTCAATACCTAATACGATGTAACTGCTATGTAAAAGTAATAGGAAATATAGCATAAATACTGTGTGCATGGTTTCCAGTTTGTGGCAAATTCAAATTTTGTTTTTGGAACTCTCTGGCATTGTTTTTTCCAAATATTTTCCATTCATGGTTGACTAAATCCAAAGATGCAAAACCTGCAAATACAGAGGGCTGATGTAGTTCCTTTTTTTTTTTGGTCCATTTAGAATCATACAGCATACATGATAGTGTGGTAAATTTAAATATTAACACTTTTCTGGATATCTGATAACTTTCTCTAAATACTTTAAAATGTCTTCATGGATACAATGTGCATATCATTATGGAACCAAATTCATCCGGCAATTTGAATGTTATATGCATGAATATAATGAGTACTCAGAGAGCGTAATTTTTATCTATTTCTAAGCATAGATTGGTTCGGTAGAACTCCAGAGGGTACAGAACAGCAGTGCCTGTGTGCATGCTCGGTCGTGTCCGACTCTTTGGGACCCCATGGACTGCAGCCCACAAGGCTCCTCTGTCCATGGGATTTTTCCAGGCAAGAATACTGGAGTGGATTGCCATTTCCTACTGCAAGAGATATTCTTAACCCAGGGATAGAACCTGAGTCTCCTGCATTGAAGGCAGATTCTTTACCGCATGAGCCAATGGGGAAGCCCACAGAATAACCACTACCAAATCAATGTTTTTCAGCTCTTATATATAAATAAGAAAGTACTAATAGAGTGGTTAACAGAACAATCTGTAAAATTAACATTGGGAAGAGTATTTCTCTTCCTTCTATTTCTCAGGCTCCATGGTGAATATCATCAATTGAGGATTGCGGATGTGTGGATGTGCAAGTGAAGATGTGTAAAATAAACTAAAAATTACATTATTAAGAACTTAATATAAATTTTCATTTAAATGGAAAATTCTCCTGGGCGTTTAAAAATATTTGCAAACAGATTGTTAAATGTGATGGATAAACAAAGGTAGTGTAGCTACAGCGTTAGTGACTGCTGCCAGCCAAGGATCAACTAGAAATTGAGATTGAGCAGCTGTGATGCTGCAGAGCAAGTTAATTGCCAAGATAATTACAAATAACGCATACAAAAATTAATTTCCACACAATTTTCAGGGTTAATATTATTATGTATTGAGAAGAGTGTGAAAGGCATTCTGGCCCATTGACCTATGAATGAATAAATGAAGGGAAAAAAAAAGAAGACAGGAATGTGGGAGGAAGGAAAGCAATCAGAAATTTACTACCATTCATCTCCCTACAATGATTCTGAACAGTTTTTCTCTCCTTCCTCACGTCCTCCCACAAACCCTTATTGAATTGCTGCCTATGTCTTAGGTATATACTAACATACAAAGAAAAACAGTTCTTGCGTCCATGGGACTTCTATTCTAGAATCAGGATGCATGTAAACAAACAAGGTAATTAAAGGCCAGGAATTTGAAGAGAATGAGGAGTGGAGGCTGTGGCATACAACTGAGGAAGGTCTTAATAAATGAGATTTGAACTGAATCCTAAAGAATGTGAGAGGAGGAAGCTTTTCTGATAAAACAGAGGGACTACATTGTGAACTGAGAGGACATTTTGTCCCAAGAGTCTAAGGTAGTCAAACACATTTATCATAGTGAAATACTATATAATAAACTGCTTTTCTCTTTCACTTTTCTTGAAGATAATCAAGATGTGATTAGCTCTGTTGTGACTAAGGACTGATTTGTTTCTGGGTACCATACCCAAAATCTAAGATATCAAAGGCAATTCTGAGCTTTAGACACTGTCGTTGTTCAGTCACTAAGTCAAGTCCAACTCTTTGCAAGCCCATGGACTGCAGCACACCAGGTTTCGCTGTCCTTCACTGTCTCCCCGTGTTCGCTCAAAGTCATGCCCATTGATTCAGATATAGCTAGAACCATAAAATATTATGGGCTTTATATTAGACTTACTTGTGAATATAGATTCTCTTTTCTGTGATTCATAGCTCACAATTTTAAAGATAAATCAGAGACCCCACTTGGCTATGGTTTCATTTCATTTTCTAGCAAAGGATAGAAACTATAATCACAATATTTCCTTAGAGAGTAACCCAGCAGCAAATTATCAATAAGCCTCAATGTTGTACTAACATCTTACTAGTATTATTTCTGTTAGCTCATACAGTTTGTGTATTAGCTACCAAACATTTCCACTATCTGTTATTATCATATTAGAGAGCTCATGCTGGTTTATATCTCCCTGATCTTTCTGCATAGAATGCCTCTACTCCTGTTTTCCAGCTGGTAAATTCCAAAGCAGGTATCACTTGCTCCAGGAAGATTTCCAATCACCCTTACTCATGCTTCTCTCTGGACCTATTAGATACCATTATCAGTTGATTATACAGGGTTTTTCATCAGCTACACTAGACTAGTGAACATTTTGATCACATATAGGAGGGCATGAATATTGATTTAGTAAAATGTTCATTGATGTTGGGAAGAAATGTCCTATAGGAGACCTTCCCTGTTCTGATTTCTGATGGTCAGTCACAATGATGTGAGAATCACTAAACTGAAAATCCTGTATTTTTTAATTCTTCAGATTAAATAAAGGGACTTTTTAAACAGCCCAGATTGGATTGTTCAAGCTCCAAGAGCTAAACCAGTTGTAGAGAGAAGTACCACAAGTGAGGAGTTGGATGACTTAATGACACCTTCCCAACAAAAGAGCCAAAATCTATCAATATTTTCTGGTGCCATTTAGCAAAGAAGTTAGGAAGGCTAGGCCAAAGACAATAATAAAACTGGGAGATTTTCTCAAACCTCGGGCTGCTTTATTTTGTGTTTGATTTTGCCCCTATGCCTAGTTTCCTATTGGGGTTAAAGTTGATGCTGTATGGCATTTTAAAAGAAATTGAGAAGAAGCTGGAATATTGGCTCTTCAAAGAAAGAAAAGAGTGAATGCAGAATTGAGCTTAGAAAGAATGTGTCATACAAGAAAATAATTATAAGAAAGAAAATGTGCTAGAAGCATACTTCATTTCTGCTTAAAGGTAACTGGAAAAGATCATTCCTTTTAGGAGTTAGTTAAAGCCAGGTCTTTAAAATATGCTTGGAATAATACCAACAATGGTAGACGAGTTATTTTTAAAACAACAGAGAATTTAGGACAAAGCTATAATCAAATTCCTCTTACCTAAAAGCAATGCACACGGGCATTTCATGGGAAACATCGACTATTCCGACAGCAAAGAATCACCGACAGTTTGGTTTGGAATGTTTGGTCCATTTAATAACAGTGAGCTCCCTTCACTCAAAAGAAAAACAAGTATGTTGGTTTACACTTAGAGACAGAGCTGATGTCACCATCATTTTGAGTGAATTAATTTGCTCTGCTATAGTTATAATTAATGGGTATGTCCCGCTTGCATATTTTAAGTGAGTATCTATTATATGGGGGTAAAGTTTATAAAGAAAGTTGTTCTGCCACAAGAGTGGTGTTTAGCCATGATGAAAAGTCTCAAGGAGAGCATGACTAATTATTAAATTCATAGATGCGAGAAGAGTCACTGCATTCACAAGTGTCTTCTTTTCATAATATTAATGAATGGGTTGATAGTATCAGTCTATCTAAAAGGTCACTCCAGCTATGACATTCCTTTGGTAATCCTTCCATCAATATTAAGACAAGAGTAAATGTCATGCTTGTGTGTGGTTTACTTTTAAAACCATTTAGCAAAGGCCAAGCCATTGTAATTCTTCTAGCCACTCAATGTAGAAGGAAGCCAGGGATTATTTTTATCTCCCTTCTGCAGTGGATCAACAGATGATGATGCTTCCACCAGTCAAACTAAAACATGAAAAACTCACCAAGGGCTCTCAACATACATCAGGATACCTTTAGTGTTGAAAGAAATGACCACTCTCTAGAAACATATATTCTTACAGGCAACGAGCTCAAACAAATATTATCAAAATGTTAAATGTGTAACAGGTACTATTTAAAAACCTTACTAAATCATTTATATACTTAATATCTGCTTCTCCTTTCTTCTCCAGTCTTAAAACATGTGAAATGACCCTTCAGAAAATAAGTATTTCTTATCACTTGTATGTAGTTATACATAGGACATGGAGAGATGACAACCATTAATTCATTTTCCATCTCCCTCTACCCAAATTAAGTTAGCTTTTGTGTTTAAAAGAACTTTTTTTTCCTAAAGAATAAGGTAGTTGAGAAAATTATTTTTCCTAAGTCATGCAACCACAAACATTTATAAGAGAAAGTACAGAGCACATGTCACAGCTATAGAGTTGTAACTATCATGGCAGGATAAAACCATTAACTACAGTTCTCCATGGAACACACAATCAATTGAAGAATCCTTCACATAGTGGTTTGGTCTGCTTGCTGAAAGCCATGTGAGGTGCTCTTCCTACCAGTCATTTGTTTAATCCATTAAGAGGTGACATATGTGTATTGAGAGGTGGTAAAATATGGTGGCAAAAAGCACAGACCCAGGAGACAGACTGCCTCTGTGTAAACCCCAGCCTATAATTTATTCCCTGTGTAACTTCAGACAACACTTCTCTGTGCATTACCAGCCTCCAGGCCTGTTTCTACATCTGTAAAATGAGGATACTAATAGTCCCTGCCTTATAGGGTTGTTGCATGGATGAAAGAAGTTATCATATATTAAGTGCTCACACAGAATCTGGTACATGAGAAGTTTTGTGGAAGTATGAGTTTCCATTGTTGTGATTACATGTGCTCCCTAGATCTCAGTGACTCAAAAATCAGTCCTCGAAATATGGATAGTAAATGTTCCCCAGTGACGGCTGTTGTAATACTGAATTGGAATATGGAGTAGAAATTGGTAGAACTGATTCCAAATGTCAGTTAATTTGGTCAGTTGACCTATAAAAATTATATAAACTATTAACAGAAATAAGCCATGGCTCTTACCATAAAGGACATTATAATCCCATGATGGAAAGTAATAAAAATGTGGGGTATAGAAAATGCTGAATAAATGCATGGACATCACTTGAAACTTTTCAAGTTTTTTTTTTTTTTAATTTGCGTGGAATATATGGAGTGAAAGATGTGTATGATTTTGGAAAGGGGAAATATAGCTGGGTAATGCAGTTTTTTTGTGCCTAAGGAGTCAGAGAGGTGTAGTAGGAGATGCTTAGACAAATAGATTAGATTTTACTTAGGAAAGTCGGGGAACTTAAATATTGAGATGAGAAAGCCAGAAGAAGTGTTAAACAGAACAGAGATAAAATTGAATCTGATTTTTAGAAATATAATATGGCAGTACTATGGAGAATTATGTGAAAATTTTGGTAAACTATTCTGGTAAAACATTGCTTTGAATTTATGCTTTGAACTTTCACATCCACCCCAACCCAGTTCAGAAATTAGAAAATTAAATAAAAAATATCAAATGTTCAGTTCAGTTCAGTCACTCAGTAGTGTCCGACTCTTTGCAACCCCATGACTTGCAGCACGCCAGGCCTCCCTGTCCATCACCAACTCCCGGAGTTCACTCAGACTCACGTCCATCGAGTCAGTGATGCCATCCAGCCATCTCATCCTCTGTCGTCCCCTTCTCCTCCTGCCCCCAATCCCTCCCAGCATCAGAGTCTTTTCCAATGAGTCAACACTTCTCATGAGGTGGCCAAAGTATTGGAGTTTCAGCTTTAGCATCATTCCTTCCAAAGAAATCCCAGGGCTGATCTCCTTCAAAATGGACTGGTTGGATCTCCTTGCAGTCCAAGGGACTCTCAAGAGTCTTCTCCAACACTACAGTTCAAAAGCATCAATTCTTCGGTGCTCAGCCTTCTTCACAGTCCAACTCTCACATCCATACATGACCACAGGAAAAACCATGGCCTTGACTAGCCGGACCTTTGTTGGCAAAGTAATGTCTCTGCTTTTGAATATGCTATCTAGGTTGGTCATAACTTTCCTTCCAAGGAGTAAGCGTCTTTTAATTTCATGGCTGCAGTCCCCATCTGTAGTGATTTTGGAGCCCCAAAAAATGAAGTCTGACACTGTTTCCACTGTTTCCCCATCTATTTCCCTTGAAGTGATGGGACCAGATGCCATGATCTTCATTTTCTGAATGTTGAGCTTTAAGCCAACATTTTCACTCTCCACTTTCACTTTCATCAAGAGGCTTTTGAGTTCCTCTTCACTTTCTGCCATAAGGGTGGTGTCATCTGCATATCTGAGGTTATTGATATTTCTCCCGGCAATCTTGATTCCAGCTTGTGTTTCTTCCAGTCCAGCGTTTCTCATGATGTACTCTGCATAGAAGTTAAATAAGCAGGGTGACAAAGTACAGTCTTGACATACTCCTTTTCCTATTTGGAACCAGTCTGTTGTTCCATATCGAGTTCTAACTGTTGCTTCCTGACCAGCATACAAATTTCTCAAGAGGTAGATCAGGTGGTCTGGTATTCCCATCTCTTTCAGAATTTTCCACAGTTTATTGTAGACAAGGCAATACTCAATGGATCAGAAAAGGAACAAAAACCCAGAGTGGTGAGAACTCTGACATTAAGCTTCAGTACACTAATATTTTGATTCAAAAGCAAGAAGAGTTATTTCATTTACTGAAATAAGTCATAGAAAGACAAATATTGTATATTTTCACTTATATGTGGAATCTAAAAAACAAATGAGCAAATATGACAAAACTGAAACAGACTCATCAACACAGACAACAAACTAGAAGTTGCCAGAGGGGTACGAAATAGGTACAGGGGTAAGAGGTAACAACTACCAATTATGAAATAAATAAGTCACAGAGATGTACAGCACACAGAACATAGCCAGTAATACTGTAATAATTTTGTATGGTGCATAGAGTATAAAAATATTGAGTCACTATGCCATACACCTAAAACTATATTGTAAGTCAACTGCACTTCAGTAAAATGTAAAAAAGCAGAAGAGTGACTTTTGGAGTAATGAGGAAAAGAAGAACCATGAGTGTGATGCAGGAGTACAGCGTAGGCAGCCAAAGAATCTCACTGTTTCATGGGAAAAGCTGAACACAGCTGCCTACCTGACTGGAACTTCAGCTTTTATACAGGTATATATATCTGAAGAAAGCATGAAAAGTTACCTGAACTGAACTTGATCCAAATTAATCTTTTACCAACTTTATGAGAGGGAAGGAGCCCTCAGTGAACAACTTGGAATCTATATTAACTTTGATGCTTTTGAACTGTGGTGCTGGGGAAAACTTGAGAGTCCCTCGGACAACAAGGAGATCCAGCCAGTCAATCCTAAAGGAAATCAGTCCTGAATATTCATTGGAAGGACTGATGATGCTGCAGCTCCAATACTTTGGCCACCTGATGCAAAGAACAGACTCTTTGAAAAAGACCCTGACGCTGGGAAAGATTCAAGGCAGAAAGAGAAGAGGGCAACAAAAGATAAGATGGCTAGATGGCATCACTGATTCAGTGGACATGAACTTGGGCAAACTCTGGGCAACAATGAGGGACTGGGAAGCCTGGCATGCCACTGTCCATGGGGTCATGAAGAGTCAGTTGTGACTTGGCAACTGAACATTTGGCCTTGAAGCATAGGGAATATTGCATCCAACATAAGTACCCTACAAGAATACTCCCCATGGAAGAAGAAAAACTAAAAGAAAAATGACCAACAAACTTGCCAGTGGAAAAATTAATTCACTGGCAAAATGGAAGATAAGAACAATTAGAAACTGTCTTTCAAATATGAAATGTATGATTCCCAAAGTATAACATTAATAATACTTGTTTTAAAAATGATAAATTATGAAACAAACAACAGACACATATTAACCAGGATGAAGTGGACAAAAAAAAAATTCCCTCAGAAAACCAGGAAACAAAGACTGCAATTATTAAAATGAAAATAAAATTAATCACATATAATTAAATTTATCTTAAATCAGTCAAATGGAAAGCAATAAGCTTAAAATAATGATAACTCATGTAGGACACAATAAATAATTTTTAATGAAATAATTTTTAAAACATTTTGAATGAAACATTTTAAACACAGAAAACAGATTAGAAGTGCCACAGTATGTTTAATTCAAGAGAAAGAATTGAGTGGCATAAAAAATATTTTAAGAATGACTGAGAATTTTGCAGATGTAAAGAATAACAGGTTTTGGTTGAAAATTCGTATCTATTGCTGAATAGCATAAGAAATAAATCTCTATCTTGATATGGAATTTATTAAGTATAAAACACTAGAAAGAAAAGAAGGGGTATTATATAATGAGACAAAGGAAGAGGCTGGTGAGAACATATAATAATTTTGAATTTGTGTGTACCTAAAATCATGAATAAGTGTTTTTAAAAATCATGAGAACTTACAAGGAAGTATGGGAATATGGCAAAATCTCTCTCTCAGATGATGATAAAACATGTAAGAAAAAAGTCCACAAAGATACAGACAATGTGACATTAAAAACCAGCAAAAATATATTATTCATATTAATAGAGAAATTTGAATTCCACAAATACAAAATGTATGCTTTTAAAGCATACATGGAAACCTTAACAAAAGTTAACCACACATTAGACGGAAAAGAAATACAAATACATTTCAAAGAATAGCATTCTAAAGACCACATTTTTGACAGTGATAACACTGAGAACTTTTCTAAGGCTTTCTATTTTGGTTTCTGATTAGAGGATCAAAATATCAAGGCTAATTATAATGAATGTCAATTTACCCAGGAAATATAAAACCTGTTTTCAAAAACACAATTGTAAAACTCAAAGAATTGCAGCTCTCTATAGAATTTGTGATTACTTAAATATGAGTGTATTCTGTTATTGTGCTTTTGACCTAAATCTTATTAACCTGTTTCTTGATTTATGTTCTCATCTTTAAAATAAGGTGATTCAAGCACATAAGAGTTAGAATTCCTTCCAGTTCAGTAATTACATGACAATGCATCTTTTATTCTTTCAACTTTGTATTTTCTCCTTGTTTCTTATACAAATAGTTTGCCTCCCTTAAAATGCAACTAAAGAAGATAGGTTGGAGGATCTGACAAATCTCACCTTGAGTCATGTTCTGCCATTCACTAATGGTATAACTTTACATAAGCTATTTATACTTTTAGCTCAGCTCTTCCATCTCTGAAAGGAAGGAGAAAATGAATTCTATCTCAGTTTTTAATGATGTGAAAATGTTTTGTAAGTTCAATCAATGCTTCTCAAAAAAATTGGAGAGTACCTACTAAATGCTAGGCATTAAGAGTAATAGAAAGATGGACAGCTAGTGTGTAGACTATAGAATGCATACTGTTAATTCCATCCCTCTTCATATCTTACCTGTCTCCCCATCTTTCTTAATAACTTCTTTAGATATTAGATAGGTAAATTCCTATCTCCAAACACTAGTATATTATTTAGCACCACAAGCTACGCTGCTTCATTTGTGTTAGACTCACCATACACAAAAGTATCGACAAGGAAGTCTCCCCATGGGAAAACTAGACACGTGAAGCATAAGCATATTTTTGTGGTTCTATCAAATTCCAATATCAGACATGGTTTATGGATATTTGTTGATGGTATTTATTAAGTATCATAATATAAAAGCCTTTCAACTGTTTGCAAGATACAATAGTCAGTAGGACAGGCACTTTTCCTGTTTTTTCATAATTCATACTAAATTGATGCAGGAAGATAGCATGCGATGCTTTTTTGGTTTCTGAGTGTGAAACAAAAAGTGGATCACTTATATATGTTTTTCCTGCTGGAAATTATATATTCTCCCTATCGAGGATCTTGTAGAGGATTTGAGAAAAGAAAATTAGTTAGTTTGCCTTATATGATGATAACCTACCCTGTAATTCAAGCAAATTTATTTCTCAAGATATAAAAGTATAAGGCATTCAGACAGAAATATTATCTCAGCTGTTTGTAGAATTTTCATATCTATTTTTAATATAATCTTTAAATTTCATACCAGCAATGGAGTATGATTCCCTTGCTGTAATTTTTCACCTTTACAATAAAGATTTCACTTTTGGCTGTGGCAAATTTTCCTTTTCATAGCATTGAAATATTTCTAATTTATGGTCAAATGGATATTAAGCAAACAAATTAAAACTCAAAAATTAAAGTGATAATAACTTAATTATAAATACATTGCCATAAGAAAATCTAAAATCTTCAGATTTAGGGACACATACAGACTAAAAGTTAAGGGATGGAATAAGGTGTTCCATGTAAATGGAAATCAAAAGAAAGCTGGAATAGCAATACTCATATCAGCCAAAGTAAGTTTTAAAATAAACATTATTACAAGAGACAAAGGACACTACATAATGATCAAAGAATCAATCCAAGAATAAGATATAACAAATGTAAATATATGCACCCAACATAGGAGCACCTCTATATATAGGGAAAATACTAACAGCCATAAAAGAAGAAAGCAACAGTAAGACAATAATATCGCAGACTTTAACCCCACTTTCATTAATGGACAGATTACACAGAAAATGAATAAGGAAACACAGACCTATTAGAACAGATGGACTTAATTGATATTTATAGAGCATTTTATCCAAAAACAAGAGAATGTACATTCTTCTCAAATGCCTATGGACATTCTCCAGGCCTGATCACACGCTGGGCCACAAAGTGAGTCTCAGTAAATTTAAGAACACTGAAATTATATCAAGCATCTTTTCTGGCCACAATACTATGAAATTGGAAAACTACAAGAAAAAAATCTATAAAACACAAACACATGGAAGCTAAACAATATGCTGCTGCTGCTGCTAAGTCACTTCAGTCGTGCCCGACTCTGTGCGACCCCATAGACAGCAGCCCACCAGGCTCCCCTGTCCCTGGGATTCTCCAGGCAAGAACACTGGAATGGGTTGCTATTTCCTTCTCCAATGCATGAAAGTGAAAAGTGAAAGTGAAGTCACTCAGTCGTGTCCGACTCTTAGCGACTCCATGGACTGCAGCCTACCAGGCTCCGCCGCACATGGGATTTTCCAGGCAAGAGTACTGGAGTGGGGTGCCATTGCCTTCTCCAAAACAATATGCTACTAAATAACTAATGGATCACTGAAGAAATCAAAGAGGAAATCAAAAAGTACTTAGAACCAAATGAAAAAACAATGATCTAAAACCTATGGGATTTATCAAAAGAAGCTCTGAAAGGACAGTTTATAGTAATAGAGTCTTACCTCAGGAAACAAGAAAAATCTCAAATAAATAACTTAACTTTACACCTATAGTGACTAGAGAAAGAAGAACAAAGAAAATTAAAAGTCAGTAGAAGGAATGTTTTTGCATTCCTATACACTAACAACTGGAATCAAGATTGTGAGGAAAAACATTAATAACTTCAGATATGCAGATGACATCACCCTTATGGCAGAAAGCAAAGAGGAATTAAAGAGCCTCTTTATGAAAGTGAAAGAGGAGAGTGAAAGTTGGCTTAAAACTCAACATTCAGAAAACTAATATCATGGCATCTGGTCCCATCACTTCATGGCAAATAGATGGGGAAACAATGGAAACATTGACAGACTATTTTTTTGGACTCCAAAATCACTGCAGATGACTGCAACCATGAAATTAAAAGGCACTTGCTCCTTGGAAGAAAAGTTATGACAAACCTAGACAGTGTTTGAAAAAGCAGAGAAATTACTTTGCCAACACTGGTCTGTATACACAAAGCTATGGTTTTTCCAGTAGTCATGTATGGATTTGAGAGCTGGACAATGAAATAGGCTGAGCACCAAAGAATTGATGCTTTCAAACTGTTGCTGAAGAAGAACTCTCGAGAGTCCCGTGGACAGCTAGAAGATCAAATCAGTCAATCTTGAAATCAACCCTGAATATTCATTGGAAGGACTGATGCTGAAGCTCCAATACTTTGGCCACCTGATGCAAAGAGCCCACTCATTGGAAAGACCCTGATGCTGGGAAAGACTGAAGGCAGGAGGAGAAGGAGACAACAGAGGATGAGACGGTTGGATGGTATCACTGACTCAATGGACATGAGTTCGAGCATACTACAGAAGACTGTGAATGATAGGAAAGTCTGGCATGCTGCAGTCCATGGGGTGACAAAGAGTTGGACACAACTGAGCGACTGAACAACAACAACGAAAGTTCAGAAAGAGAAATTAAAGAAACAATCCCATTTCCCATCACATCAGAAAGAATACAATACCTAGGAATAAACCTGCATAAATTACTATAACACCCAAGGCAATTTACAAAAAGCCCAAATGCCAAAGCAATCTTATGAAAGAAAAATTAAGCTGTAGGAATCACACTCCTTGACTTCATTTTATACTACAAAGCTACAGTCATCAAAAAGTACAGTACTGGCACAAAAACATAAATATAGATCAATGCAACAGTATAGAACTCCCAGAAATAACTCCATGCACCTATGGTCAATTAAGACTATACGATGGAGAAAAGAGAGTCTCTTACATACATAGTGCTGAGAAAACTGGATTAGCTACATGTAAAAAATTGAAATTACATTATTCTTTGACACCATACAGAAAAATAAATTCAAAATGGATTAAATACCTAAATGTAAGACCAGATACTGTAAAACTCGTAGAGGAAAACAAGGTAGAACACTCTCTGACATAAATTGTAGCAATATCTTTTTGGATCTGTCTCCTAGAGTAATGGAAATAAAAATGAACAAATGGGACCTAATTAAACTCAAAAGCTTTTTTTTTTTTTTTTCACAGCAAAGGCAACTGTAAACAAAAGGAAAAGATAACCCACAAGTTGGAAGAAAATATTTGCAAACAATGTGACTGACAAGGAATTAACCTCTGAAACAGCTCATATAAAAAAGACAACCCAATCAAAAAATGGGCAGAAGGCCTAAATAGACATTTCTCCTAAGAAGATATACAGATGGCCAAAAGGCACATGAAAATATACTTATTATCTCTATATTAGAGAAATTCAAATCAAAACTACGATGAGATGTCACCTCAGACTGGTCAGAATGGCCATCATCAAAAAGTCCACAAACAATAAATGCTGGGCAGGGTGTGGAGAAAAGGAGACCTTCTTACACTGTTGTTAGGAATGTAAATTGGTACAGCCACTATGGAGAACAGTATGGAGGTTCAATTAAAAAAAAAAACCTAAAAATAGAGCTACGATATGATCCAGTAACCCCACTGCTGGGCAAATATCTGGAGAAAAACATGCTCTAAAAGTATACATGCACCCCAATATTCACTGCAGCACTATTTACAATAGCCAAAACATAGAAGCAATCTTAATATCCACTGACAGAGAAGTGGAAACAAAAAGTGTGGTACATATATACAATGAAATATTACTCAGCCATTAAAAAGAATTAAATCATGTCATTTGCAGCAACATGGATAGACCTGGACATTATCATACTAACTGATGTCATACAGAGAAAGACAAATATTGTATGACATCACTTACATGCCAAATCAAAAAAAAAAAGGTACAAACGAACTTATTTATGAAACAAAAACATACTCAGAGAACAAACTATAGTTATCAGGTGGGAGAGGTTGGGGGGATAGATTGAGAGATTGAGATTGACATGAATACATGGCTCTATTTGAAATAGATAACCAACAAGGACCTTCTGTATAGCATTAGAACTCCGCTCAGTATTCTGCACTAACCTAAAGGGGGAAAGAACTTGGGAAAAGAATAGATGCATGTGTATGTATAATTGAATCACTTTGCTGTACACCTGAAACTAATATAACAATGTTAATCAACTATACTCCAATATAAGATAAAAATTTTTTAAATAAAAATAATTTTATGATTTGTATTAACTGTTCTAAATGAACTCCAGTCCCCAAATATGTAATATCCTTGACCCCTCACCTCTTTTTTTGCTTTGTCTCTAAGAAAGATTGCATATAAATCATTAGAAATAGGTTAATTAAAAAGATCTTCAGAAAAGATTCCAATTCTGCTTTCCTTAGCAATCTGTTGAAACACTTGGCATGACTTCCACTTTTCTTTCAGTGAAACAAAGTTCCCTCTTGTAGCTACTTCCCCCTTCCTAGAGTAAATGAGGGTGTATAAACATCTTGACATACACGTAAGTGGCAAAGTGGCTGATCTCACACTGATTTCACATACTTTAAAATCTCTCCTGTCCAGAAAATCTTTCTCGCATCCACTCAGATTAAGATTAGGCTACTATGTCCAAGGGAACACATACTAATATAAAATGTTTCTATGTTACAATGGCAGACTGCTCTGTATATTCATTCTTTCAAAATGACTTAATGTTTACATGAGCTAGATATTGTTCTTTATTCCATGACCATATTAACACATGATACCTGATCAGATAAATTAATCTCAAGTTTTTCTGAAAAGATAGCAAGGAATGGTGCACATGATATTTAAAGATTTGCAGTGGAAGTTGAGGAGGGGATCAGAAATGTCTAGGAAATGAATTTAAAGGCACAAGGTATTTAAGATGAAATGTAAGCAAAATCAGGTAAGAAGTGAGGGGTGAGAGGTAGTAATCGGTACCAAGTTTGAGAGGGGTCCTTTCAGTGGATTTCCATTATAAAATTGTTTTGATGCATCTTGTTGGGTCCTATAAAATGTTAGCGTTTGATTGTTAGCACTGATAGAACCATGGAGTCATTTCAATGAAATAAACCATCCCAACACTCTCCACCTACATTTTCTAAATATGTGTCAATTTCCCCCTTTTCTTTGCCATTTAACTGTAGATAAGTATGCATTCAAATAATGTGTGCCATCAGGGAAGAGAAGAAAGAGAGGAATACAAAGGACAGAATATCAGCTCTGGTTTAAGCTTCCCATCACTTTATATCATTTTGCTAGTGTTTAAAATCTGTCCTACCTGGAGATGTTGTCTAGTTCTTACCTTACTATCAATTCCAGTTTCAAGGACATGATAACACCTCTGGTTCTTCAAATCTATCCAAAACTAAATAACCACTCTCTCTTTTTCCCTTGCACACAAGGCAAAAATTACAAAACCATTTACTTTGATCCAAGTATTCTGTTTATAGCATGTTCAAAGCTTCCAGACTTCTGACAAAAATATCCTTTTTTCAGAAGTAAGAGCTATGTATAATCACTGGCATTTCAATCACTGGTATTCACTATGAGATTTACATCAATAAACTTTCTTCTCAGAACCAAGACAGGCACACTGCTATCACTCCTCTGATACACAATCTGTGGCCTCTTCTCACTTCCTGAAGTTACAAAAGTCATTTAATAAGAACCAAAGGTCAACCCCTCTTTCAGTCATGTGCTTAAGTCTAACCCTAGCAACACTGTCTGTGGGATGTCTCTTTGTGAGATAAGACATGTAACAGCAGTTTGTAGAATGTGAAAGCTTTGTCAGTATCACATGTTTTTGATAGAAGTGTGTCTAAATCTTCCCAAGTGTGAATTTCCACTAACTAATAAACCCTGTATAACTGGAATAACTAAACTTTTAGTGGGTGTTACTGCCCCTTTTGGGGAAAATACAAGAGATAGTTTAGAAAAGAAACAGAGGCAAAGAATGATACAGATATAAATGGTAAAGGGTCCTACAATGCCCATTTCCCTCAATTTGCAGATAGAGTCCTAAGCAATTTACTGACTTTCAATGATATAAAACCAGTTAAGAGCCAAACAAGAATTTAACTTTGACGTTAATTTTGAAAAATACCCTAGTTTAAGGGTTTTGTTTTTTCCTTAGAGGAGGGTGAAAAAATGTCAAATTTTCCAACTCTAACAAATATTTTTAGTATTCTTTTATCCATTTATAGTTCTCTTAAATGATGACAATTTCCATACTGGTATGTGTCAAAAGTTACTATTAGCAAGAATGTAAGGTCATTTCAAAACTTAGAAAGTATTTCTAATTACTCCTGACTTTCAAATGTGACAAAACAAGAGGAGAAATCCCTTTTTGTAAAGCAACATCTACCAAAATTATGATTAAAATTATATGTCTGTGTATAAATGAATGTATATACATTTATATACCTAAATGTTCTATCTATAAAATCTCTCTCTCATCATCTAAACCACTTTAAAAAAGTAAAGCCTTTCAACACACTTGCCTTGGTTAAATATTACTTATGACCATTTCAAAGTATTTGGGATCCGACAAAATGAATGCAGTTCAAAAACATTCACATGTCTACACGATGAGCAGGACAAAGCATTTTTACTGAGGTGTTTGGTGCCTGAGGCTTATGATTTATACGCTGCGAAAGAATTTCCTGGAATGTGGGCTGGAATATTCTAGATTTTGAACACATTCCCCAAAATGTTAAGTACTTTTGGAAAATGGAAAAGGAAATGCTGACATTTCTTTGTTTAACTTGGCTGGAAGTGTTTTTAAAAAACCACTTTCCTCAATAGGTTAATATTTATTAAGCAAATAAAAAATATTCTGCATTAGAGCCAGCATAAAAGTGGTACTCAGGAAAGTATGTCAAATTTATTTTAAAGAGTAGTTAAATGTTTTATAGAAATAATGCCAATCTGAACACTGTATCAATAATGTACCACTAATATGGCCTTTCTATGATTATGAATAATCAGATCTCAAAGCACAAGCACAGCAACCTCAAGTGATGTGGCCTAGTTCTTTGTCTTAAACAATTAAACTATTCAACAGAGTGAGCCTGTAACATCTTTTTTTTTAAATCTCCATTTTAGACACTTCAGAGCCCAATTCCCTTTACAACTGAGAAAGTTTTTTCTTTTGTGTAATATCTATATTCTTATTGTAGCATTACTGTATAATCTCTTGTTCTATTCTTCCTAAAATGATTTATAAGCTAGGGTCTTGCCTTAACAGCTTTGTCTTCTCAAATTTTATATAAGCCTACATTTTAAACTTTTCTTTGTAGATTTTATTCTTCAACCTTTTGATTATGTTCATTTACTTTGATCTGAAAAGACCACAGAATCCAATTTTGCATTAAAAGGGCTAATATCTGTCTGAAATTAATAAGTGGATGATAGGTGTTACATAGTACAAGCTAATTCATTTATTGTGTCTCTTAATAATGGTTTGCTTAACACATAGATACCACATTCATATTTTCACCCAAAAACGTAATCCATAGTGACTTAGAATTGTATATTCTAAACCAGTGGAAGGCAAATGTAAAGACTTTTCTGAACGAGAAGGCCCCAGTCGGATCTTTAGAAGAAAGGAAGTGGCGGTGTGGACAGGTGGTGAGAACTCAAGATTCTTGTAACTGAGAAGTCAACTTTGGGGCCCAGGATTTTCTCCACCCACTAGGAATTCTTGCAGTAGTCAGCATGTGGTTTATAAATAAAATCCAGATCACTCATATGAAGCATCCTTCAAACTACTTAAAGTAAACCACAAATGTTCTTGTCCTCTAATATTTAGTGCTAAAATAGACCTTTCTTAGAGCCCTCAAGTGACAAAAAATGCTATTTATTTTATTAGGACACAGTGGAATGTAATAGTAAAAGCAGCCTTCAACATTAGATACATATAGGTTTGAGGAAAAGCTCTTCCACTTACTAGTTGTGAATTACGAGGCAACTTATTTTTTCATTTTTAATCTGTTCATCTGCTCTACAGAGATTCTAATACTTCATAGAGCTGTTGTGAAAAGTAAAAGGGATCATATATGTAAAGTCCTTAGCACAATATCTGAAATTTAGCAAGCATGGTAAAAGATTTTTATTGTTATATTTGTATATTTATTACTAATATTATGGTTGTATAACTTTGTGTGGTAATGGAGAGCTGGTTTACTGATAATCCCCACACACAAAAACAGATTTCAGCAGTTTGGGACACTAGAGAAGCTACTAGAATAAAGACAAATAACTAAAAGTAAAAGGAGGAGAAGGGTTAAAACTCAATGTATCCATTTTGGTGGATAAGTCATCTATATCACTCATTCCTAAGGTCGTTGTGTGGAAAAGAATGAATTATTTTTTAGTTATGCTTTGAAACCTAAGAGAGATTAACAAAACTGAGATTAGAGTCAGGTCTCCCATGGCCACTGCTTGACTATGTGCTCTCAGTTTGAGGTGAGATTCCTTGCGTTATTCTTCGGGCATTTGTTGGCCTTGTATCATTTTGCCTCCTTTTCAGAATTCAGTGTTGGCAGCTGGAAAGCGACTGGCATTTGTTTCTTCTGGCAAAAAGAAGTGCCAGGAGGGTGACTGAGAGCGTTGTTTATAGAGTAACTTGGTGTTAGGGAACATTTTTGATCTTTGGGCTTTCATCCCAAGGAAAACCATGAGGGAAGTTGCAAACACTAAAAATTATTTCCTTTATTGTAAAACTGGAATGACAACAGGATTTTTTTTAAGTGCCTATTTATAAGTACATTGATTTATCCTTAGGAACTTTATTACATAACACTGGATAACTGATTTGGCTTGTTCAGGAATGAATATGCCAGATACTGATTTTACCTAATTTATTTTAAATGGGTGATTTATTTTAAATGTGAAAGCAGTTGTACACATGAATATATACACCATGTCATCAGCAAATCAAAATTATCAATCGTTAAAATGTTTATGTAGGGATTGCAATGGGCTGATTAAGTATATGAAGGCATGAGCACCAGTTCAAGGTTACAGGAAGAAGTCATCTAACATTTGTAACAATACATATACTATTCTCCCAAAACATATATAATCATTTAACAAATGAATAAAATTTCTAGAAATATGCTACACAGGGTTTATTACACATATCCCAGTTGTTTAGATCTGAGGTTACTTACTTGCATTTTTTAGTGCTGTGAAAAAGAACTGCTTTTCTCCTTCAGAAAATTAAACACACATAAACGCTCATGCACACACACACTAAATTGCCCAACTGCTTCATAAACAGTTTGATATATTCTTTTAATTAATTTAGAAACATACAATGTACTCAAGTTACAACAAAGAATACTTTGCTTAAGAAAACATCAATTGCATTTTCTCTATTTTTCAGCTTTATTAAGGTAAAATGGACAAATTGTAAGATATTTAAAATGTACATAGTTTTGACTTGATAGATGTATATATTGTGAAAGGTATCCTCCAATTTAATTAATTAACATATTCATCACCTCACACACACACACATATACATGTGTGTATATATATATCTGGCAAGAAGATTTTACCTTCTCAGTAAATTTAAGTTTCACAATAGTGTTATCAACTATAGTCACCATGTTTTACATTAGCTTCTCAGACCTTATAGCTCAAAGTTTATACCCTTTTACCAACCTCCTTCTATTTCCCACACCTCCAAGCTCCAGGCAACTACTTTCCTTCTCTCTGTTCTGAAAAAAAAAATAATTGTTTTAGACTCTACGTATAAATGATATCATGCATTATTTGTTTCTGTCTGGCATATTTCATTTAGCATAATGCCCTCAAAATCCATCCTGTTGTCACAAGTGGTAGGATTTCCTTCTTTCTCATGGGAGAATAATAACCATTTTGTGTGTGTATGTGTACATATACATCTTATTTATCCATTCATCCATCAATGAACAGTTATGTTGGTTTTACATCTTGGCTAGTGTGAATGATGCTGCAATGAAAATGGAAGTACGGATGGCTCTTGGGGACATATACCCCAAAGTGGCATTGCTAGATCATATGGCAGTTCTATTTTTAATATTTTGTGAAATCTCCATACTGTTTTCCATAGTAGGTATACCATTTACATTCTCACCAAGGTCTCTCTTCTCTCCACATCCTCAACAACATTTGTTTCTTGTCTTTCTGATGATACCCATGCTAACAAGTGTAAGGTGATATGTTATTGTGGTTTTGATTTGCATTTCCCTGATAATTAGTGGTGTTGAGTACCTTTTCATGTGTCTCTAGGCCATTTGTGTATCTTCTTTGGAAAAAGTGTCCACTCAGCTATTACATTGTTGGATGGACTGATCATGATAATGTGGGCTCCAGTGGGGATTTCTAGTGAGTGACTTAGTCTCAACCTTAAGTCATATCACACAAAAGTTTCATTTAAAATGATCTTTGTTATCAAGTAAAATTAATGTTTGTGCTGAATTATAAACTAAACTAACCAGTTAGCAAAAACACAGTGCTAGAATACGAAATCTCTCATATTTAAAATATATGTAGTTAGTATAGTACCAATAAGATGAATTAATTCATTTTCTCTAGATACTGTGTTCACATATTGAAAAAATATTGTATAACATTTGCGTAAGGAAGAGAATGTTTCTTTTTATAAAAGAGACCTCATTTGCGATTGGATCACATTGTAAATGTCCCTATTCTGCCTTAACAATAAAGCCCTCAAATTAACTCTCATTTATATAAATTAAAAACCTCTATACTTTTAAAACAGTGAATTCTAAAAGTAATCAAAGTTGTGCCTTTCTTAATCATTCCTGGTAAGTAGCTGTTATTAACCATAAAGATCTTTATATAGTAAGTTATTAGACAAAAATTAGTCTCACACATATCTCTAGGGAAAGCATAATTTCACAAAGGGTGATCTATGTAAATAAATCACCTTAGCATAAGAAAACCTTAATTCTAAGTGGTTAACTAATCAAAAGATGGGCTACCTGAAAAATGATTTTTTATTGTGGTAAAACATATATTTTACACTTTAGACATTTCAGGGTATAGAATTCAACAGCATTAATTCACAATGTTGTACCACAATTACTATTTTAAAAATAACTATTTCAAAACATTCCTAATTGCCCCAAACACAACTCTGTAACCATTTATTTAGCAATAATTACCAATCTTCCACTCTCTCTACCCCCTGGTAACCTCTAATCTACTTTTGGTCTCTATAAATTTGCCTCTTCTAGATATTTCATATAAGAGGAATCATACACTATTTGCCATTTTGTATCTTATTTCACTGAGTAATGTTTTCCAGGTTCATCCATATTGCAGAATATATCAAAACTTCATTCCTTCTTAGGGCGATACCTACATAGTGCAAGTACCCATTCATTTGTTAATGGACACTTGGATTATTTCCAGTTTTTGGATCTTGTGAATAATGCTGCCATAAATAACAGAAACTAATTATTTCATTGTGTTTTCTGACCATTGGTATATCTTCTTTGAGTAAATATCTCTTTAAATCCTTTGCTCACTTTGAAATTTGACTGTTTTGTTGTTGTTGTTGAGTTGTAGGTATTCTTTATATATTCTTGGTATTAAAACCTTAGCAGATATATGATTTTCAGCATTTTATTCCAATATGTAGGTTGTCTCTTTACCTTCTTGGTAATGTTCCTTAATGCACAAAAAATTTAAATTTAATTCCAGTTTATCTATTTTGCTGTTATTAACCTGTTCACTTGACATCATATTTAAGAATCCTTTGCCAAATTCAAGGTCATGAAGATTTTCTCCTAAGCTTTCTTTTCGTTGTTTCAAATTTATTTATTTTTATTTTTTGGCTGTGCTGGGTCTTCATTGGAGCACAGGCTTTTCGCTGGTTGTGGTGAGCAGGTTGTGCTTTGTAGGCTTTGTGCTACAAAGCATATTCTGTTTTGTGTGCTTTGTAGCTGTGGTTTGTAGGCTTCTCACTGTGGTGGCTTCTCTTGTGGGGCACGGGTTCTAGGTCACGCAGACTTAAGAAGCTGCGGTACGTTGGCTCACTGGTTGCAGCTCCCAGACTCCAGAGTACAAGCTCAGTAGTTGTGGCACAAAGGCTCAGTTGCTTTGCGGCATGTGGGATCTTCCCAGACCAGAGATCAAACCCATGTCTCCTAATTGACAGGCTAATTCTTAGCCACTGAACCACCAGGGAAGGCCCCTAAGCTTTCTTCTAAGAGTTTTTTAGTTTTAGATTTTATATTTATGGCACTGATCCACTTTGAGTTAACTTTTTGTTGTATGTGGAAATCCAGTTTTCCCAGCACAATCTGTTGAAGAGACTATTCCTTCCCCCACTGAAAGGCGTTGGTGTTCTTGCTGAAAATAAACTGATCATATATGTGAGGATTTTTTTTTCCTAGGCTTGCAACTCTAGTCCACTGGTTTGTATATCCTAAAATATGCCAATATCACACTGTTTTGATTACTGTAGCTTTGTAGTGTTTTGAAAGGAAGAAGTATGAGCTTTCCAAATGTGTTCTTTTTCAATTTCTTCTTATTATTTAGAACCCTTTGCAATTCCAAATGATTTTGAGAATAGGCTTTTCCAATTGTTGAATAAATAAATAAATAAATAAATAAAAGGCTGTCAGAAAACTGATAGGAATAGCAGTAAATATATGGATCACTTTGAGTAGTACTGACATCTTGACAATATTAAATATTCCCATCATAACTGCAAATCTCTCTGCTGGTCAAGAAGCAATAGTTAGAACAGGGCATGGAACAATGGATTGGTTCCAAATTGGGAAAGGAGTATAACAACACTGTGTATTGTCACCCTGCTTATTTAACAAATGCAGAGTACATAGTGAGAAATGCCGAGCTGGATGAAGCACAAACTAGAATCAAGATTGCCGGGAGAAATATCAATAACCTCAGATATGCATATGACACCACCTTTATGGCAAAAAGCAAGGAGAAACTAAAGAGACTCTTGATGAAAGTGAAAGAGGAGAGTGAACAAGCTGGCATAAAACTCAACATTCATAAAACTAAGATCATGGCATCTTAAAAAAGTCCCATCACTTCATGGCAAATAGATGGGGAAACAATGGAAACAGTGACAGACTTTATTTCCCTGGGCTCCAAAATCACTGCAGATGGTGACTGCAGCCATGAAATTAAAAGATGTTTGCTACTTGGAAGAAAAGTTGTGACTAACCTAGACAGCATATTACAAAGCAGAGACATCACTTTGCCGACAAACGTCTGTCTAGTCAAAGCTACGGTTTTTCCTGTAGTCATGTATGGATGTAAAAGCTGGACCACAAAGAAAACTGAGCACCGAAGAATTGATGCTTTTGAACTGTGGTGCTGGAGAAGAGAAGACTCTTGAGAGTCCCTTGGACTGCAAGGAGATCCAACCAGTCCATCCTAAAGGAAATCAGTTCTGAATATTCATTGGAAGGACTGGTGCTGAAGCTGAAGCTCCAATACTTTGGCCACTCAACGTAAAGAACTGACTCCTTAGAAAAGACCCTGATGCTGGGAAAGATTGAAGGCAGGAGGAGAAGGGGACAACAGAGGATGAGATCATTGGATGGCATCACCAACTCGATGGACATGAGTTTGAGCAAACTCCAGGAGTTGGTGATGGACAGGGAGGCCTGGTGTGCTGCAGTCCATGGGGTCGCAAAGTGTCGGTCACGACTGAGGAACTGAGCTGAACTGAATCATAAGTGGAAGGTGTCCTTCCATTTGTTTTGTCTTCTCAATTTCTTTTGAAAGTGTTTTGTACTTTTCAGTGCACAAATCTTTCATTTCCTTGGTTTAGGTTTATTTCTAAGTACTTTGTTCTTTCTGATGCTATTTTAAGTGGTATTTTTTAACTTTCCTTTTTAGATTATCCACTATTAGTGTACAAAATAGAATTAACTCAATGTATACACCATAGAATGAAGAAAAAAAATCTACATGCTAATCTTAACTGATGTAGCAAAGGCATTTGATGAAATTTACCATATTTTTTATGATAAAACCATGCAAAAATAGGAATCAAAGGTAACTTCCTCAATATGAAAAGGGGCATGCTCAATGTTATAAAAGCCTTCCTCTAAGATCAGTAACAAAACAGCCATGTCTGCCTTCACTACTATTGTTGAACATTTCTGGCTGATCCAGCTAAGGCAATTATATAAGAAAAAGTGATAAAGGCATCCAATTTGAAAAGGGAGAAGTAAAAACTATCTCTCTTGCAGATGTTATGATTCTATGCACAGAAAATCCCAAAGAATCCACAAGAATGCCAGAGCTAATAAATAAATTCAGCAAAATTGCAGAGTACAAGATCAACACACAAAAATCCATTGTCTTTCTATTAATATATAGCAGCCATGAACAACATTAAAAGGAAATTAAGATTTGTATGTAGTGCTTGTTTTATAAATTCAAATTTAGAATAGTTCCTGATTTTCCCAAGTTTCATCATCTCAGAACCCCTCCAGATAATTCTTTCCTGATCTTCCTAGTAAGTGCTAAAAAAAAAATCTAAAATGTAATGAACTAATTGTGAATTAGTATTTTTATCTTTTGGGGAAAATGATAATAAAGTTAAAAGACTCCTATTTTAAACACTAGTGTTTCCAAGTTTATTACAGGAAAATATAGTGTCTTAAACAATCCTTTCATAGATCCCTGGTTTTATTGCTCTGAGTTGGTGTTCTGTAATGATAGCTGGTCAGAACCCCAAGGCACCCTGGCAAGTGTCAGAGAAAATCCTCTTGTTCCATTTTTGTTTAAAGATCAGAATTCACCAAGGAAACTGGTGAACCATTTTTAATAAGGCCATGAATATGAGTAAAAATAATTGTGCGGTCTTTTTTGAGTACTGATTATGGTTAAAATGACAGGCACAATTCAAAGTAAATATATTTTAAATAAAATCAAAACTGTACTTAATTGAAAATTCCAATAATGTTAAATCTCAGTGTTCCTTAAAGTTTCTTCAGGTGACAATGACTATCTTTTATTTAACGTTTCTGTGACTTATTCCCCCCCCATTTCTTCATAATTCCAAAGTGCTTTTATGTAAATATTTAGATTAGAATTGTTTTTAGGACTTCTTTCCATGACAGCACAGAATAAATTCAATTAACAAAATGACAAGGGCATGTTGGGGATGCAAAGATGATACAACAAAATTTTAGTCAAAACTTTCTTTGGAGTAACATAAACAATATTCTTTATCAAAATATTCAAAACTGTCAAAAGTGTGGAGGTTTTATACATTGAAAACTGTAAAACATTGCTCAGAGAAAATAAAAAAGGCTTAAACGAAGTGACATAGCATGTTCATGGACTGTGAAATACAGTATTATTAAACAGTCACTTCTTCCTCAATTGATCTGTACATTCAATGACATCCAAATAAAAATCCCTGCAGGCTTTTGTAGAAATTAACAAGCAGATTTTAAAATTAACAGAGAAAAGGCAAAGATGTAGAAGAATTTGAAAGAGTAAAGTTAGTATACTTATAGTGCCTGACTTAAAGACCTGGCAGAAAATGACAGTGACTGATTGTGTGGTATTGGTATCAACATAAAGAGATAAAAGGAAAAGAGTAGAAAGCACAGAATGTGTGTGTGTGTGTGTGTGGACACACACAGTCAACTGATTTTTTTTTTTTTTTTTTTTTTGCAATAGTAGAAAGGTAAATTGGTGAAGAAAAAAAGTGTTTTCAACAAATGTTCCTGGAACAATTGGATCTATATACAAACTTTAATTTACACCTTAAAAATGTGCAGAAATTAACTCAATACTTATTACAGACCTAAATCTATAAAGCCAGCAGAACAAGAATCTTCCAACTTGGGTTAGGCAAAGACTTCTTAGATATGCCAACAAAAGCACAATCCATAAAAGGGAAAAAAAAATTTCACAATTAAGGACTTCTGGCCTTTGAAAGATAATATTAAGTGAATTAAAAACTCAAGCCACATACTGGAGAAAAAAAACTGCAAATTACTGACAAACTACTTTTTCATTTATAATATGTAAATAAATCTCAAATCTCGGTAAAAAACAAAATACATTAATTTTGAAAATGGACAAAAATTTGAAAGAAGGGGCTTTGCTGGTGGTCCAATAACTAAGACTCCACACTCCCTATGCAGGAGCCCATGTTCAGTCCCTGGTCAGGGAACTCCATCCCACATGCCACAATTAACAGTTAGCAGGCTGGAACTAAAGATTCCATATACCTCAACTAAAGATCCTGCATGCTGGATCCTGCATACTAAGGCCTAGCACATGTAGCTAAATAAATCAAAAAATAAATTACAAATCTGGAAGGATACTTCACCAAAAAGATATAAGGATACTAAATGAGCACATGAAAAACACTCAACATCAACGGTCATTAGAAAAATATAAGTTAAAACCACTACATTTCAATACACACTTATTAAAAAGTCCAAAACTAAAAGGACTCATAATCCCAAATGTTGGTGAGAATATGGAACAGCTAGTGGAAATATAAATAGTAAAACCACATTGGAAAAAATGCTTTAAATTTTATATCAAGTTTAATCCATGCCATATGACAAAACATTCCAGTACTCTCATTCTATGCCAAAAAGAACTGAAAATATACATCCAGAAGGAAGGAAATAATAAAGATTAGAGAGGAAATACATACAAGAGATTAAGAAAACAATATAAAAATGACAACAGAATGGGAAAGACAACAGAATGGGAAAATTAGACACCAAGGGAACATTTCATGTAAAGATGGGCACAATAAAGGACAGAAATGGCAAGGATCTAATAGAAGCAGAAGAGATTAAGAAGAGGTGGCAAGGATATACAGAACTTCACAAAAAAGGTTTAAATGACCTGAATAACCACAATGGTGTGGTCACTCACCTAGGCCCAGACATCCTGGAGTGTGAAGTCAAGTAGGCCTTAAGAAGCATTACTACAAACAAAGCTAAGGGAGGTGATGGAATTCCAGATGAGCTATTTCAAATCCTAAAAGATGATGCTGTGAATGTGCTGCACTCAAATTGCTAGCAAATTTGGAAAACTCAGCAATGGCCACAGAACTGGAAAAGGTCAGTTTTCATTCCAATTCCAAAGAAAGGCAATGCCAAAGAATGTTCAGACTACCATAAAGTTGTGCTCTTGTCACATGCTAGTAAGGTAATGTTCAAAATCCTTCAAGCTAGGTTCAGCAGTACATGAACTGAGAACTTCCAGATATAAAAGCTGGATTTAGAAAAGGCAGAAGAACAAGAGATCAAATTGCCAACATCCATTACTGCTGCTGCTGCTGCTGCTAAGTCGCTGCAGTCGTGTCCAACTCTGTGCAACCCCATAGATGGCAGCCCACCAGGCTCCCCCATCCCTGGGATTCTCCAGGCAACATCCATTGGATCATAGTAAAAGCAAGAGAATTCCAGAAAAATATCTATTTCTGCTTCACTGACTATGCTAAAGCCTTTGTGTGGATCATAACAAACTGGAAAAGTCTTAAAAGGATGAGAATACCAGACCGCCTTACGTGCCTCCTGAGAAACTTGTATTCAGATCAAGAAGCAACAGTTAGAACTGGACCTGGAAAAATGGGCTGGTTCCAAATTGAGAAAGGAGTATGTCAAGGCTGTATACGGTCACACTGCTTACTTATTTAACTATATGCAGTGTACATCATACAAAATACCGGGCTGGATGAAACACAAGCTGGAATCAAGGTTGCCGGGAGAAATATCAACAAACTCAGATTGGCAGATCATACCACCCTAATGGCAAAAAGAGAAGAGGAACTAAAAAGCCTCTTGATGAAAGTGAAAGTGGAGAGTGAAAAAGTTGGCTTAAAGCTCAACATTCAGAAAATGAAGATCATGGCATCCGGTCCCATCACTTCATGGGAAACAGATGGGGAAACAGTGGAAACAGTGTCAGACTTTATTTTTCTGGGCTCCAAAATCACTGCAGATGGGGACTGCAGCCATGAAATTAAAAGACGTTTACTCCTTGGAAGGAAAGTTATGACCAACCTAGATAGTATATTGAAAAGCAGAGACATTACTTTGCCAACAAAGGTCCGGCTAGTCAAGGCCATGGTTTTTCCTGTGGTCATGTATGGATTGGAGAGTTGGATTGTGAAGAAGGCTGAGCGCCAAAGAACTGACGCTTTTGAACTGTGGTGTTGGAGAAGACTCTTGAGAGTCCCTTGGACTGCAAGGAGATCCAACCAGTTCATTCTGAAGGAGATCAGCCCTGGGATTTCTTTGGAGGGAATGATGCTAAAGCTGAAACTCCAGTACTTTGGCCACCTCATGTGAAGAGTTGACTGCCGGGAGCCGGCGAGAGGCACTCCACTCATGACAAAGGTCATGAGGTAGGAGGCTCGGCATACGCAAAGGCAGGCAGGATCGAGCCTCAGGAGTCCCCCTGGATATTCTCGAGCATCTACCCCCCAAAACCAGAGTCTGCCTACTTTATTGCTTTGTGCTCTCACCTCTGACTTTACTGGGGGCTGTGCCCCACCACCATCTCGCTCTCTCTGACAAAGAGTTAACTTACAGCTCCAATTAATAAAGTTCCTGGGCATTAGGAGTGTTTAAATCCAAACCCCTCAGATAGCTCTCTAACTCGCCTGACAAGTTTACCCGGACTCCTACAGCTATGCATATGATTGTTTGCAGTCTCCCAGCCTCGAGAGGCATGGGAAGCTTAAGATATTCAAATAGCTTAGAGCCTCTCAAAGAGTTAGAAACTGTCAGAATAAAGCTAGTAAAAGATTTCATTGATGAGCCAATGCTTGCTGCCAAGTTTCCACATCCCCTGTATTGTATCCTTGAATGTGTATTAATTAATATAGTTGGTATGTATAAAAAATAAGTAGTGGCCTTGGTGTTAGCAACTTTAGACCCTTAAGGTAATAAATTCTTTCCTTTGTTGTAAACCCATTACACCTCTGCCCTATAGGAATGCAATTTTATCTAACACCTTCGGAAGATGGTGCCAAACCTTAAAATAATTACTCTTAGAGAAAATAAGTCTTACGGTTGACAAACCTTTGTCAAGAGTCATAAAATGTTAATAGGCCTTCTGGCCAGAAGATGATGTAAATCACCTAAACCATTTGTATATGATAAATTTGCAGGAAAGAAACCCTGGTTTTTGATAAGGATCAAAGACTGCTGACTTTGCATCCCCTATTATCCTCTATGTGTAACTTAGGGTATAAAAACCCCTGTTGAAAATAAAGCTACAGGCCTTGCTCACCAAAGCTTGGTCTCCCCATGTCATTCTTCTCCTCAATTTCCAGCTGAGTCTCCATCTGGAGCGCAGAGGTCCTCTGCGACCATTTATTTGCCTGGGCTTCTAAGACCCACTCGAGAAGGTGTCTAAGGTGGGGCACCTTCCGCTATTCGAGAGGACGCCTGTGGCCTCCGTGGTCAGAGCTAACCTGGTGTCACAGGTTATATTGATTTTCCGCATAAACCAAGCTACTCAGCCTCTTTTCTCCACTGAATTTTCCTACTGAGCTATCCTCATTCTATTACTCTTTATATCTTTGATGAATATTTAAATAGTCGCCGATGCGTCTCTCCTTCGAATACCCTGGATCAGCCGGGGCTGGACCTCGGCAGTTGACTCATTGGAAAAGACCCTGATGCTGGGAAATATTGAAGGCAGGAGAGAAGGGGACAACAGAGGATGAGATGGCTGGATGGCATCACTGACTTGACGGAAGTGAGTCTGAGTGAACTCTGGCAGTTGGAGATGGACAGGGGGGCCTGGTGTGCTGCGATTCATGGGGTCGCAAAGAGTCGGACACGACTGAGCGACTGAACTGAACTGATGGTTTTTCCAGTAGTCACCTATGGACGTGAGAGTTGAACAATAAAGAAAGCTGAGTGCCGAAGAATTGATGCTTTTGAATTATCGTGTTGGAGAGTCTTGAGAGTCCCTTGGACTGCAAGGAGATCAAGCCAGTCAATCCTAAAGGAAATCAGTCCTAAATGTTCACTAGAAGGACTGATGCTGAACTTAAAGCTCAAATACTTTGGCCACCTGATGTGAAGAGCTGACTCGTTGGAAAAGAACTTGATGTTAGGAAAGATTGAGGGCAGGAGGAGAAGGGAGCGACAGATGATGAGATGGTTGGATGGCATCATCAACTCAATGGATATGAATTTGAGCAAACTCCAGGAGATAGTGAAGGACAAGGAATCCTAGAGTGCTGCAGTTCATGGGGGCAACAAAGAGTCTTAGACTACTTTGTGACTAAACAACAACTACAACAACAAGAAAACATTCCTGGAAAATAGACATTATGAGATGAATAGAAAGAACAAAAAAAAAGAAATAGAGTTAAAACCAGAAAGTTAGAATTTACAGAAGTAACTGAACAACAATAGAAAAAAGTGAAGCCCAAGAGCTCGTTCTTTGAAAGTATAAACAAAATTGATAAACCTCTGGTCAGGCTCACAAAGAAGAAGAGAGAGAGAAAATCCAAATTAACAAAATAAAAAGTTTGAAAAAAACATACTGTATGGTTCCATTTATATAAAATTCTAGAAAATGTAAATGAACCTGCAGTGACTGGAAGAGATAAATGGTTACCTGTTGATGGACTAACTTGCATGAGCAAGCGGGGAAAGAGGTATTACAAAGGAGTTTGAGGAAAAATTTGAGGATAAAGGATAGTTTCAGTTTTGGCTGTTTCATACGCATATACATATGTCAAAATTATTCAAGTCGTACACCTTAGTCATTTATACACTTAAACATGTACAACCTGTATACTCTAAACATGTTTTCATAAACAAATTTTATAAATTATACATTTTAAATATGTCAAACATCCTGTTTTTAAAAAGTCTTAGCCATGTTCCCAAATCTGAAGTCACATTTTGAAAAAAATGTTTAAGAAGAAAAACAATTATATATATTAGAAAG
Organism: Bubalus kerabau; assembly: GCF_029407905.1. Lineage (NCBI taxonomy): Eukaryota > Metazoa > Chordata > Mammalia > Artiodactyla > Bovidae > Bubalus > Bubalus kerabau. The sequence continues at coordinate 67,687,963 of NC_073635.1, forward strand.
GTTAGATACATTCAATACATATTTATTTAGTACCAATGAAAAGTCAGATATGGTTCTAGATTCTGGAGATGCTTCAGTGAACAAAATAAATATTGTCTCTTTCTGATAGGAGAGATTAACAATAATGAATGAAAAATATATCATTTAATGCCACACAGGATTAAGTGCTATGAAAGAGATGCCAGTGTAAGGAGATCAAGGTGAAGGGCATGGGACTACTATGTTAGGAAAGGAGATCAAAGAAAGGCTACCTGGAGATGGGACATTTGAACTCAGAGGAGAGCCATTCAGGCAGAAGAATCCCCCAAGACAAAAGCCCAAGGAAAAGAAAATTTTATTATGTTAGAGGAAGAGCAAAGAGGCTCATGTGGATGGGCAAGGAATAAGAGGAGATGATTTGGGACAAGAAATCAGGGCAGAGAAGTAATCAGAGCTTCATTATGAAGGCCTTGTAGACTTCGGGATTGTTTTCCATGTGTGATTGGAAACCACTGGGATAAGGAAAGTCACAGGCATCATATTCGTGAGTATAGAAACATATTTTTTCAAAGTCTTGCTCATGGACTATATAAGGGCAGTAGGAGCCAGAGGCAGTGGCTTGGACTGCAGTGAAAGTGACCGAGTCGGGGACAGTGGTCAGGTTCAGAGGATACTTGGAAGGTAGAACTGACATGCTGTGCCTGTAGTCTGAATGCGGAATGTGAAAGTTAAGCATAATTCCCAGGTTTGGAGTCTGAATAACTGATGAATGGAGGTGCCATATTTCAGAAATGGGAACATCAGGAAAGAATAGTTTAAGAGAAAATAAACTCTTTTTAGGTTTGGCTGTTTACCTGTCAAGTTTGAGATAACTAATAAATATCCAGGGGGAAATGTCAAATAAACAGTAGGAAATAAAACTCTAGAGTCCAAGTGAAAGATGAGAGCTAGAAATATAATTTGAGAGTCATGAGCATATAGAAGATATTTAAAGCCAGTATGACTGGATCAGGTCAAGTAGTTAATGCATGTTTACAGAAAAGGCCAAAGACTGAACCCTGAAATGTATCCAAACTGCTACTATTTAAGGACAGATTTTCTCAATGTGTCTGTTATACAGAATTTTTCATTCTGTTTTATTCTGCTATAGGATTATAGACATAGAAATAAAGAGGTGATAGGAAGGGCTATAGGGCAAGGTCCTGGGCCTAAGCCATCTAACCCTGCATCCCCTGGAAACTAAACCCATAGCTGTGAGCTACATGACTTCCCTCCCTTGGCATATATATTTCACCAACTATAAATTAAAATAATAAAGCTTGTTGACTGAACAGGAGGAATAGAGAAAAGAGTAAAACTAACATTAAGATTTAGAGATTCACTGGTTCTCTGTCAGGAAAGCTACTAGTTTGGGAAAGAAGATTTAGCTACATTGAACTTGACCTGTGTCATCAGTAAGGACCACTAAATCTTTTGCAGCTGTTCTGCGTAGTACTGGCTTTCTTTCTTCCGGTTGCTTTTCACTTAAATTTATAGTTCTATAACTTAGGAATGGTTTGATTTCAAAAACCAGAAACTCTCTGCAACTAGCTTGAGCAGAAAGAGAATGTGTTGAAAGGGTCAGGGTATCTTGCAAAGCTCAAGGGCAGGAAGTGCTTCCAGGTCTCCCGAGAGAAACAGGAAATGGAAGGCTGTTGGTCTTTGTGTGCACGTGTGCTCAGTTGCTCAGCCCTGTCCGACTCTTCGTGACCCTGTGAACTGCTGCCCGCCAGGCTCCTCTGTCCATGGGGATTTTCCAGGCAAGAATACTGAAGTAGTTGTCATGCCCTCCTCTAGAGGATATCCCCAACCCAGGGATCCAAGCCAGGTCTCCTGGCAGATTCATTACCACCTGAGCCACTGGGGAAGTCCAAGAATACTGGAGTGGATATCTTATCCCTTCTCCACGGGATCTTCCCAACCCAGGAATCCAACCAGGGTCTTCTACATTGCAGGAGGATTCTTTACCAACTGGGCTGCCAGGGAAGCCCAGTCGTTATTCTTCTCTAATTAGACAAAATCTGACTTGACTTCACCAAGTACGTAAATCCCTGAAATATGTGAATTTACAAGTCCAGTTTCCACAGATAGTTGACTTAGTCTCTATATGTCTCAGATTCTAACTCCTGGGAGATTGAACTTGATTGGCTCTGCCCAGCTTCTCTTTCGATGCTTTGCCAGTCAGTTGCCATCCCTGGTCTAGTTAGCTCTGAGTAGATTTATGTATGCAGGAGTAGGTTTATGTATATAGTATAAACATGCAAGAAGGATTCTAGCCTTCAGATTGAGAACTTCTGATGACATCTCATAAAAGAAGAAAGAAGCCACCCCTAAATTGCTTTAATTAAAAGAAAGGAAGAAAGTAAGAAAAAAATATAGGAAAGGAGGAAGGGAGGGAAGGAGAAAAGAAAGGACTGTTCTAAATTATCATATTTATTTTAATTATTCTGATCCATCTTGCTCTCCACACCTACACATATTCAAATGTTATTATCATGTAATAGCAAATGTGCAAGTAATATGAATATGATGTATATTTTATAAAATATAAAGAAAAATGTTTTTAATATTTTGGGGCACATAATTTTTTGATTGTTATAGTCTTTCATTAGTACCATATTTTACATGTGGTAAAATCATTAAGGACATATTTTAAGTCTTGTTTTCTCACAAACACAACTAATACAAATTCCCCATAGGACTAAGAGAGAATTTTGACTGCAAGACCAAGAAGCCTTTAAAAAACATCTCTTCCTAGCATTTGGATGAATTTCTAATACAATGAATCTTTCTATCAATATTAGATAAGTAGAAGACATTAATTTTTCTTCAAAAGTATTAACTACCACTATGCCCTTTAAAATTTTTTGGGAACAGCAAGGAGGATTCAAATTTACAAGACTGGGAAAATCAATTCAAGGAAAATGCTTTACTTTGTTCTATATGCATTCAAAGTCCATGCTGATTTCACAGTGCTAATCATTTTTCATTCATCTAATAAAAATAATAGATATACATTTGAGTTATTATTAAAGAACTATTTGTTGGTATCTTCAGAGTGTTGAAATATAAAGTCTGGTACAAGTGCAACATTAATGAACTTGGACAGAAAATGATCTTTGTGAAAGCAACATCTTACCTAGAATTCAAGGCTTCATTGGATCCTATTTCTCTTCCCATCTCTTTAATTGCCCTTCTTGGTGGGCTCTTTCCCCTCTTCCTACTTCCCTCACAGTGATAATGTCCAAAGAATTAGTCCTTTTAACTCTCCTTAAAGATTACACACAAACTTAGTATTTTAACAACTATTTGTTAATTTATTCATTCATTCATTCAACTAAAGCTATAAACATCTGCTATTTGTAAGGTGCTATCCCGCATGCTCTGAAAATTTGCAAATCAATTAGTACTGTCAGTCACTGTCTTCTACGATCTTACAGCTCCCAGGTAAAACAGAACTCACATGTAAGTAAGTATAACAAAAAAATTAAAAAATACTGTCAGAGAACAAATATATATAATGTAATAGACTAAGTAAATATGAAATCACACAACCCAAACATAACTGAAAATCTAACTAGTTTCTTCATAATTCTTCAATAATTACTAATTTATTTTGATTATAAACTTTGAAGAGCCTTTTCCAAACTATTACCAGAATTTCTAACAATAATGGTAACATCAGCTAGCAATTATTTTTATTCACCAAGTTTCACAGATAATATCATTTCACAGATAATAAAAGTGAGGTACTCAGTCATAAAAAAGAATAAAATCTTGCCAATTGCGACAACATGAATGGACCTGGAGCATATTATGCTTAGCCAAATAAGTAAAAGAGAGGAAGACAAATGCTGTATGTTTTCACTTGTATGTACAATCTTAAAAACGAATAAATAAAAGAGAAATAGACTCACAACTAGTAGTTTCCAAAGAGAAAAGGGGCTGGGGGAAGGGTGAAACAGATGAGGGGGTTGAGTTACAAACTACAAATAAGTCACAAGGAATAGTGTAAGTATTTTATAATAACTTTATATGGTGTGAAAGTGAAAGTTGCAACCCCATGAACTATACAATCTATGGAATTCTTCAGGCCAGAATACGGGAGTGGGTAGCCTTTCCATGTTGTACAGTGTATTAAAAAATAGCAAGTCACTCTTTTGTACACCTGAAACTAATGTAATATTTGAAGTTAACTGTACTTGAATTTTTCAAAAGTGAAGTACACAGGGTTACACCCAGGGTTACATAAACAATGAGTTGCAGAATCAGGATACCACTTGACACCAAAGCCTAAGCTCTTAACCACTATGTTTTACTGTTTACAGCCCATAAACTCACCTTTACTAATGTTATTCTCCACCAGTAAACTAATTTCATATTTTCCTGCAAAATTGAAATGACCTGATAAGTGCTCCTTTGATATCAGATGTTTCCACCTCAACATTTGTCTATATTTTATCTCACCTCTCTTTTAAAAGACAATGTTTTATTTGCTTTTTGTATGCTTGTCCCCCTTTCCTCGGGCCTTTTCCTCACTCAAATTTCCCTCCATGAAGCATTTCCTGACCTTCACATATGTTAATAATCCTTTATTCTGCACTCCCCTAGCACTATCTCATATTATTCACTATTTTTATAATAATTTTTCCCCATGATGTATTGTATACTCTTAGAGAAAATGAAAAATTTGACATTTCTTTCTCCTTTGCATCTAAGGCTACAAAGAAGTCACTGTACAAATATTTACCTATGAATTTTTATGGTTTAAAATCTAAATCTTTTAATCTAACATGGCTTATATCTAAATTGCTTGGTTATCTTTAAAATCAAGAATTTAAGACTTTAAATGTTGGTTTGGAGAATTCATCTGGCTTATCCATTTTTATAGATAGAATCATATTTTAAAGTTCTAATATTTAGCTTTTCTTTCATCAGGAAATTTTTCCTCAATTTTATATCTTAAGTGAAACATACTGACTGGTGATTAAGGATGAGAGAAGAACAACTTTTGTTTCTATAACTTTCTAAGTTGTAAGGCTATTCTCCATGAAGCCTACAAAATTAGTTTAAGTATCAATATCAAACTCTTGATTTGGTGCATACCATCACTTCACCAACAAAGGTCCATATATCAAAGCTGTGATTTTTCCAGTAGTCATATATGGATGTGAGAGTTGGACCATAAAGACGTCTGAGTGCTGAAGACTTGATGCTGTCGGGACTTCCCTGGTGGTCCAGTGGCTAAGACTCCAGGCTCCCAATGCAGGGCGCCTAGGTTCGATCCCTGGTCAGGGAACGGGAGGTCCCACATGCTACAACTAAGAGAGTCTCCTGCTGTAACTAAGATCCTGCCTGCTGCAATGAAGACCAAAGATCCCAAGTGCCAAACTAAGACCTGATACAGCCAAATAAATAAGTAAATAAATTTAAAAAAAAATGAAGAATTGATGCTGTCAAACTGTGGTGCTGGAGAAGACTCTTGAGAGTCCCTTGGATAGAAGGAAATCAAACCAGTCAATTCTAAAGGAAATCAAGCCTGACTGTTCTCCAGTATTCTTGGGCTTCCCTTGTGGCTCAGCTGATAAAGAATCCGCCTGCAACATGGGAGACCTGGGTTCAATCCCTGGGTTGGGAAGATCCCCTGGAGAAGGGAAAGGCTACCCACTCCAGTACTCTGGCCTGGAGAATTCCATGGACTGTACAGTCCATGGGGTCACAAAGAGTTGGACATGACTGAACGACCTTTGCTTTCACATCCATCAGAAGGACTGATGCTAAAGCTCTAATACTTTGGCCCCCTGATGCAAAGAGCCAACTCATTGCAAAAGACCCTGATGCTGGGCAAGATTGAGGGCAAGAGGAGAAGGGGGCGACAGAGGAGGAGACGTTTGGATGGCATCACAGAGCCAATGCACGTGAATCTGAGAAAACTCTGGGAGATAGTAAAGAACAGGGGAGCCCTGCCTCTTCAGTCCATGGGATCGCTGAGTCAGACATGACTTAACAACTGAACAACAAATACCATTTCTTGAAGGTATCTTGATCTTTGTAAAATTCATGAGATTTGCTATGAGTTACTTTAGAACCACTTCTTTTTGTAATGTTTCTTTGGAAATTTTATTTTCAAAACCAACATATTTATTTTTTTCTTGGGGCCCTCTTCAAGTCATATAGTGAAAGTGAAGTTTGCTCAGTCGTGTCCGACTTTGTGACCCCATGGACTATACAGTCCATGTAATTCTCTAGGCCAGAATACTGGAGTGGGTAGCCTTTCCCTTCTCCAGGGATCTTCCCAACCCAGGGATTGAACCCAGGTCTCCCACATTGCAGGTGGATTCTTTAAGTATACCCTTTTACTGAAAGCCTGGGAAACAAGACTAAAACTGATCAAGAAAAGCAAGCATTTGGAGTATGTTTTATTCATATTTCGGTCTTTCAAATCATGTTATTTAGTCATAAAACACAAAGAAGTACAGAGTTTTAATGAAAACTAATATTTTGGTTTTCTACTTATCTCTTATTTAACTTAAATATTCTGAATTTTAAAAATAAAAAATTTAAATAGCAGAACATTTAGGATACAAACTACCATTTTTACAAAATTTTCCATCCAGGTAATGAACATCTTGCATATACTGTTTTGTTATATATTAAAGTTTATTCTAAACTCATTAGTTATTTATTGCATATGCTTTATAAAAATTATTTTGCTAACTCTTAAAACTAAATGCTCTTAACCTAACCAAAGAGAGCATAGGAAATTGTGCTCACCTTATGGAATATATGCTCTTTTCCCCAGTAAGGAGTTATCCCTTATTAGTGACGGAGGCTGAATGAGATAAACATAAATAATCAGATTGCTGGAAATAGGTTTTAATGGCCGGTACAAAGTAAACAAACTGTAGATATTGAGAAAGTACAGGTTTTCAGTCTCTTTGGTTTTTTTTTTTTTTGCAAAATGTCTGGCTCCTGCGTTCTTTATTCAGATGGGCTTACACCTGGCAGAGAAATTTTTTGGCTCTATTTTTTGGAATATCTGTAGGGAATGAGTTTAGAAACTTGACAGGAACAGCTTGAGGTATTTGATGAATAATAGAGAACTTCCCTCATTCAAGTGTCTGACTAGGGTAGAATGAGAAGTATTAGGAACTTGGAAAAAAGGAAAGATTGATTCAAAAATAATACATAGCTCTAACCCACTGGCATATACAGTTCTTTCTAAAGCACTGTAGACAGATCACATGAGAAAAGAGCTTAAATTAGGTTTCCTTAAGGCTTATTTGGACTGTCTCTCCTGTTGTTTGTTACTTGCTGCTTGCTTCATTCCATCAAAAGTAAAAACATATAAAGGGAAACAAATATCCTGCAGAGAAAGTACCAGTGTTTTAAAGATTATTTCTTATGTATGCAAGATGCTATTCATTATTGCATCCTCACCCTATGAAAAGTGATTCCTTCATTTCTTCAATCCTCATAACGAACCAGTCTTATTTAACAATGCTGTGATAGTATAACAAAGGTTTTAAAATGTATAGGATGCTTTCTACTCATTTATATATAAAAATTAGCACATGCTTAGAATGGCTTGACTCAAATTACTTTTATCCAGTGTTGTGTATGTGGGCTTACAAGCACTGAAAGAATTTTTAAACTCCAGCCCACATTCAAAAGGAATGAAGAAATTGATCCTAAAGAATAAAAGGGAAATAAGTTTGGGCTAATTCAGCTGAACTTTAATTCCATCATTTAAAAAATGAGGCTGTTTGATTAGGTAAACCGTAAAATGTCTTTAATTCTAATAGTTTGTGTATCTAACTTTATTTTTATTCATAAAATTTTCTTTTACTCATTTTTTTTTTCATTTAAGCCATAAGCTTTTCTGGTTTTCACTTGTTGTCAGACAGTTTGTAGTATCTATCATTCCAGATTCATCTCTCTGGGGTAGATACTGGCTGACCAAAAAACCCAGAGATTTAATAGAATTCAGAATATGAGACTCAGTATTATTTATTATCTTATTTGTAGTACGCAGGGTGGAGATGAATTTTTTAGCTTATACTTTTAAGATTTGCAGTTAAATCCAGTGGATACTTTTCAGTCTTTATGTCACTTAAATTCTGAACAACTGTCAACATAACCCCACCCTTATTTTTTAAAAATGAGTGTATATATGTGTATACATTTTTTTTTTTCCTGAAACCAGCCTCTTGGCTTTTCTTCTCTTGCTCCACTATTCCTTCAAGTCTCTATTACCTGCTGCTCATCCACTTTGGGCTTCCCTAGTAGCTCAATTGGTAAAGAATCTGCCTGCATGCAGGAGACCCTGGTTCGATTCCTGGATTGGGAAGATCCCCTGGAGAAGGGATAGGCTACCCACTCCAGTATTCTGGCCTGGAGAATTCCATGGAATGTAAAGTCTATGGGGTTGCAACGAGTCAGACACAGCTGAGCAATTTTCACTTTCATCCACTTTTTGGTGTTCTACCCTAAGTTTGGTGTTCTACCCTGTGCCCAAGGGTTTAATAATCAAATATTAATATTAATATATGCCCAAATTAATGTCCCAACCCAAACTCTCTGTTGAGACCCAAACTAGTATGTACAATTGCCTGTGCATGCTCCTGTTGGACTGTTTTAGAGGCACAAAATACAGCATGTATAAAAACCATGCCTCACCACCCCAGCCATGCTTCTTTGTGAATTTCACCATCCACCAATCAGTCTCTACATCGTCAAAAGCAAACTTCTCCTTCAAGCCCACATTAAGCAACAACCATGTACAATCAATTTTATTTTCAGAGGCACAACTTGAAACTATCTCTTTTTTCCTCCCAAATCTACTCTCACCCCTGGATCCAAACAATCCTTCTCTTTCAACTGCATCTTGTTCTCAGTTTTACCCCTATGAAATCCATTCCTTACCCCTCACTCTCACCTCCTCGCAGACAGAATGAATCTACCAAAATGCAAATGTGATCATATTGCTCTCTTACTTAAACCCCATTTCGTTGTCTCCCATTAACATCAGAATAAACCCAAATTCATTAACAAGACTCATAAAACCCTTCGTTACTTGACATTCACTTATCCTCTGGCTTCCCTCGCTCCCCTCTTCCTGCCTCTAACTTAAGGTCACAGCCACAATGAATTTTTTTTTTTCCAATTCCCAAAATGCGTCATCCCTTTCTCGTCTCTGGAAGGCTTTTGTGTAGACTGTTTTTTCTGCCTAGAAAACAATCTTTTTCTTCCTTTTCAGCTCTCAGTTGAGGCAGAAAATAATTGTCCTTAAAGTAGTTGCAGTAATTTCTAGGTGCAAAGTTTATTCGAAAGCATTTTACATATATTAACTTTTTTAATTCTCATAACAGCTCTATTTATTATTATTATCTCTATTTGACAATGAGAAATGTGAAAAAAAAAAAAAAAAAAGCAGTGAAGTTAAGGAACTGTCCAAATCAGAAAGGCAGTAACTGGCAGACCCGATGATCCTGAGCATTCTGCTCAAGCCATCTTCCCCATTAAGACCAGTGCTGTCCCTGTCCCGCCGCCCTCAAACCCAGACAGGCTTGTTGCGCCTGACACGCCTCTGACATCCTGTCACCTGCCCCCACTCCCAAAGCACTAGCATTTTAAGTCACTGCCTTTGAACTATCCTTCCTGCCAGGCTATATACTTCTCAAGGGCAGGCATTGCATTTATTAAAGGAATGGATAATGAATGAGCAAAAGAGAACCATAAACTTTCTCCCAGCGTTTGGCATTTGTTAAAGATTCCTGGGACTTCAGGCAAAGGTTTTATCTGTATTTCCAGTGCTTCCTTCTCACAATTTGTGAAATTAGAATTATGTAGTCATTTCCTCCTAAAAATAGCCAATTCATAATCATGTGTATACTTCACAATTCAACACATTCGCCTCAACAGTCCCAATGAGTTACAAATGGTCTCCCTGGCTTTTCTCACTCTACACCTGGCAATGCTTGTACAACAATGTCTATCAGAGGCAGAATTACCCTTTTTAACAAGCAGCTGGTGCCGCTACAGTGGGAAGCCTGGGTTTACTTCCATCCTCTATGCTGCACACTTATCATTTGCCCTAGAATGCATTTTCTCATAAACCAATATTTTTAAACTGTGTTAGTATCTCTGACCTGTCCCACACATACATATTTACTTGATCCAAATATGGAAACTGCTAAAATGAAATGGCCAAATATCTTTTAAATGAAGACTTTCACATATCAGATAATTTTTGTATTCTCTTGGGAACCTGACACCTTTAGTATTTTTTCATCAGGCAGAATTAAACAATATCAACCATGGGTTTAGAAATGGGTTCATAGAACATAATCTTATTGTGAATTGAGATTTGTTTGCATCAGCCTTCAAAGTATGGGCTCCCACAATTTTTTTTAAAGCCCATGGAAAAAAATAAATAAGTTGTGGTTTATGTGATTTCCAAGAAAGAATAAGACAGGTATGCATTAGAAATCACATAAGTTTTGGAGCTAGGGTGAACAATCCCCAAGAGACTTTAGACAAGTTATTTAGTCTCCTGATTATTACCTCTTTTTCTATTAACATCAATACTGTGTGTCTCATAAAGTTTTATTATGCAAGCTTTTTTTTTTCACAGTAAAACTTATGCGATAGTAAAATGATTACCATAGGGAGCTTTTATTTTGCAATGAATATATGGCAGTCCCTCCCTGGACATACTCATTTTATACATTCACTCATTTACTCCTCACAGCAGGTCTATGATATATGATATATTATTATCCCTCTTTTATAGATGAAGAAATTGAAATGTAGAGAAGTTACTAAATGGTGGGACTTCTGCCTAAAACCCAGAAAGTCTGACTTGAAATTTACTGTGCTCTGCTGATTGCTGATTATAAAATATATTAGCTTGTGAAAATCAAAGTGTTAGTCACTCAGTGGTGTCTGACTCTGCAACCACATGGACTACAGCCCACGAGGCTCCTCTGTCCATGGGATTCACCAGGCAAGAATACTGGAATGGGTTGTCATTCCCTTCTCCAGGAGATCTCCCCAACTCAGGGATCGAACCCAGATCTCTTGTATTGTAGGTAGATTCTTTACTGTCTAAGCCACCAGGGAAACCCTGTATTAGCCTTACTAGTGGCAAATGACTAGGATATTCGTGGTCAATACAAAGTTTAAAGTGAGGAACAGGCAATTCAATAAAAACTGACCCTATAGTGATTTTAAATTTACCACCAATATGAAATGGTGAACTAAAAGGGCAGAAGAGATAGAAGGATTTTAAATGCTGTTTCTGTTGTTTACCAAGGCAATAACACCATGTGCTGTGTGTTCTGTGCTTAGTCAGCCAGTCGTGTCCGACTCTTTGCAACCCCATGGACTATAGCCTGCCAGGCCCCTCTGTCCAGGAGACTCTCCAGGCATGAATACTGGTGTGGGTTGCCATACCCTCCTCCAGGGGATCTTCCAAACCCAGGGATAGAACCCAGGTCTCCTATATTGCAGGCAGATTCTTTACCATCTTAGTCAGCAGGGTATAAAATACCTTTATTGTTACCTGCAGAACAGGATTACATCAGGAATTGGATAGTCTGATTATCCTCAAGTTTTTCGAAGAGAAGCAGATGTATTTTATGGAAACAAATTTCAAAAACAATGTAAAGCTTCCAGGGCTTGTATCTTGGATATTGTCACAGTGACAGCTTTTCAGCGGACAGTCAAAAATCCAGATAAAATTTTTTTCATTAAAAATTATTGCTTGAAAAGAAACTGGGTTCTTTGCAGTGAATGCTTTTCTGAGGAAGTGTGAAAAAATCATGAGAATGCCACAGAAGATACCAGATTTCTTGCTATTTTTCTCACTAAAAGGTTAAAGATGACGACGATAGTAAAAGGACAAAAGTGATCACCCTGTGAAAACAACTACACATTTTTTTTTTTACTTTCAAATTAAACTGCCATTTCAAAAATGTTGCTGTCACTTAAACTGAGAAGTAGAGAATTACTATATTCTGTAAAGGCAGGTGAACCAGATGCAAAGGAAAAATAGTTGGCTACAACAAACCTCCCTATCAGGAAAAAAAATTAACCAGCTGTGTAAATAAAGCATTCTTTCTAAATGTCAGTATCTATCTAAAATGCTATTTTCTTTCAGATGACATAATGTATAAGAAATGACTTGGCAAAATACAAAGGATCATACAAATGCAGCTTATTGGTATAATTATTTGGATCTAGCTGGCCTGCTACCATATAGCTTAATAAAAATATAAGAGAGTATGTCTAGAAAATTATATTAAATCTCAAGTGACCAGAGAGAGAAATTACTCCAGAAGGATTAAATACCATGGAATGTTCTACCATGCTCATAACATCTGTTTAGGACAGTTAAAAAGCCCAACAATAGGGAAACGTACTAGAATAAAATCATTTTAAATATGTGAACCATGCAGAAAGTGTAATTGATCTTGAAAAACTCATATTAAAATACATAGTGAGCTGTGCTTAACTACAAGCTTTGCAATTTAAAAACTGCAATGAGCTCTAATGGTAAACCATGCAAAGAAAACAACAGTGAGGTCAAATGAGTAGTAGAAAATATTAAAGTCATATGTATGTGAAGAAATATTCTAAATACGCCACATCCTTTATCCTATTAAAATACCAACATCCAAGTTTACTTTTCCTCCTAATTCTGTATATTTCTGTACACAGCAATATCATTCATCTCAATATCAACTTGGGAGAAGGCAATGGCACCCCACTCCAGTACTCTTGCCTGGAAAATCCCTGGACGGAGGAGTCTGGTGGGCTGCAGTCCATGGGGTCGCTGAGTTGGACATGACTGAGCGACTTCACTTTCACTTTTCACTTTCATGCATTGGAGAAGGAAATGGCAACCTACTCCAGTATTCTTGCCTGGAGAATCCGGGGGATGAGGGAACCTGATGAGCTGCCATCTATGGGGTTGCAGAGTCAGACAGGACCGAAGCGACTTAGCAGCAGCAGCAGCAGCAGCAGTATCAACTTGATTTCCCTGGGTTGACATTACAGTTATTCTTTTTCCCCCTTTGCTATTTTTTCCTTTAAATTTATATCTCACTCTGCCTTTCTGGGCTTAACAGGCAGTGCTAGTGGTAAAGAACTCGCCTGCCAATGCAGGAGACATAAGAGACATGTGTTCAAGCCCTGCATCAGGAAGATCCCCTGGAGGAGGACATGGCAACCCACTCCACTATTCTTGCCTGGAGAATTCCATGGACAGAGGAGCCTGGTAGGCTCCAGTCCATGGCGTCGCAAAGAGTCAGACACAACTGAAAAGACTTGGCACGCATGCACTGACATTCTACCTACACTGTCTACTTTGTATTCTGATTTCTTCCCATCACAAGTGCAGTGATGGGTCCTGGCTAGAGATGACTTCCTTAGCTCCTTCCTGTTAATGTTGTTCTTCATGTTAAGTTCTATATCCTAAAGCACAGTTGCTTGCCTCTGTCTCTTCCCCTGGTTTCCATTTCCTCTCATCTGCCTTCACCAGTCTACACCACCCTCATTTCACCTACCTTTCAGTACTAGTTCTCCTCCCGGGATACGAATCCTCTCAGGATTTCTTCTCTCGAGAAACCCTCTTGTCACGGTGCAGCACACTTTACGGATGTTTTTCTAAGCTGACGCATTTGCTGAGGCCCACCTTTCAAAACCCAGTTCTGACGGTTTCTGCTTTCTGGGAAGTCATTCCTGGCTATTTCGAGCCCTCAATCATTTCTGGCTTCTCCCAGATCCTCTAAGACATCATCTTCTCTTGCTTGTTACAGGTTCATGGAAAGCCCTGTGGCCTGGCTACCTAGAATGTAAGCTTCTGAGTGAATGACTCCATAATTCTTAGTACCCTGGAATATCTAAGGTGTTTAGTGAAGGAGTGGGAAAGGAGAAGAAGGAAGGGGGAAAAGGGTGGACATTACCATCCTCTGGCTCCAACAACCAAAGTTTCTTTTCTAATCCATACATTAATGTATCAGTAAAGTGAACACTGTCTTATTTTAACTAAAAACAGCAAACACCTTGAAAATATTCTTATTCCATTCCAACATAGCATACATATACTCCAGAAAGAAAGCCATCCCTTGTGGTAAACAATCTGCAAGCCCTTCTCCCTAATTACATTCATCTGGGGGGGAAAAAAACCCAAAAACCTTTCATTCTTATTTATTCCAATATATTTTGTATGGCATGGCATCAGAAAGAACTAAAATTTTCTGAATGTTTTACTATTATGAAGCTTTTTGACTCAGTTCTTGTCTGAGGTGAAGTAGAAATTTTAAGACTCTTTTTTCGTGAATCTATTAACATGCTAGACAGACTGTATCATTTAGGCATCCAGTTCTATTTAGGGAACTAAGACACCTCCTGGAGAGAGAATTTGAAGTTCTGTTCATCTCTATGCTCTCTGATCAAATCTATAGAGTCTTATTCCTAGGAAGATCCCTTCTTTAGACAGAATCACCACAAGACTATGTACCTGAGCTTTATTTCTGATATTCCAGTTGAAGCCAAAAAACATTGACAATGAAGACTTTCAGCAGTAGAACATTCATAATTTATGTGCATATAATTGTATATTTATGAATGAATTTTTAAGGATCCTACAGATATTCCTAAAATTTTATATGTGGTAAAGATTAAATAAGTACAAAGATATAAGTAATGAAAAAGAAAAAGAGTGGTATAAAATAATTTTTAATGCTGGAAACAAAAGTGTTATAAATGCAATATGTATTATGGGTTATATATGGTCACTTTTAGAACTTTAGTTGGCATTTTCCCAGGATATTAAAGTACCAAAATAACCCCAAGTTATGTTGGATGTATATTGTTGTATACACAGTATAATGTGAATTATATATTTGCAAAGTATCATACATAACCTTAACATGGTATATTATATTAACATGGAATATCAAAAGCACACCAAACAGAGTGCCAAGAATGGTATCTACCAAGAATTTTATATATTGATTTAATTAATTATATCCTAACTCTCTTCTGCCTTCTAATTCTCTTTACCACACCGACCTGTTAGTCTATGCTCATGGGTAGTCTTCATTTTTTTTCATTATATCCTTATAAAAATCTCTATCATTTAAAAGTACATGTATTTTTGGTATACATAAATAGCATTATGCTATAGATCTCATTCTGCTTCATACCTTTTCCACTCAGTGCTATGTTTCTCATACTTATTCATGATGCTCAAAATGCATAAAATCTATTGATTCTAAAAATGTCATATTTTTCTTTGGAATACATTTTTCAGCTCTTATCTATCCATTCCCCAGTGATAGCCTTTCAGAATGCTTACAATATCTTGCCAGGACAAACAGTGCTCCAGTGAATGTTCTCATGCATGTATCTCCTGTGGAAGACAGATTCCTAAGATAAACCTCGAGAACCCTTGTATAATCTTCCCTTTGAATATGGGTGGGATCTCAGAACAGGATGGAATTTCACCCCTGTGATTAGATTCCCTTACTTAGCAAAAGGGAAAGGATTTTGGATTTGTAGTTAAGGTTCTGAGTCAGTTGGTTTTAAGTTAATCAAAGGACAGAGTTTCCAGTGTGGGCCTGACTTAATAATGAAAGTCCCTAAAAGAGGAACTTAATCCTTCCTGAAGAGCAATTCTCTTGTTCACTGTGTGGAACCATTCAGCCCTAAGTACTCCAGCTGTGAGGGAATGGATTCTGCCAACAACCACATGAGCTTGGAAAAGAACCTCAAGTTTCAGATGAGACCACAGTCGTAGACAACATCTAAATCACAGCTTTGTCAGACCCTAGGCAAAGGGCCCAGCCAAGCCAAACCCAGACTTCTGACCCACATAAATTGTGAGACAATAAATGTGCGTTGTTTGAAACCATCAAGGTAGTGGTCATCTGTGCTATGATTATGGAAAACTAATAATATCTTGTTGGACATGTTTGAGAATCTCTTTAGAATACAACTAAAAGGGCAGAATTTCTGGGTCACTAGGTACACGTAATACTTCTTTTGACCATCAGCATATGAAGGTTCCTATAATTTCAATGTCCTTGCCTATACCTTAATTCTCTTCAATATAACTGCTGTAAAAATCTATCTCACTGATATTATATTTCTATTATTACTTATGAGTTTAGGCAAGTTTCATTTGCTTACTTATGCCCTTATTTGGGAAGTTTCCCTTCTATAATTTGTTTGTTCACACTCTTTGACATATTTCTGCAAGGTTAGCTGACTTTGTTATTTTGCAAGAGCTCTTTGCATGTTCTAATCTTCATTAGTCTGAGACATTTCAAACATCTTTCCCCTATCCATCATCTATCTATAAACATTTTCATGCTAACCTTTTTGAGTAAATCCCTACTTCTAATGTCAAATCCATTAATATTTTCCTTCAAAGTTTGAAGATTATTATTTTAATAATGAAGCTTACCATTTGATTACATATCTGTGTAGAACTAATAGGCTTCCCATGTGGCACTAGTGGTAAAGAACCCGCCGGCCAGTGCAGGAGACCTAAGGGACATGGGTTCAATCCCTGGGTTGGGAAGATCCCTGCGGGAGGGCATGGCAAGCCACTCCAGTATTCTTGCCTGGAGAATCCCATGGACAGAGGAGCCTGGTGGGCTACTGTCCTTAGGGTGGCAAAGAGTTGGACACAACTGAAGTGACTTAGCGCGCATGCGTGCACATGCATAGGACTAATAAGTCTGAGGTCTCATCCATCTAAAAAACATGTAGTGAGATACAGGAAGGAAACAGGCAGTACGCAGACACAGGAGGAACACAAAGAGAAAGGCAGAGTGTGGACAGGTTCGGACAGTCTGGATTTGGCATCCAGAAAGCAGCCTTTCAAAACAGGACTATTAAAAGAGGATTTTTTGTGGTGGTTATATTATTGCACCTTTAACACAGCGATGGCTAATTCTGGATGATTTAGAATCAAAAGCCTCTGAAAGTGTAGCAAAAACATCTCTGGAATTTATTCTTATTCATGAGATTGGAGGAAGGAGGTCATTCAGGGAGAAGAAGAAGGAAGAAGAAAAACCTCACAACTTCCCAGACTGGGAGTTGCTGGTAAATCATCTTGGATAAAAATTGGGTAGGTCAGGTACATGTTCAAGTTTTCCAATTCTAAACTTCAAGGCAGAGAAAGGAAGAAACTTTAGCTAAATGATTTAACAATGGGGTGAGAGAAGCCTCCTGCCCTCATTTGCAATTTGACAGCCCAGGAATGGATTACTTTGTGTATTCACGCATAACAACCCGCTTTACTTCCGGGCAGTAGTTGGTACCATGTCGACTTTCCTAGTCCTCTTGGTTCCTTGATGGCATAGTTGAAACCTAGGGTAGCTGAGAGACCTAACTAGAAAGTCAATGGAGACTTTGCAACACTGACATGGAGGCTACAGGACAGATCTCCAGGATGAAAAGTGCCTGGGAAGTAGAGCCGGAAATGAGATGAATGACATAAACCAGGGAGCATTGTGGAACCTGAACGGGGAGGGAGGTAGACAGACTGACAAGCTTTAGCAACCACTGGCAGATGGAAGAGGCACAAAAGACCCTGAGGGGGGCTGCAAGGCACCATACTTGAGGACTTCAATCCTTTCCTTGTTAGCTGAGGACTCATTAGCTACACACACCTCCAACGACACAGGAAAATAATCATAAAAAGCACAGGAAGCTCACATCAGATCCAAAAGAAACAGTTCCAACCCAATGAGACTCTTAGGTCAATGCTAACTCTCCAACTTACTCCACTCCTTTCCCACGCTGACTGCTGAGGGCTCAGAAGGAAGACTAGTTTGATCACAGACAAAATAAAGAAGCAGTTTTCTTTTCTCTGCTTGCACATCTGCATAGCAGTGTGACTTAAACATTCCACCCCGTTTCATATAAATATGAGGCCAAAAACTATGACCACTTAGCATTAAAAGCATCTTTGTTTTCATTTAGTTATTTAAAATTAGCTATTCATACGAATGTCTTCTTTCATGATGTCAGTGAAAGATGTCAGCACTTAAGACTCCCAGATGTTTCACCCTGTGTCGACAGGTCTGCCCAGTTACATGCAAGCCATGTGGCTGACGAGCGAAATTTTGCACTTTTTCACTGTATGTTTGATGTGATATAGACTCAGTCCAACACTTAGAGACATCACCACATAATCCAACACAGCTGTGAATCATTTAATGCTGCTCTGGATTCCCCACGACCTCCATTTGTCTTACGATGCTCTTTGGTGGAGTGTGACCATGTACTGTAGGAAAACTCAGCTGAAAGCTAACATACTATTAGAATGATCCTATGGCTGGAACTGTGTAAAAATGTGAAGAGTACTCTACTTCACATTCAAAGATATCCACTAAAACTTCACAAGCATGGCCTTAAATTAAAGTGCGCCCTCGGGAGACATTCATCATGGCAGATGTACTATGAAGAGTCACCTCCCAATCTAGTCAGGGAATCCAAGTGAGAAACGGAAACAGATGTAATATATCTAGGCAAAGCACCCCACTCATGCCCAGAAGAGACTATAAATGCCCATATGTATCCCAGAGTCTGTGTCCAGAACACTGAAAGAGAATCATCACAAAGTCAGAACAGATTTTCTGAAACAGGAATCATTTTCTTTCAGTCTTTGATGTGGGGGAAAAAGTATTTCTGGAAAGTGAGTTTGCTTAGACATGACAAGTTATTGTCATAAAGATGCCAGCTCATAGGAACGTCATAAAGTATTATTTCAAATTAAGACATACTTATTTAAAATGCATTTTATATCACAAGATGTTCAGACTTGCTACAGAAGTAATTGTTTGTTCACTTTATCCTGAACTGGCTGAACGAGGACATGGAATAAAGTCTCAAGCTCATTATCATATTTAGTTTTCACAGAGCATGGTTTCAGCAGAACAAAACACATCACAACCAGCATCCTCAGGTCCTATCTTCTGTTAGTCAAAACAAAATAGTTTTCAGCAGAGAAGTTTTAATCTTGTGATACTTTCATTCATTGCGGTCTTTAGAAAAAAATGTATTTGGATAATTAATTCAAATATAAAATCACTTCAAAGGCAAAAGTTAATATATATATAAAACATTCTGCCTTAGATCTTGAAAGAAGTCCACTTAAAGTTATTTATCAATAGAATCAAGTCTTTCTATATATGTATATTGGGTTGGTCAAAAAGTTCTTTCAGGTTTTTCCATAAGATCATATGGAAAAGCCCAAACAAATGTTTTGGCTAACTCTCTCTCTATATGTATATCTATATTACCTAGGGCATTTGTATCTTACACAATGTAAAATCTGCCTGTGAAGTTAATTTTCAAAAATTTACGTTATTTTTGTCAACTGCTTGTAAGGCAGCTTGAGATTTTCAGCTCAACCCAGGATATTAAGGATAAGAGTCATTCAGGCAGTTGGAAGCATTACGTTTAATGTGAAAAACAAGTCTAGGAAATTCAAACTGAGGTTCTCATGACCTCCTAACAACCAGAGGAGCCACTGTTCCTAATTGAATATACAACTGCCTCTCCATATTTGATTAATGATGTGTGCTTGTGTAAACGTCTTTGACTGTGTCATAATTCCTATTTTATGTCAAATCAGATTAACCATTTTCCATGTTTTGTCTCTACGTTAAGACTAGTCTACACAAGCCAAAAACAAATTGAAATAGGATGTGCTGGAAATGTTGGGTGCATATCCTTGGATGCTACAAAATTTACTTCATGATGTTCCTTTGCATTTCCAGATTTTCTCCTCTAGACAGATTCAACAACTCGGTTCACATGATTACCCATCCAGTCAAAAACTCATAAAACGCCATGATCCGGTACTCAGAAGTGTTTCTGAATACAGAGCCTCAAAAGACACACACCACAAATCTGCATTGCTTTCTATTTCAGTTATTTCCAGAATAATAATGGATATAATATAAAATAAGCCACATTCCAAAAGTCTAAAGTCTATATTTAAATGTATATTCAGAACACTGCGATTTAAATTTACAGAATTTTGCATGTTATGAGATTTTTAACACTTGGTACGATCAGTAAAAAAAGAGTTTTATTTATTTAGAATCATAAAAGTCACTATTTTAAGACAATTTCCTTTCAGCCATCCTTGGCATCCTATGAAATAGGGGGAACAATTTAAACATCCAAATGTTGCACAAGCTTTTAGATTATGAAATAGTAAAACACTTGAATTTCCCAAATATTAACGGCAAATAATTTTAAAATATGGCTAATCTGTCTTAGGGTAAATTGAGAAAGAGTTATGTCAGAAAAGTAGAACATATTTAACTTGGAGAAAGAAAAAGTGCCTCTTTATTTTTAAATAAGAGTTTTCTGTTTTCGAGCAGTGGTACTTGGCTGTTTCAACGTAGATCTGTTTGATTACAAATCCAAAGAAAATGTTCTGAGAACAGTCTACTTGTTTGCTCTAGGTTTAGGACTTGATGTAAGCCTTATTCGGCTGGTGAAAGCTTACTTTCACAAAGATTTCATGTTCACAAATAACACAGGAAATGATCCCAGTGAGAAAATTATACAAAGTCGTATTCATGAGTAGGTTTGGCTTGAATCAGTAGAATGATAAAATTAAACTCCTGTGCCTGTGTATAAGATGTGCAACAGATTTTAATGGCCCCAAATTAGAGGAAATCACCATTTCTTGACTTAAAGAGATCTACCTTAATAAATTGTTGGTCTTTTTGTGCAGCTTTTTAATCTTCAGTTTTTGGTTACTTAGGACATATATATTAGTTTGAGATTATTTATTCTCCAAAAATCTAATTCAAATAGGAAGTTTTTGTGCCATAATATGTCATTACAAGATTATTTCCATTTCCAGTCTGTGAGCTCCATGAGCTCAGAACCCTCCTCTTCCTTTTACTCAAAGAAATGATGAGGGTAACTAGTCACTTAAATGCAAGTTAAATTATGAAGTGACTTCAGTAGTTTTTATGTGGAAAGGTCATACAATTATAGAGATGAAGGTTATAGCAATCTGGACTCAAGAAACAAAAACAAACCAAAAAAGTTAAACTGAAACTAACTTAAACAAATAAGGAATTTACTGACCCATGTAACAGAGAAGTCTATGAGTATGTCTGACTTCAGACATGTCTGGATCCAGGAGTTCTGATGATGTCATCAGAGTTCTCTCGACAGTGTATATATTTCTAAGATGTGACTGTCTTTGCCTGTTGATCTCCCTTCCACTGATAGGATGGAAAAACGTAGCCTCAGTTAGATGCTTGTAGAGCTTATATACAAAAATAATTGTGGTTGATTTTTGACACCTGAGGCAGAAAAGCCCTGATGAATATTCAGTGGAGTATTCTTTGAAACATGTGCCCAGTAATCAATCACTTTTCAGGTAGATAGGCAGGCGAAAAATATATGTTCTTTACTGAAGTATCTTAGGAACCATCCACTCTATTTCTTTTCCAAATGAGAAAATGAGGCCAGAAATAAGTGACAATGAATGTCACACAATATGTTAGTAGCATAGTTAGACAAAGCTAAAATAAATTCAATAATGAACTGATAGAAAAATAAATTCAAAGAGAGATACAAGAAGAAATAATTAGTAAGTATTTATCTACCTTTATTGACATAATATAGTGGCACCCCATTCCAGTACACTTTCCTGGAAAATCCCATGGTCGGAGGAGCCTGGTAGGCTGCAGTCCATGGGGTCCCTAAGAGTCGGACACGACTGAGCGACTTCACTTTCACTTTTCACTTTCATGCATTGGAGAAGAAAATGGCAACACACTCCAATGTTCTTGCCTGGAGAATCCCAGGGACGGCGGAGCCTGGTGGGCTGCCGTCTATGGGGTGGCACAGAGTCGGACACGACTGAAGCGACTTAGCATTGACATAATACACATTTAAAATATAGTGTAGTTAACAGAGCTCAGTGTGACTGTGAATTATTAAAGATCAACTTGGCATTTGTCTATTTCTTAAGCAACTACTCTTGTCTCTGGCATTTACTTGGGCATTAAACAAAGATGTTAGAACTAAAAACTAGAGCAGAAACCACCAACTCAGTGGAATAAATTTTCAATTAATTATATAATGGATCCTGAAGATTAAAGATATTTTATTTGTATTTCTAGTCTTATTATTTTTTTAACCCCATATGATGTGAGAGTTGGACTATGAAGAAAGCTGAGTGCCGAAGAATTGATGCTTTTGAACTGTGGTGTTGGAGAAGACTCTTGAGAGTCCCTTGGACTGCAAGGAGATCCAACCAGTCCATTCTGAAGGAGATCAGCCCTGGGATTTCTTTGGAAGGAATGATGCTAAAGCTGAAACTCCAGTACTTTGGCCACCTCATGCGAAGAGTTGACTCATTGGAAAAGACTCTGATGCTGGGAGGGATTGGGGGCAGGAGGAGAAGGGGACGACAGAGGATGAGATGGCTGGATGGCATCACTGACTCCATGGATGTGAGTTTGAGTGAATTCCGGGAGTTGGTGATGGACAGGGAGGCCTGGCATGCTGCAATTCATGGGGTCACAAAGAGTCGGACACAACTGAGCGACTGAACTGAACTGAACTGAATGTTCTCTAACATGCTTCCCTCATAGCTCAGAATCATCTGCCAATTCAAGAGACGTGGATTCGATCCCTGGTATAGGAAAGATCCCCTGGAGAAGGAAATGGCAACCCGCTCCAGTATTCTTGCCTGGAAAATCCCATGGACAGAGGGGCCTGAAGTGCTACAGTCCATAGGGTTACAGAGTTGGACACAACTGAGCAACTAAGCAACAACAATGTTCTTTAACATACTGTTGCTATCACAAGTCTGTGAATAAAGTAACTTTTATATTTTATATATTTATTTTCACCTTACCTGGAGTGTATCCATTTACCACAGCTAAGAAGTTCTACAGTTTTTAGTTCCTGTTTGCCTCTTTTGCCTCTCACCCTCCCCCATGACTTGAGAGAATCAAGGTTGTTTCCAGGAATACCAGTAACACAGCGCAGTGAGATAGCATTTAACCGTGAAGTTGTAGCAACTGAAAAATTAAACCTGGATTTGGGTTAATATAAAAAATGGATTCTTTTAAACTCTGTAATCTTTGAAAGACAGAGTAGCTATTTGAATTTGAGCTTTCCAGGAGTCAACAGAAAGAGGGAAAGTAAATCACTTACAAGATTCCGAAAAATCTGGTAAAAGCAAACCAGTTACTTAGGAATGACTGTGACTGTACCAAAACTAGAGAGAATTATTGCCAAACACCTCCTGACTACAGGATGGATACTATCCTCCTAGGAAGTGGTACAACATTCAAATCGAGAGCATGATATTTAAGCAGATTTCACAAAAAGCTCACAAAAAGCAAACTGGTGTTGAGTCAAACACTATCATCCAAATACCTGGCCCTCTGATTATCTGGTTAACCTTGGAATCAGTTTTAGAAAACCTGGATAAAAATGTAATACACATAATTCTTCACTCACTCATCAATTCATTCATTCATTCATCCCATGAGAACTTGTTTAGATTTTATTCTCTTTATTCTGCACACTTCTATAGATAAAAGCTGTCCCTTTATCTTGAACTCGTAGTCTTAGAACTGATACAGTCATGAAACAAGCTTTTATATAATAAAATGTGGTTGGCATTTTATTTTTGTGATATTTATTGTGAAATATACAGTATTATGGGATATTATGGCAGAAAATGCTACTCTGGTTAAGGAGGTCAGAGCCAGTTTCATGGCAGAAGCTATGTCAAAACTGGGACCAAAAAGTTGAATCAGAGTTGAAATTGAAGACAGAAGCAGAAACCTGTTCATACAGAACCTTGTAATGCATAAGGGGTTTGAACTTCATCTGAAGACCAATAAAAACCACTGAAATATGTTAAGTAGCAGGACAGTATAATCTGATTTGAGTTTCTGGTGGCCTTATCTTAGAAGTCAGGCTTCCCAGGTGGCGCTAGTGGTAAAGAATCTGCCTGCCAATGAAGGAGACAAGAGACGCAGGTTTGATTCCTGGGTTGGGAAGATCCCCCAGAGAAGGATATGACCACCCACTCCAGTCTTCTTGCCTGGAGAACCCCATGGACAGAAAAGCCTGGCGGGCTACAGTCCATGGGGTCGAAAAGAGTCAGACATGACTGAAGCGACTTAGCAGCAACAACAGCATCTTAGAAGTCAAGAAGAAAATAATGATGGTCTGGATTAGGCTAGTGACAGTGGAGCTGGACAAGGGAGATGGATTAAAGAGACAGAAGGTAAAATTGCCAAGACTCAGTGATTTATTGGAGCAAAGACAGATTTTACTTCCTGGCAATTGATAGATGAAAAGCAAATTGCCTACTAAGGCAAAAAATAGTCATTATTATTCTTACCTTTAATTCACGAAGTTAAGCTGTGTCATCCACATGCAAGATAACCCTTTCTTTTTCAATTATGGTTTTCTCAGGGTATATGCCTAGCTGTGGGGTTGCTGGGTCATATGATAGTTTTATTCTTAGTTTTTTAAAGAATCTCCACAGTTATTTTCTATTTCAGTGGGAGGAAGTAAGTTATATACATGTTACCCAAACATGTTATTAAATTATAATTTACAAGGTTTTTGGAAAAAAAAAAAAAAACTGAAGCATACCACTATTACATCATAATGGGTATTTTATATCATTCTTCCAAAGGCTGTCCTACTGACCCTGACTCCCAAAGTTATATTAAGGGGAAAGTTCTACACTATATATATATAAATTCTAAAATTAGTCCATAATAAACTGCTGTCCCACAGAGTAAAAGACCAAGGAAAGTGCAACAAAAGCTTAATAAATGGATGCCATTCCTAGTAGAGTCCTCACACTGTGACAAGGAATATAGCAGGGATAAACAGTAGAATCAGTTAAGTTCAGTTGCTCAGTTGTGTCCGACTCTTTGCGACCCCATGAATCACAGCACGCCAGAATAGCTAAGACTAATTGATGAAAATAAGTTTGAATATTTGGGCACATTCTGGGAAAGCACCTGATAGCTAAGATAAAAAAGAAAATCATACAAACTTCCAGATTAAACAATAGCATTACTTTCCTTGGATAAATTATCAGACTGGTCTCAATTCCTATCTGTTTCAGTGAAAGATATGACATTCCAAAATGATATCTGTAGGTTACTGAGAGGAAAAAAAATGCACTCCAAGATATATCTAACCAAAACCATATATATGGAAGAATTCGGTGAGCAAAGCCTTTTTCTTCCCTAGGAGGTGGAGTAGTAAGCCGAGACCACACTGCCAATGAGGGGTGGCAGGTAGTACAAATCATGTTAACAAACACAAATCATCTTTTAGAAAACAGCATAGCACTACTGAGACACCTGTAATTGGAGAGGCTAAGATTTTAGAGTGCAAAGAACTTTGAAAAAATGAGCTGAATTTATAGGTCAGCTTTGATTTGCAGAACAGGAGTATTTACCATTAGGAGTCAATTAGCAGACTGAGATCCCAGGCTTTGCACCCACAGAGCTATGCCACTATGTGGAGAAAAAAAACAAACTGGACAAGTTTTTCTCAAGATATTTGCTGAATTCTGAGCCTGGGTGAAGCAGACATAGAGCCAAAAACCTAAGAAGAATGCCTCCAAAAAGCTATTTATCACACTCAATAGTCTTTTTCTTTTCTTTTTCTTTTTTTTTCTCAATAGTCTTAAGAAGCAAATACCAGGGTGTAAAACCTATCAGAAAAAAGAGTTGTGGAAATACATAAGCCTCTTAATTAGAACTCTGGAGGCCCAGGTGAACCAGATAGAAAAGGGGTCTCAGCAAGGTCATAACCCAAGTTCAACTCAGTCCCTTTCCATCAATTAGTCTTAGCTATCAAAATGGCAACCCACTCCAGTGTTCTTGCCTGGAGAATTCCAGGGACGGGGGAGCCTGGTGGGCTGCTGTCTATGGGGTCGCACAGAGTCGGACACGACTGAAGCGACTTAGCAGCAGCAGCAGCATTCTACTTATTATCCCTGCTATACTCCTTGTCACAGTGTGAAGGACTCTATTAGGAATGGCATCCATTCATTAAGCTTTTGTTGCACTTTCCTTGGTCTTTTACTCTGTGGGACAGCAGTTGATTATGGACTAATTTTACAATTCATATATATATATATATAGTGTTGTTGCTTGTGAAGAACTTTCCCCTTAATATGACTTTGGGAGTCAGGGTCAGTAGGAAGGGTTTAAGGTGATTGACCTCAAGTCCATCTCCAGCAGATGGAAGGGAAACCTCCTCTACAGATGATAGTATCACCTGGTACCTCTATAACTTTTACACACAATTCAAGAAAAACTTAGTACACACATGAAAAGATGGAAACATATAACTAAAATCCAAGAGAAAAAATAGACTGAGCACTGATGATAGTATATATACTATGATACTGACTAGTCACAAGAAAAGCACAAGTTAATTGTAATGTTCAATTATATGTGAGATTTATATATGTATTTATGCATCTGTTACATTTAAAATATACTTCTGAGATATAAACCCTGTTAATGAAGCACACAAATTGCCAGGCTAACCAATGTTTAACTATGTTATCTTTTATCCATAGTCCAAATTCTCCCACTTTATCTTCTCAGTCACTGTCCTCTGTAAACTTTTATTATTTTTTTTTAATTTTATTTTATTTTTAAACCTGAAACACTGTATTAGTTTTGCCAAATATCAAAATGAATCCGCCACAGGTATACATGTGCTCTCCATCCTGAACCCTCCTCCCTCCTCCCTCCCCACACCATCCCTCTGGGTCGTCCCAGTGCACCAGCCCCAAGCATCCAGTATCGTGCATCGAACCTGGACTGGCAACTCGTTTCATACATGATATTACACATGTTTCAATGCCATTCTCCCAAATCTTCCCACCCTCTCCCTCTCCAACAGAGTCCATAAGACTGTTCTATACATCAGGGTCTCTTTTGCTGTCTCGTACACAGGGTTATTGTTACCATCTTTCTAAATTCCATATATATGCGTTAGTATACTGTACTGGTGTTTTTCTTTCTGGCTTACTTCACTCTGTATAATAGGCTCCAGTTTCATCCACCTCATTAGAACTGATTCAAATGTGTTCTTTTTAATGGCTGAGTAATACTCCATTGTGTATATGTACCACTGCTTTCTTATCCATTCATCTGCTGATGGACATCTAGGTTGCTTCCATGTCCTGGCTATTATAAACAGTGCTGCGATGAACATTGGGGTACACGTGTCTCTTTCCCTTCTGGTTTCCTCAGTGTGTATGCCCAGCAGTGGGATTGCTGGACCATAAGGCAGTTCTCTTTCCAGTTTTTTAAGGAATCTCCACACTGTTCTCCACAGTGGCTGTACTAGTTTGCATTCCCACCAACAGTGTAAGAGGGTTCCTTTTTCTCTGCACCCTCTCCAGCATTTATTGCTTGTAGACTTGGATCGCAGCCATTCTGACTGGTGTGAAATGGTATCTCATAGCGGTTTTGATTTGCATTTCTCTGATAATGAGTGATGTTGAGCATCTTTTCATGTGTTTGTTAGCCATCTGTATGTCTTCTTTGGAGAAATGTCTATTTAGTTCTTTGGCCCATTTTTTGATTGGGTCATTTATTTTTCTGGAGTTGAGCTGTAGGAGTTGCTTGTATATTTTTGAGATTAGTTGTTTGTCAGTTGCTTCATTTGCTATTATTTTCTCCCATTCTGAAGGCTCTCTTTTCACCTTGCTAATAGTTTCCTTTGATGTGCAGAAGCTTTTAAGGTTAATTAGGTCCCATTTGTTTATTTTTGCTTTTATTTCCAATATTCTGGGAGGTGGGTCATAGAGGATCCTGCTGTGATGTATGTCAGAGAGTGTTTTGCCTATGTTCTCCTCTAGGAGTTTTATAGTTTCTGGTCTTATGTTTAGATCTTTAATCCATTTTGAGTTTATTTTTGTGTATGGTGATAGAAAGTGTTCTAGTTTCATTCTTTTACAAGTGGTTGACCAGATTTCCCAGCACCACTTGTTAAAGAGATTGTCTTTAATCCATTGTATATTCTTGCCTCCTTTGTCAAAGATAAGGTGTCCATATGTGCGTGGACTTATCTCTGGGCTTTCTATTTTGTTCCATTGATCTATATTTCTGTCTTTGTGCCAGTACCAGACTGTCTTGATAACTGTGGCTTTGTAGTAGAGCCTGAAGTCAGGTAGGTTGATTCCTCCAGTTCCATTCTTCTTTCTCAAGATCGCTTTGGCTATTTGAGGTTTTTTGTATTTCCATACAAATTGGGAAATTATTTGTTGTAGCTCTGTGAAGAATACCGTTGGTAGCTTGATAGGGATTGCATTGAATCTATAAATTGCTTTGGGTAGTATACTCATTTTCACTATATTGATTCTTCCAATCCATGAACATGGTATATTTCTCCATCTATTAGTGTCCTCTTTGATTTCTTTCACCAGTGTTTTATAGTTTTCCATATATAGGTCTTTAGTTTCTTTAGGTAGATATATT
Organism: Bubalus kerabau; assembly: GCF_029407905.1. Lineage (NCBI taxonomy): Eukaryota > Metazoa > Chordata > Mammalia > Artiodactyla > Bovidae > Bubalus > Bubalus kerabau. The sequence goes on from NC_073635.1 coordinate 67,716,537, forward strand.
CCTAAGTATTTTATTCTTTATGTTGCAATGGTGAATGGAATTGTTTCCTTAATTTCTCTTTCTGTTTTCTCATTATTAGTGTATAGGAATGCAAGGGATTTCTGGGTGTTGATTTTATATCCTGCAACTTTACTATAGTCATTGATTAGTTCTAGTAATTTTCTGGTGGAGTCTTTAGGGTTTTCTATGTAGAGGATCATGTCATCTGCAGACAGTGAGAGTTTTTCTTCTTTTCCAATGTGGATTCCTTTTATTTCTTTTTCTGCTCTGATTGCTGTGGCCAAAACTTCCAAAACTATGTTGAATAGTAATGGTGAAAGTGGGCACCCTTGTCTTGTTCCTGACTTTAGAGGAAATGCTTTCAATTTTTCCCCATTGAGGATAATGTTTGCTGTGGGTTTGTCATATATAGCTTTTATTATGTTGAGGTATGTTCCTTCTATTCCTGCTTTCTGGAGAGTTTTTATCATAAATGGATGTTGAATTTTGTCAAAGGCTTTCTCTGGGTCTATTGAGATAATCATATGGTTTTTATTTTTCAATTTGTTAATGTGGTGTATTACATTGATTGATTTGTGGATATTGAAGAATCCTTGCATCCCTGGGATAAAGCCCACTTGGTCATGGTGTATGATCTTTTTAATGTGTTGTTGGATTCTGATTGCTAGAATTTTGTTAAGGATTTTTGCATCTATGTTCATCAGTGATATTGGCCTGTAGTTTTCTTTTTTTGTGGGATCTTTGTCAAGTTTTGGTATTAGGGTGATGGTGGCCTCATAGAATGAGTTTGGAAGTTGACCTTCCTCTGCAATTTTCTGGAAGAGTTTGAGCAGGATAGGTGTTAGCTCTTCTCTAAATTTTTGGTAGAATTCAGCTGTGAAGCTGTCTGGACCTGGGCTTTTGTTTGCTGGAAGATTTTTGATTACAGTTTCAATTTCCGTGCTTGTGATGGGTCTGTTAAGATTTTCTATTTCTTCCTGGTCCAGTTTTGGAAAGTTGTACTTTTCTAAGAATTTGTCCATTTCTTCCACGTTGTCCATCTTATTGGCATATAATTGTTGATAGTAGTCTCTTATGATCCTTTGTATTTCTGTGTTGTCTGTTGTGATCTCTCCATTTTCATTTCTAATTTTATTGATTTGATTTTTCTCCCTTTGTTTCTTGATGAGTCTGGCTAATGGTTTGTCAATTTTATTTATCCTTTCAAAGAACCAACTTTTGGCTTTGTTGATTTTTGCTATGGTCTCTTTTGTTTCTTTTGCATTTATTTCTGCTCTAACTTTTAAGATTTCTTTCCTTCTACTAACCCTGGGGTTCTTCATTTCTTCCTTTTCTAGTTGCTTTAGGTGTAGAGTTAGGTTATTTATTTTACTTTTTTCTTGTTTCTTGACGTATGCCTGTATTGCTATGAACTTCTGTAAACTTTTAAACCCCACCTGAGATCTCATTGAATAGGAACATCCACAAATATACATGTCACTCCAAAAGCTTACTATTCTATTAATTGATTAAAAATTGGTTCATGCGATATTACTGGCATAAATTCAGGGTTTGTTGACACAAATAACCAAGAATAGAGCTTGCATATATAAGCTTGAAAGTGAAAGTCACTTAGTCATGTCTGACTCTTTGTGACTCCATGGACTATATGGTCCATAGAATTCTCTAGGCCAGAATACTGGAGTGGGTAGCCTTTCTCTTATCCACAGGACCTTCCCAACCCATATGAGCTTGCTTACAGTCTAAGTGTTTCCTCCATTTTGTAGACTTCCAGCTATATTCTTGGCTCACCACTTCTTGTAATCAGAATGTCATAACTTAACAATGTTTTCCATTTTAATGTGTTTGAATTTACAAGTTTCATGTTGGTCCCAAAAGTTTCTCTTTGCTAAATTATACACACCTACTTCTACTAACTTCACACATTTGATATCTAATGAATACAAAATGGCATAGTATTTATATTTTACAAACAGAAATTGTATGAAGAACTTCTTGCATATTAACTTATTTTTATTTTACTAATTCATTTTCATCTTGATTAGTTGCCCTTCTCAGAAGTACCTACATTTTATAAGAGGAATCTTCAAAAAAACTTTTCTGTGTGGTAAAGAAAAAAAAAAATTCAGCATCTTAAGCATTTTTAAGTGTGGTGGTGGTGGTCATTTAGTCACTAAATCGTGTCCAACTCTTGCGACCCCATGGACTGTAGCTAGCCAGGCTCCTCTTCCCATGGGATTCTACAGGCAAGCATACTGGAACGAGTTGCCAGTTCCTTCTCCAATTTTAAGTGTACAGTATAGTAAAAAAAAAAAATATATATATATATATATATATACACACACACATATATATATACATACACATACATAGTATACAAATATACTATGTATATTTATACATAGTAAAATATATATAGTATATACTATATATATAGTAAAAAAAATTATATATATAGTAAAATACATATAGAGGATGAGGTGGTTGGATGGCATCACCAACTAAATGGAATGAGTTTGAGCAAACTCCAGGAGATGGTGAAGGACAGGGAAGCCTGGCATGCTGCAGTTCATAGGGTTGCAAAGAGTCAGACACAACTGAGCGACTGAACAACAATAGTAAAATATATTCATATTGTTTTGAAATAGACCTCCAGGTCTTTTTCATCTGGCAAACATGAAACTCTATAGCTATTAAACAACCCCCCTTTTGCCTCTCTTACCAGGCCTTGGTAAAAACCATTCTACTTTCTATATTGATGAATCTATATTAGATACCTCATATAAGCAACCTTATAGAGAATTTGTCTTTCTTGAATGACTTAATTCACTTAGCATAATATCCTCTAGGTGCATCCATGTTGTAATATATAGAGTTTCATGTTTTAAGGCTGAATAATATCCCATTCTATGTGTGTATTACTTTATATTATCCACTCATAATTTTTTTTTTTTTGCTTCTACCTTCTATGAATAGTGCTGTTATGAACATTGGTGTGCTTTCTATAGTGCTGTGAATAATGCTGCTATGAAGAACATTGGTATGCTTTCAAATCTTTTAGATATATCTGGAAGTAGGATTGTTCAATCATGTGGTAGTTTTACTTCTAGTTTTACTTTTTTCTGTAACCTCCATACTGCTTTTCATAGCAATTACATCTTCTTCCAATCCCATCAACAGGATGCAAAGGTTCCAATTTCTCCACTTCCTCGACAATTTTTGGTATTTTCTGTTATTTTGATAGTAGTCATCCTAATGAGTATGAAGTGGTATCTCACTGTGGTTTTGATTAGGATTTCCCTCATGATTACTAATGTTGAACAGCTTTTCATATGCTTGTTAGATAGTTGTATACCACCTTAGAAAAAGTATCTATTCAAGTCCTTTGAAAGTGAAAGGCACTCAGTCGTGTCTGACTCTTTGTGACCCTATGGACTATACAGTCCATGGAATTCTCCAGGACAGAATATTGGAGTGGTTAGCCATTCCCTTCTCCAGAGGACCTTCCCCATACAGAGACTGAAACCAGGTCTCCCACATTGCAGGTGGATTCTTTAGCAGCTGAGCCACCAGGGAAGCCCAAGAATACTGGAGTGAGTAGCCTATCCCTTCTCCAGGGGATCTTTCCAACCCAGGAATAGAACCAGGGTCTCCTGCATTGCAGGCAGGTTCTTTACCAACTGAGCTATCAGGGAGCCCTTTCAAGCCTTTTGCTCATTCTTTAATTGGGCAATTGGATTTTGTGTTGCTACTCAGTTGTACGTTTCTGTTTATATTCTAGATATTAACTCCGTACCTGATATGTAATTTCCAAATATTTTTTTCCCATTTCATAGTCTATCTTTCCACTCTTGCTATGTCCTTTGGTGCACAAAAGTTTTCAGTTTGATGTAGCCCCACTTTGTGTTTTTTGCTTTTGTTGCCTTTGCTTTTGATGGCATTTCTAAGAATTCACTTCCAAGTACAATGTCGTGAATCTATTCCTCTATGTTTTCCCTAGAAGTTTTATACTTTTAAGTTTTATATTTAGATGTTTACCCATTTTGAGCTAATATTTATATGTAAGATATGGTTCTAATGGTATCCTTTTGCATGTAGATATCCATGTTTCCACTATTAGTAGAAGAGACAATCTTTTCTGCATCAAGTGGTCTTGGCACCCTTATTATAGATCAGTTCAGTAACTCAGTCATGTCCAACTCTCTGTAACACCATGGACTGTAGCACGCCAGGCCTCCCTGTCCATAACCAACACCCAGAGTTTACTCAAACTCATGTTTATTGAGGCGGTGATGCCATCCAACCATCTCATCTTCTGTTGTCCCCTTCTCTTCCTGCCTTCAATCTTTCCCAGCATCAGGGTCTTTTCAAATGAGTCAATTATTCGCATCAGCTTGCCAGAGTATTGGAGTTTCAGCTTCAACATCAGTCCTTCCAATGAATATTCAGGACTGATTTCCTTTAGGATGGACTGGTTGGATCTCCTTGCAGTCCAAGGGACTCTTAAGAGTCTTCTCCAACACCACAGTTCAAAAGCATCAATTCTTTGGCGCTCAGCTTTCTTTGTAGTTCAACTCTCACATCCATACATGACTGTGGGAATATCATAGCTTTGAGTAGATGGACCTGTGTTGGCAAAGTGATGTTTCTGCTTTTTTAATATGCTGTCTAGGTTGGTCATAACTTTTCCTCCAAGGAGCAAGCATCTTTTAATTTCATGGCTAGAGTCACCATCTGCACTGATTTTGGAGCCCAGAAAATAAAGTCTGCCACTATTTCCCCATCTATTTGCCATGAACTGATGGGACCAGATGCCATGATCTTAGTTTTCTGAATTTTGAGTTTTAAGCCAGGTTTTACACTCTCTTCTTTCACCTTCATCAAGAGGCTCTTTAGTTCTTAAGTTCCCCAATAAGGGTGGTGTCATCTGCATATCTGAGGTTATTGATATTTCTCCCGGCAATACTGATTCCAGCTTGTGCTTCACCAAGCCCAGCGTTTCTCATGATGTACTCTGCATATAAGTTAAATAAGCAGAAGGACAATATACAGCTTTGACATACTCCTTTCCTGAGTTGAAACCAGTCTGTTATTCCATGTCCAGTTCTGACTATTACTTCTTGACCTGCAGGCAGATTTCTCAGGAGGCAGGTCAGGTGGTCTGGTATTCCCATCTCTTTCAGAATTTTCCAGTTTGTTATGATCCACACAGTCAATGCCTTTGGTGTAATCAATAAAGCAGAAGTAAATGTTTTTCTGGAACTCTCTTGCTTTTTCAATGATCCAGCAGATGTTGGCAATTTGATCTCTGGTTCCTCTGCCTTTTCTAAATGCAGCCTGAAGATATGGAAGTTCAACGGTTCACGTACTGTTGAATCCTGGCTTGGAGAATTTTAAGTATCACTTTGCTAGTGTGTGAGATGAGTGCAACTGTACAGTAGTTTGAGCATTCTTTGGCATTGCCTTTCTTTGGGACTGGAATGAAAACTGACGTTTTCCAGTCCTGTGGCTACTGCTGAGTTTTCCAAATTGCTGGCATAATGAGTGCAGCACTTTCACAGCATCATCTTTTAGGATTTGAAATAGCTCAGCTGGAATTCTGTCATCTCCATTAGCTCTGTTCATAGTAATACTTCCTAAGGCCTACTTGACTTTACACTCCAGGTTGTCTGGTTCTAGGTGAGTGACCACATCATTGTCGTTATTCAGATCATTTAGACCTTTTTTGTACAGTTCTGTGTATTTTTGCCACCTCTTCCTAATCTTTTCTGCTTCTTTTATGTCCTTGCTGTTTCTGTCCTTTATTGAGCCCATCTTTGCATGAAATATTCCCTTGGTATCTCTAATTTTCTTGAAGAGATCTCTAGACTTTCCCATTCTATTGTTTTCATCTATTTCTTTGCATTGATGAATGAGGAAGGCTTTCTTATCTCTCCTTGCTATTCTTTGGAACTTTGCATTCAAATGGGTATATCTTTCCTTTTCTCCTTTGCCTTTCCCTTCTCTTCTTTTCACAGCTATTTGAAAGGCCTTCTCAGACAACCATTTTGCTTTTTTGAATGTCTTTTTCTTTTTGCATTTCCTTTTTCTGGAACATTCTTTGTTGGTGCATAGAAACAACTGATGTTTGTTTATTGATTCTGTTTTAGCAGTTAGTGTTGAATTATAGATCATTTGACCATGTATATTCAAGGGTTTACTTCTGGACTCTATTTTATTTCACTTGTCTATGGGTTTATCTTTATGCCAGTACATTTTTTTGATTACTGTAACTTTGTACTATGTTTTGAATCTAGAAGTAGGAATCTTCCAAATTGGCTCTTCCTTAAAATTGTTTTGGCTATTCAGGGTCCCTTGAGATTGCACATGTATTTCAGAATAATTTTTGTGGCAATAGAAAAATGTACCATTGAGAATTTGATAGCTATTACATTAGATCTATAGATGGCTTTGGGTAATATGGACATATTAACACTGTTGTCTTCCCATCCATGAACATAAGATGTCTTTCCACTTGTTTTGTGTCTTAATTTCTTCCAGGAGTCTTTTGTTGAATTCAGCGTTCAAGTCTTCCACCACCTTCTTGATGCTACTATACATGAATTGTTTTCTTACAATTTTGGATCGTTCTTTGTTAGTGCATAGAAACAACTGATGTTTGTTTATTGATTTTGTGTCCTGCAACTTTGTTGAATTTATTAGTTTTAGCAGTTAGTGTTGAATTTTTAGGTTTTCCTAATATAAGATTATGTCATCAGTGAACAGAGATGATTTTACTTCTTTCTTTTTAATTTGTATGCTTTCAATTCTCAATTTTTTGGTCTGCTGCCTAGGTTTTTGGTCAATTGGTAAGTTTGGCTTTTGTGACTAATTATTTGGCTTTTGATATTGTCACTGTGTCTGTTTATAATATTAACAGTCTTATTGAACAATTCATCAGATCAGTAATGCCTATATATTCCAATACATTCAATTTAAAAATCAGCAATTTAATGATAGAATATGAGAAGGGAATATTTTTTGATGAAGTAACAGAAGTACTATCTTTAAAATTTTTATTATGGAAATTATTTTATGTATGAAAAAGCACAGTTAAGAGTAAAATGAACCTTCAAATACTCATCTCCAGCTGCCACAATCCTGGTCTAGTTCCATGTACATACCCATTCATTTCTCCCTACTTCCAGAATATATTTATTTTATGATATTTCATCCACAGGTATTTCAAAATATATGTACAAGAAGAAACTAATTATCACACCATAGTCACACTAAAATTTTAAGTACTTCCTCTTTAATATTATCAAATCTATACTGTAGGAACAATTTGCTGGATTGTCTCATATTTTTTTAGGGTGATTATTTAAATAACTATAAAAATAAAGTCTACATATTGCAATTAGTTGCTATAGTTCTTATATTTTATGTAATTTAATATTTTTCCTTTTTCTACAACTTATTTAAAAATTTAGTCAATTATCCAGAGGAGTTTTCTACAGTCTAGATTTTACTGATAGCATTCCTGTGGTATTGCTTGATATGTTCCCTCTCCCTATATCTCCTTAAATTGGTGGCAAGATCTAAAAATTTGATCAGATACAAGTTCAGGGCTTTTTTAAATTTGTTGTATTTGTGTGTGTTTGTCAGGTATATTGCATAAATGGTCTTGGATACTTCCATTCAAAGGAGTTCAATGACTGATTTCCTCTAAAAAGCAGCTTTGTATGTGTGTGTGTGTGTGTGTGTGTTAGTTGCTCAGTTGTATCCAACTCTTTGCAACTGCATGGACTGGAGCCCACCAGGCTCCTCTATCCATGGAATTCTCCAAGCAAGAATATTGGAGTGGGTTGCCAGGCTCTCCTCCAGGGGATCTTCTCAACTCAGGGATTGAAATCAGGTGTCCCACATTGCAGGCAGATTCTTTACTGTCTGAGCCACCAGGGAAGCCCCCAAAGCAGCTTTACTCTTCCTTAAATATTTTTACTATTTTAGAGTAACAATTCTTTACCATTGCATAGGACTTTACAGTTTTGAATTACTTTCATATACACAAATACACTGACCTTTACAATACTGCTGCAAGGTAGGTGTTAGGTCCAGAACTTGATTTTACCCAATTACAAACTCATATGTTAACCTGTTATCGTTCACTGATGCTGGCAGAAAACAACAGGCTCCTGGGTCAGAGAGCAAGGAATGCATTACTTATGGCACAACAAGCGTCATGAACATCAGCATATTTGTGTTGCTTTCCTTTTGTTCTTAGTTCCATGGGAGTGATGTGAAAAGACCCAAATGGATTCTGCACATGCAGTGGGGTTTTGAGTCATAGCTGAGTAACACTTAGCTTGGGGGATAGACCAAATTTATAGCAAGCAGTAAGCAAGCATCTCTTTGTCCAGGAGACAAGTAATTCTCTCACCTCTGAAAGTCACCAGATACATAAACAGTCTTGAAAAATGACCCACGGAACAGTGGTCAGAGTCTTAGAGGCACACCGGAAAGACAAGTAGGATTGCTATAAGTCCAACAAAGAATATTCTTCTAGCATTAGATACAATAGACTGTTTTCTAACATTTCTAAAAAGCACATTAAGGCTCCGTGTGAATTAGGGTCACATAGTAAACAGCCAGTACTAAAATCTAAGGCTTCTGAAATGCATTCTTTAGATCATCTTTAAAAGAGTGAACTGTAGTAGCATGGAGGTGGTGACAAGGAAGCTTTTCTCTGACTAAGGTTTAAATGTAAGGGAAAATAAAAACTTCTAATCATGTGCTTGAATCAAATGTGACTTACTACCTCAATTCTGCATTATTAGTATAATTGAGAAACACCCAAGATTATGTTTCTACATTCCTAAAATAAACAAATACAAAGCAATTATAGAGAACTACAAGTCTACTGTCACAAAATTACTGAGATCCAAGTCCCAAGAAATATTAGCTTATATGTGAAAATTTCAAAATACACAAGGAAATAATTAATCAGAAACAAGAGACAGCAGTTGTGATAAGATTTACAGTTATTAGAAGAATTTGATAGACTATAGTGTATCAGTGTCTAAAATAGAGTTTCAAAAAAATAAGAAATTACAAAGAGGTGAAAAATAACTATTTAATAAAACACTAAAGCTTTAAAAACTAAAAAAGAATGATGAAAAATAAAATCTCAAATAATGAGTTTCAGCTCAGACAAAACTGAAAAGATTAATACTAAAAGGCAAATAAAAAAATTCTCCAAAGTCAGAAACAGTAAGATAAAGAAATGAAATATGTGAAAGAGTTATTTATAGTTATGGCCATTAGAATGGAAAGATCCTGATATTCCCATGATAAGAATTCCCAACTGAGAGAAAAAAGAGAGAAGAAAAATTCTCTAGAGTTAATAAAACTATGTATAATGAATAAATATATGAATCCCACATAAAATAAATCTAAACCTAGACAAAGTATAGTGATGTAAGAAAAGAGATTTTTTTAAATGGCAATCAGAAAATAAAAATTTAACTATGAAAGTATTATAATTTAGAGAAATAGGAATATATTCATCAATAAAAATTAATGTCAGAAAATATATTTTCAAATTGCTGAGATAAAAATATTAAAATTTTTTTTAATTTTATTTTATTTTTAAACTTTACATAATTGTATTAGTTTTGCCAAATATACATGATGCCTAATCATTTGGAAGTGAGAGGGAAAAGATGTTAATAGATTTTTTAAAATAAAACTTTATCAGTAAGACTCTCAATTGAAAAAAATTGGCATGGAAGAAGAAAATTAAACTCAATGGAAGGACACATACAGTAATTTATTTACTCCTTCAACAAATGTTACTTAAGCACTTCCTTTGTGCCAGGTATTTTTCTTGTTACTGGGATTATAACTGTTCAAGAAGCAATATCTATCAAATTATTTTCTGTAATTGAAATTACATGAAATCACATAATTATATGTATAGTTTTTTACAATTTTAATATGCTTTTATAGTATATTTAAAAGCAGTCAATATTTCTCTTTCTTCACTCTCTTAACCATCCTAGTCTGTGTTAACCTTGAATTTTACTTCCCTACTGAAACAATATACTTCCTTTTATGAAACAAGTGCTATGCGGTCCAACAATCCGATCCCTTAGAACAACAGTCTAAATTTTCTGATACAATTCTCTCATCCTCCCAGCATTCAGCAAATACTTATTAAACTGAATTTAACTGAGTCTAGTTGAATTGTATTAAATTGATACAAATATATCTATGCTTGTTGTTGTTTTTCAGTCACTCAGCTGTGTCCAACTCTGTGTGACCCAATGGATTGCAGCACGCCAGGCTTCCCTGTCCTTTACTATCTTCCAGAGTTTGCTCAAGCTCGTGTCCATTGAGTCAGTGATATCATCCAACCATCTCATTCTCTATCTCCACTTTTTCCTCCTGCCTTCAGTCTTTCCTAGCATCAGTGTCTTTTCCAGTGAGTTGACTCTTTGCATCAGGTGGCCAAAGTATTGGAGTTTGTACTTCAGCGTCAGTCCTTCTAATGAATATTCAGGGTTGATTTCCTTTAGGATTGACTGGTTTGATCTCCTTGCAGTCCAAGTGATTCTTAAGAATATTCTCCAGCACCATCACAGTTCACAAGCTTCAATTCTTCAGTGCTCAGCCTTGTTTATGGTCCATCTCCCACATCCATACATTACTACTCATAGCTTTGGCTGTATGGACTTGTGGGCATATCTGCTTTTTAAATATGCTATCTAGGTTTATAAAACTTTGCTTAATCAATGCCAAAAAGGAAGTCAGTGAGAGCAAAAGGGAGAGCAAAGTACATAAACAGTACAGAGTTGAATATGGGACTTAAGAAAGACAAAGATATTTCCAAAGGCATCCACCTGCCCTCCACTCTTTTGGTATTCTTAGAGAGAATCTTAGATGGATAGCACGTTTAAAAATAGCTCACACCTGAAGGGTTAGATCACAAAGAACAAACAGATCAAAAGCAGGATGTGGCTGTGCATTTTATAACGTCTAGCAAAAAGAGTTCCTTGGTTCATTAACCATACATCACTCATTACTTCCAAGTATTACAAGTGCATGACATCGTCTTTGTCCTTGGAAAAACAGCTGTAATTTGACTAAATCTGTCATCAATGTTGCTAAATGACAAGGCAGAAAATTACACAGCTGATGTAACTGTGCAGCCTAACTATTTTTAAAGTAATCATCTTTACAGAATAACAGTGCAACTGGTTATCTTTATACAGAAGACAGGATCTAAGGACAGAGGGACAGGACTTCAGTGGTCAGAACTTAGCTACCCAATCCTGATCCCTGTCTGTTAGGTGGTAATGGCATTCAAATAGTTATGATTTAGGATGACAGAACGAAAGAGACTTTGGACATGCCTTCTCCAAATGCCTCACTTTTCACAAATGAGGAAACTGAGGACTTAAAAGGCCCAGGTTGGTGAGAGAAATGGGCTGATTTTTATAAGGGACTCTTGTTTTTTTGTTATGAACCTATTTAAGAACTCTGCTTATAACCTTCTTTTTACACTGATTCTCCAGAAGAAATTTATAGTGAACAAAAGTATTGTTTAATAACCAGCTCTGTTGTTTCAACAGCTGAGAAATTCACTTAGTGATATTTCTACTACTAGAATGCTCACTCTCAGCTACTATATGATATATAGGCTAATAGGCTAATTAAATCACCTACCACATAAAGCAGACATGGAAATAAACCAGGGTCCACAAGTACACAGTGTGAAAGTATTTTAGATATAATGAAAAGCCGGCAGAGGAGTTAACCAGAGTCAGTTCCAACAGAAACCAAAAATACAATAGATTTCCTAACAAATCTATCTTCAGTTTCATTTTATTTTCAGAAGGACAATTTGTGTGTGTTGATGTGTGTATGTTGAGTACCTGATTTTATCCATTTAGGCAAATGCTTATGTTCTTTTCATTCCGTATGATGACTTGGATACAAACATTCACACCATTAAGTAAACAATTAGTGATTTTTGACTTACAAGTAAACTAACGTGGCATTTTGGAATATTCTCATCAGTATTTTCTATAAAACATTATGAACATAAGGCAATTAAATACAAAATATACCTTTATATTTCCTGGAACTATGTAAGAAGCCAACACATGTTTATTGAACTGAAATATGTATACCTGTAAATGCCCAATGCATTTCCAAATGAGAAGGCTTATCTCTGGAATATTTGAGAGCAGAAAGTTTCCCTTGAACTTCAATATCCTCCGTGCCTATGCAGTTCAAAGATACAACTGGGAGGAAAATTATTTTTGAGTCTCTATTTTTCTTTCTCTGTACATGCTGCGCAACCAACATAGCTACAACTGGGGACATAAGTGTTCCACAGGCTTCCATGTTTCCTTTTCAGCAAATTTTGGGGAAAAAATTGCTGGAATTGCCATTCAGTGATCAGAACAGCTTGTAATGTTTTATCCCCTTCCTGAATATATTGTGGTCCATAAAGGAAAATTACATGCTTTTTATGTAATACATTGTAATATGAGTTTCAAAAAATGCAAAATTGGAGCACGAGCCTTTTGGTAAACCAAATGTTTCATATCCTTAAAATATGAAAAACAATGCCTCTGGAGAATGCTGACTGGATGTGTCCTTGACTGAGATGCTCCCTCCACGTTCTCACCCTTATGCTTGATAAAGCTTTATCCACGTGCTGTTTCTGAAAGAGGGGAATTGTATTATATGCATTATTTAGTCTTATAAAACTGTAGCAGAAAGTACCTGGCTCTATCAGAATGATTATCTGCAGGTTCATAACACAGGACCCCATCCACTTTGTGGGAATAAGAACAATATTCAATTTGATAGACTAAGTCAGGTAAATCTAATTATCCCTCAGTGATTTCTTTCTCATAGTTTAATTAATTCTGTTCAATAGTCTCAATGTCAACATTGTCACACTAGAAAAACATATTTACCAGAGAAGAGTCCAAATTTTATAAATAATACCAGGTCCAACGTTAGCCTCTCATCCGAATCTACATAGAGACTATTCAAAAGGAACATATTTTATAACAAAGGAAAATGATGATATTGCAATCCATGTTGAAAATGGAAGTTTATGTTGTATTCATCTGAACACAAACTTTCTTCCAGCGATTTTAAATTCCAGCACTTAATCTATACATGTGTGATATAAGTGGTAGTTTTAATAAGATTTCCCATTGCTCACAAATTCTAAAAGTGATGGTTTTTATTTCAACTTTATCATAATGGTTATGCTTATAGAACCCTCACATAAAATCTCCACTCTATGATAGCTTGGCATGGTAGCTCACCTATGAAACGTAAAAGTGATCTACTGATTTTTAGGCATGAAGCATAAATATAACTGAAATATCCCAAATACTTTGGGGTTTTCCAAAAAACAAATATGAAACAAAATAGCATTAAGTTAATTCTTAGTAGCAGCCATATTAAATTTGGTAGCATAGCAAAAGAAACATAAAAAGAGAAAGAAAACAACTCAGCAAATTCAGTCACGTTCTAGATGTATTTTTGAAACTATTTGGGAGTTAAAACAAAATCATTTTATTTTATTTTGTATTGTGCATGAAAGTTTGGGGATGAGAACTTAGTTGGCAATTGCTGGACATTCTTATCAGCAGCATTGGTGCCTACTTGCCAAAGGATATCTCTGCAAAGGAGCCCAACACTTACCTCTGAAGGCCTACCATATATAATTTGCCCAAGATACTCCATCATTCTGCAATTGCATAATTACTAAAGGCTCTAGAGAAAAACTTTAACATTTCTGAACAGGTATGTTCAAGCATATATTGGACATATATATATATATATATATATATATTCTTTAAAATTCTAAATATGAGTAATACTTAAAAAATAAGAGGAGAAGGAAAAAGAACTAAATCATGGTGCCCACCCAAGTCTATCTACATTTTAAAAATACTGAATATAAGGACCTCACTTCAGGCCACTCAGAACAAGATCTCTGAGTACAGGAGCTGAGTGTTTGAAGCTGTATGCTCTAGATAACTGTCATATGCGCCAAAGTCTGAAAACAATAGGCTGAATGTATACACAGTTTCCTAGAGTCCCTTGTTTCTTGCTGTTTTGAACACAGAAGTTTTTTCACATTAATAACTGAATGATATTACATATAGAACAGGTCTCCCAGAGTAGTAGGTTGGCAGAGAAAGTCACTGGATTAGAAAAATATCATCAAAGTCATAAGGTTGGAATTGCTCATTATTTATTAACAATAACCATTGGCATTTATTGTTCACCAGGTCCCAGTCACTGTGTTAAATGCTATATATTCACTGTCTCATTTGCAAGTACACATAGCTAATTAAAAAAAAAAAAACAAAACTAGGTTTTAAGTTGGGGTTGGTCTGACTCTATTTTTAAAAATTTTAGCCACTCCACTTTAGTATTTCTCAAATGGAAAAATTCAGAACGCTGCAGTACCCATGGGTAATTAACCAATTGTGATCCACTGTAAAGTTGATTTTTTGAGTAAATATTTTATGCCAGTTTATGTCAACATCCATGTTCATTCTTAATTACAAAGAAACAGCTTAAAAACTAAATATTAGGGATCAATGTCAATATCCATGCTTGTGTTTAGAGTCATACTGAAAAATAATTCACACTACTTACTTGCTCACAGTGAATGAATGAGAAAGGAACAGAGTGATTAAAAATGAAATGGTCTGATCCTCTCAAGTGAAGGCCAAATTGTCATCATAGTTCCCAGTAAAAATGAATATATCATATAAATGCACAGAGAAAACTTATCATGTGACACACAGAAGAATGAGTATGCCCAAATCAGAACTTGTACTATTGCCACCTGAATCCTTCCCCTTAAAGTGGGTATCTTGACACAGTCCACACCACTGAAGCGCTAGAAATCTCACTGAGGCAGAAGGTCTCTGAATCTTTTTAGCATTTATTTCCAACTCTCTGGCATGTAAACGTCTTACCATTAAGTCTAGAAAAGGTGCTGCTTGTTACTAGGTGCCATCAGCATGAAGGTCATCAATGTAATGAAGCAACATAATACCTTGTGGAAGAGAGATGATCAAGATCTTCCTTTATGACAAAAATCACGACACAGGGTTAAAGAGTTGAAACACCCCTGATACATAGTGAAGGCATTACTGCTCACCGTGCCAGCTGAAAGCAAACTGCTTGTGGTGGTCCTTATGACAGAGCTAGAGAAAAAAGCACTTGCCAGATCATTAGCTGCCTACCAGGTACCTGGAGATGTGTTAATTGGCTCAAGTAATAAAATCAAACCAAGCACAGCAACTTCAATTGAACTCACCACTTGACTAAGCTTACAATAATCCACTGTCATTCTCCAGGATCCATCTGTCTTCCACACTGGCCAAATAGGTGAGTTGAATAGGATGTTGTAGAAATCATCAGTCCTGTATATTCCCAAGTCCTTGATAATGCACCAACCTCTGCAATCCCTCCAGGAATTCAGTAGTGTTTTATTTCACATTGTCCTTCATAGAGCCAATTCTAGAGGCTTCAAACTTGGACTTCCACAACAGTCCTCACAGCTCAGGTCAAGGAACTAATGTGGGGATCTTACCAACTACTGAATATTTCTATTCCAATTATGCATTCCAAAACTGCAGAAATAATCCTGGGCTGGGTTCAGGGGCCCACTGAGTTTCTTGTGAGATGGATCCAAGCCAAAACTCCATGGGTCATCTGACCTCCATAAGTTCCTACTCTGACTGGTAGACCAGACTGACATTTTGAGCCTCCTGGAATCAGTGTCAGTTAAGAATCGATGTCAGTAATACTTAAGAGATCTAATTTTCTTTTCCTTTAAACACACTTACCCTAGTAAAAAGCCATAGGTCCCTTTGGTGAAAGTTGGGAGAAAGACTAAAAGTCAAAATCGGGGGCATTGTATTGAATATCAAGATCTTTCCCCAAGGAGATCTGGCTTCCCCTTCATTCAAAGGGTTCTGGATCTAAAAACTGGTCCAAGTCTAGGAACTGATTGAAGAGGCATACCTCTACTTTTGATTCAGATTAGTTCACCTGACCAATAATTTCTGTGCTTATGTGTGTGTGTGTGTGTGTGTGTGTGTGTGTGTGTGTATGTTGGAGAAGGAAATGGCAGCCCACTCCAGTGTTCTTGCCTGGAGAATCCCAGGGATGGCAGAGCCTGGTGGGCTGCCATCTATGGGGTTGCACAGAGTCGGACACGACTGAAGTGACTTAGACATGTCCGACTCTGTGCAACCCCATAGACGGCAGCCCACCAGGCTCCCCCGTCCCTGGGATTCTCCAGGCAAGAACACTGGAGTGGGCTGCCATTTCCTTCTCCAATGCAAGAAAGTAAAAAGTGAAAGTGAAGTCGCTCAGTCGTGTCCAACTCTTAGCGACCCCATGGACTGCAGCCTACCAGGCTCTTCCACCCATGGGATTTTCCAGGCAAGAGTACTGGAGTGGAGTGCCATTGCCTTCTCCAGTGTGTATGTATGTGTGTGTGTGTGTGTGTGTGTGTGTGTGTATGCATATATATGTATATATATGTGTGTGTGTATATATATATATCTCACAAGAATTTAGTAGGTTTCCTATTCATTTCACTGCTAAGATTATCATAATAAACTAGGCCACAGCACTGCACTAGTTCTGGCAATGTTCTGACAGCTGATTTGACAGTCCTTTGAAAATAAGGTAACCATACCCACCCCGCCCTGGTGGTTGACTACCAGTTTGGCCCCTTCCACCTCAAAGTCTAATTAATCCCCTCCCAGTTAGGTTTCCTGATTCAGCAACCTCAGTTTTCACTGTAAAGATGGGTGTACACAGGAGAACAATCATAGACCTTTTCAGGATGCTGGAGCTCCCCACGTAAATTTATTTCTCATAGTTGTGGCGAAAATTGCTTCTTCTGGATGCACCCAGGGTGGATGACTAAGTCTTAAATGACAAATCCACTCTAACACTGTAATCCCCCTGAACCTTTGAACCTGTGCCTGTGCATTAAACCAAATCCCATATGATATCTCTAACTCATTCATTGTTGTCCACCTTGTGGATTATATTTCAGCTAACCAACCAAATACATTATTAGATTCCTCTCAGACTCCTCAAGCTGAAACATTTCATGCAGAATGTCTGCTTAGTAAGCTCCTACCAATAAGTTCAGCCAGATCCAACTTTATGTTCCTTCCACCATTCACCCACATCTTATATACTCATATTCACACATGTTCCCTTGCAGCTTTCTGCCATATAAATCTGAAAATTCAAATCCTTCTTTTGGAATACAGGGCACCTCCTCATGAGCTATAGTTTGTTTCTTTTTCTGGGCCTGATAGAACTCGAATCCGGCTGCAAGTCAAGAAGTAAAAAATGAAGTAGTTGGGGGAGGATCCTGCAGAGAATTACATTGTCTCAATGTCAACTGCCTCAGGGGACACCCCCTGTATTTCTCTCAGGAAATGCAGGGTTATTTCCCTCAAAAGTGGGTAGAGAAGCCACTTCCACTGAGGATGGGGAAATTGCTTCTACTGGCAAAGACAACCAGTCAGGATTTAGGAGCCCCATGTCCTCAAGTTCATCACGGTCTTCCCACATATCCCCATTCCAACTTTCAGGATCCCATTCCTTTCTAATCAATGCCATCACTTTAACAATTGACAGCCTTCAAGGCCAAAAGTTTAATTTGCTCAGCCAGTGACAGGATCAGATTCTAGGTTTGATTTTCAATGAACTCAACCCAGCATCTATAGAAACTGAAAGGATCCTTCAGGGCGCAAGTAAAAGTTTTCAGGTCATTTAAACAGCACTTGCACTTATCTTTTCTTTCCCTACTTTGTCCATCAACACTAGGAGCAACCAGACATTCAATCCCCTTATATCCACTAGTTTGACACAATATTCAAAAGTATCACATACACAGTCACCCATAGCTTTGCTTCTTATAAGTAGGTAATTAAAAGAAAGTATCCAATGGAAATATTTTGTGTATCTCTATTGCCAGATCATAACAGGGGCTACCAATGTTCTCTTTACCAATGGAAATGGAATCATTAGCATATTTAAGTCTAATCAGATTAGTGAATCAATCTAGAAATCTCAGCACCAAGTCAGAACACTCATCAAAACCCTGTTCCTCTAGAATCACTCTTGGTACCAAAATCTCTATTATTTTGGGTTCTTCAGAAAAAACATAACCAATAGGATGTACATATGTTATATATATATTATGATGATTTATTCCATATTATAAAAGTTGACTCACACAGTTAGAGAGGTCAGTACCTTCCAAAATCTGCAGGGTGAATCAACACGGTCCAGTCCAAAGGCTGGTAAGCTCGAGAACCAGTAAAAGCCAATGTTTCCGTGCAAATCTAAAAGTATAAAAAAGCAAAGCCCCAGTTTAACATCAATCAGGCAGGAAGAATTCTCTTCCTTGATGAAGGGTCTGAATTTTTATTCTAGCCAGGTTTTCAACTGATTGAATGAGGCCCACACACACTAAGGAGGGCAATTTGCTTTACTCAGCCTACCCATTTGAATGTTAATCTCATCCAAAAACAAGCATACAGAAACACCAAAATAATGTTTGACATAATATGTGGACACCCTGTGGTCCTGTCAAGTCAATACCTAATATTAACCATCACACCAACTATCTGTGTTCACGATATTTTGGGGATTTAGAGTTGGGAGGACTGCCATGCATCGCATTAATTGAGTGATAATTTTAGTGTTAATTTAATCACTGACGTTAATTTATAAGTTCATTTTAGCTTTACATCGTAAATTAAAAGTTTGCATCTAATTGTGTCATTATATGTATTTAACTAACACTGTAGTTAAAATCAGCTTTCTAAACTGGGGCTGTGGAAAAAAGTTTTTTCATTTAAAATTGGTCATAATTTACATAAACAAGATTGAGAAACTGTGTTACATAGAAGGATAACCACTGTCTCAAGACAATAAGAAAGTATAGATATTGTTTAAGGGAGAAGTTTAATGGTGAATCTGGGATTCATTTTTTGCCTTAACTGAATCTTTTTGTGGAAATGATCTTTGAGGTCTTACCTAGCACCCACTGTGCTACTCTGTGCACTGCACAACGAGACTAGACTAGAATGGCAGCAGCCCAGATCTTATCAGTTGGTGTCCAGCTCTAGTATTCTACAAACAAGCTAATATTCATGAGAATGCTATGAGAGACCTTTAACATGTGCATAAGGTATACCATGTGGCTCTGACAGTTTCATTCAATAAATATAGTTCAACTAATACTTAAAAGATTAAAAGACGCTTCCTCCTTGGAAGAAAAGTTATGACCAACCTAGATAGCATATTGAAAAGCAGAGACATTACTTTGCCAACAAAGGTCCATCTAGTCAAGGCTATCGTTTTTCCAGTGGTCATGTATGGATGTGAGAGTTGGACTGTGAAGAAAGCTGAGTGCTGAAGAATTGATGCTTTTGAACTGTGGTGTTGGAGAAGACTCTTGAGAGCCCCTTGGACTGCAAGGAGATCCAACCAGTCCATTCTGAAGGAGATCAGCCCTGGGATTTCTTTGGAAGGAATGATGCTAAAGCTGAAACTCCAGTACTTTGGCCACCTTATGCGAAGAGTTGACTCATTGGAAAAGACTCTGATGCTGGGAGGGATTGGGGGCAGGAGAAAAAGGGGATGACAGAGGATGAGATGGCTGGATGGCATCACTGACTTGATGGACATGAGTCTGAGTGAACTCCGGGAGATGGTGATGGACAGGGAGGCCTGGCGTGCTATGATTCATGGGGTCGCAAAGAGTCGGACATGACTGAGTGACTGAACTGAACTGAATACTTAAAAAACTTCTAGAAGCTCTATCTGCACAAGCTGCTGAAATTTTACTTCACATATCCAAAAAAATTTAGAAAACAGAAGTGTACAAAAATTTTTGAGTTGGTACCTATAAGTTACATCCAGCTTTCCATCTTAAAGTCTGTTTTTAATAGCTTCATTGTCACCATTCTTACTCATGATGTATTCATTGTTGGCATTAGAAGTATACACTCACATTTTGTCCAGTATGCAGGAGGGAGACATTGTAAGACTACTTAGAGATGCTCAGGGAGTATCATTTCCCTCTGGTTCCCATTTACTCATGTTTTGCTGTGCAATATCCTACATCCTCACCTCCATTGATACATTCTCTCTGGATTTTCACTTGGAAATTATTTTTTCCCACCTCATTCTGTGTTGAAACTGACCCTTACTCAAAATAACACCTATCATCTAAAGACCCAGTTTCCTTTGTTACATCAGAATATTCTTGAAGCAATAGATTCTCTTTGCACAAAGGTCCTATACTTGCCTAAAAGGTGAGAAACAGGTTCCATGGAAAATCTACAGAGAAACAGCGTACTAAAATTCTTGGGAAAATAACTTTTTTGTATAAAACACTAAAGACACAGTACCTGTGAAAGAAATAACTTATAAGCTGGACTTCAAGAACATTTAAAACTTCTGTTGCAATTAAAAGATGAATAAGTTCTGGAGCTCTAATATATAGCATTGTGATTTAAAGAATAAATAAAAACTCTTGTGATACAAAAGACAGTATCAAGAGAATGAAAAGACAAGCCATAGACTGGGAGAAAATATTTTGAAAGACACATCCAGTAAAGGATTGCTATCCAAAATATACAAAGAACACTTAAAACTCCACAATAAGAAAACAAACAACCTGATTAAAAAATGGGCCAAAGATCTTAACAGACATCTCAAAAAAGATACACAAATAGCATCTGATCATACGAAAAGATGTTCCGCATCACATTATCAAGAAAATACAAGTTAAAACAACCATAAGATACCACCATACATCTATTAGAAAGACCCAAATCGGGAACAGTGACCCAAATATTGGTGAGGTGGTGAAAAAAATAGGAACTCTCGTATCACTGGTGACGATGCAGAATGGTATAGCTACTTTGGAAGACACTTCGGCAGTTTGTTATAAAATTAAACATACTCTTACCATTGATAAACCCTACTCTTACCACAAGATCCAATATCCACACTCCTGGTATTTATCAAAAAGAGTTCAAAATTTATCCATACACATAGTCCTAAACAAGGATGTTAGCAGCGGCTTAATTCACAATCACCAGATCTTGGAAGCAACCAAGATGTCCTTCAAGGGGTGAATGGATAAATAAACTGTGATGCATGCCCCTAGTGGATTACTTGGTGCAAAAAAGAAATGAGCTATCAAGCCCTGGAAAGACGTGGAGCAATTGTACATGGGTATTACTAAGACAAAGAAACTAATCTAAAAGTGCTACATTTTGTGTGATACCATGTATGACATTCTGGACCAGGCAAAACCATGGAGGCAATTAAAAAGACCCATGGTTACCAGAAGTGTGGAGAGGAGAGATGGAAAGTACAGAGGACTTTTTAGGACAATGAAGTTGGAGAGCGCAGAGGATTCTTTATGCCAGTGATGGCAAAGGTTGTTTTTTTGTGTGTAGCTAACATTTATTGCCTGCAGCGCGGGCGGCTGCAAAGGCGCACATAGCGCGGCTGAGAGGAGCTACCCCACGTCCGAGGTCGGGGCAGAAGCTGGGAGGACCCCATGCCCGAGGGGCGGCGGCCAAGAGGAATTACCCCACATCCGAGGTCAGGGGCGGCAGCCGAGAGCGCCAGGCTGCGACGGCGCAGGAACGGCCAAGAGGAGCTACCCCATGCCCAGGGTCAGGGGCGGGGGGCAGGAGGAGCTACCCCGTGTCCCAGGTCAGGGGTGGCAGCCGAGAGCGCCAGGCTGTGACAGCGCAGGAGCAGCCGAGAGGAGCTACCCTCCGCCCGAGGCTAGAGGCGGTGGCCGGGAGGAGCAACCCACGAGGAGCTGTGGCTGTGCGGGCGCAGGAGGGCCTAGAGGAGCTATTCCATGTTCAAGGTCAGGAGGGGTGGCAGTGAGGAGGTATCCATGGTTCAAAGTAAGGAGCAGCAGCTGTGCTTTGCTGGAGCAGCCATGAAGAGATACCCCACATTCAAGGTAAGAGAAACCCAAGTAAGACAGTAGGTGTTACAAGAGGGCATCAGAGGGCAGACACACTGAAACCATAATCACAGAAAACTAGTCAAGCTAATCACATTAGGACTACAGCCTTGTCTAACTCAATGAAACTAAGCCATGCCCCTGGGGCCACCCAAGATGGGCAGGTCATGGTGGAGAGGTCTGACAGAATGTGGTCCACTGGAGAAGGGAATGGCAAATCACTTCAGTATTCTTGCCTTGAGAACCCCATGAATACTATGAAAAGGCAAAATGATAGGATACTGAAAGAGGAACTCCCCAGGTCAGTAGGTGCCCAATATGCTACTGGAGATCAGTGGAGAAGTAACTCCAGAAAGAATGAAGGGATGGAGCCAAAGCAAAAACAATACCCAGCTGTGGATGTGACTGGTGATAGAAGCAAGGTCCAATGCTGTAAAGAGCAATACTGCATAGGAACCTGGAATGTCAGGTCCATGAATCAAGGCAAATTGGAAGTGGTCAAACAAGAGATGGCAAGAGTGAACGTCAACATTCTAGGAATCAGCGAACTACAATGAACTGGAATGGGTGAACTTAACTCTGATGACCATTATATCTACTACTGTGGGCAGGAATCCCTTAGAAGAAATGGAGTGGCCATCATGGTCAACAAAAGAGTCTGAAATGCAGTACTTGGATGCAATCTCAAAAATGACAGAATGATCTCTGTTCGTTTCCAAGGCAAACCATTCAATATCACAGTAATCCAAGTCTATGCCCCAACCAGTAACGCTGAAGAAGCTGAAGTTGAACGGCTCTATGAAGACCTACAAGACCTTTTAGAACTAACACCCCAAAAAGATGTCCTTTTCATTAAAGGGAACTGGAATGCAAAAGTAGGAAGTCAAGAAACACCTGGAGTAACAGGCAAATTTGGCCTTGGAATACGGAATGAAGCAGGGCAAAGACTAATAGAGTTTTGCCAAGAAAATGCACTGGTCATAGCAAACACCCTCTTCCAAAAACACAAAAGAAGACTCTACACATGGACATCACCAGATGGTCAACACCGAAATCAGACTGATTATATTATTTGCAGCCAAAGATGGAGACGCTCTATATAGTTAACAAAAACAATTCTAGGAGCTGACTGTGGCTCAGATCATGAACTCCTTATTACCAAATTCAGACTGAAGTTGAAGCAAGTAGGGAAAACCACTAGACCATTCAGATATGACCTAAATCAAATCCCTTATGATTATACAGTGGAAGTGAGAAATATATTTAAAGGACTAGATCTGATAGATAGAGTGCCTGATGAACTATGGACAGAGGTTCATGACATTGTACAGGAGATGGAGATCAAGACCATCCCCATGGAAAAGAAATGCAAAAAAGTACAATGGCAGTCTGAGGAGGCATTACAAACAGTTGTGAAAAGAAGAGAAGTAAAAAGCAAGGGAGAAAAGGAAAGATGTAAGCATCTGAATGCAGAGTTCCAAAGAATAGCAAGGAGAGATAAGAAAGCCTTCCTCAGCGATCAATGCAAAGAAATAGAGGAAAACAACAGAATGGGAAAGACTAGGGATCTCTTCAAGAAAATCAGAGATACCAAGGGAACATTTCATGCAAAGATGGGCTCGATAAAGGACAGAAATGGTATGGACCTAACAGAAGCAGAAGATATTAAGAAGAGATGGCAAGAATACACAGAAGAACTGTACAAAAAAGATCTTCAGGACCCAGATAATCACGATGGTGTGATCACTGACCTAGAGCCAGACATCCTGGAATGTGAAGTCAAGAAGGCCTTAGAAAGCATCACTAAGAACAAAGCTAGTGGAGGTGATGGAATTCCAGTTGAGCTATTTCAAATCCTGAAAGGTGATGTTGTGGAAGTGCTGCACTCAATATGCCAGCAAATTTGGAAAACTCAGCAGTGGCCACAGGACTGGAAAAGGTCAGTTTGCATTCCAATCCCAAAGAAAGGCAACGCCAAAGATGCTCAAACTACCGCACAATTGCACGCATCTCACACACTAGTAAAGTAATGCTCAAAATTCTCCAAGCCAGGCTTCAGCAATACATGAACCGTGAACTTCCAATGTTCAAGCTGGTTTTAGAAAAGGCAGAGGAACCAGAGACCAAATTGCCAACATCTGCTGGATCATGGAAAAAGCAAGAGAGTTCCAGAAAAACATCTATTTCTGACTATGCCAAAGCCTTTGACTGTGTGGATCACAAGAAACTGTGGAAAATTCTGAAAGAAATGGGAATACCAGACCACCTGACCTGCCTCTTGAGAAACCTATATGCAGGTCAGGAAGCAACAGTTAGAACTGGACATGGAACAACAGACTGGTTCCAAATAGGAAAAGGAGTACATCAAGGCTGCATATTGTCACGCTGCTTATTTAACTTATATGCAGAGTACATCATGAAATGCCGGGCTGGAAGAAGCGCAAGGTGGAATCAATATTGCCCGGGAGAAATACGAATAACCTCAGATATGCAGATGACACCACCCTTATGGCAGAAAGTGAAGAGGAACTAAAAAGCCTCTTGATTAAAGTGAAAGTGGAGAGTGAAAAAGTTGGCTTAAAGCTCAACATTCAGAAAATGAAGATCATGGCATCTGGTCCCATCACTTCATGGGAAATAGATGGGGAAACAGGGGAAACAGTGGCAGACTTTATTTTTGGGGGCTCCAAAATCACTGCAGATGGTGACTGCAGCCATGAAATTAAAAGATGCTTCCTCCTTGGAAGAAAAGTTATGACCAACCTAGATAGCATATTCAAAAGCAGAGACATTACTTTGCTAACAAAGGTCCATCTAGTCAAGGCCATGTTTTTTCCAGTTGTCACGTATGGATGTGAGTTGGACTGTAAAGAAAGCTGAGTGCCTAAGAATTGATGTTCTTGAACTGTGGTGCAGAGAAGACTCTTGAGAGTCCTTTGGACTGCAAGGAGATCCAACCAGTCCATTCTGAAGGAGATCAGCCCTGGGATTTCTTTGGAAGGAATGATGCTAAAGCTGAAACTCCAGTACTTTGGCCACCTCATGCGAAGAGTTGACTCATTGGAAAAGACTCTGATGCTGGGAGGGATTGGGGGCAGGAGGAGAAGGGGACGACAGAGGATGAGATGGCTGGATGGCATCACTGACCTGATGGACGTGAGTCTGAGTGAACTCCAGGAGTTGGTGATGGACAGGGAGGCCTGCTGTACTGTGAATCATGGGGTCACAAAGATTCGGGCACAACTGAGCAACTGAACTGAACTGAACATTTATTGAGGCCACAGTTTCATATAATTTTATTTGTTCAAAATAATATTTATCAAGTGCCAACTATATCGGGGCTCATACTACACATAAACCAAAGAATCATCCTGGCTAAACACTGAAATTTAAGTACTTATAATAAGTACATATATAAGTGTATAAGCAGCTGAATTATCTTTATAATGACAATCCTTTGATAGTAGAGATGATTCTAACTTATTGGGTTCCTATTTACATTGTATAGCATCAGCATATGTTTTTGAACAGTGCAGGTAATCTGCTCCCAGGTGGCGAGTCCCCTTGCCATGTCCTGACTGGGCATCAGGAGACTGGCATCCTATTTATGGTTCTATCATCTATTTTCCAAGGAAACTCTGCCATTCAACTCACTTTGCCTGCCTTAGCCTCTAATCTTCAAATAATAACTATATTTTTGTTGATGTAAAAAAAATCACAAAGTGCTTTTTCATATTTATGATTTCATTTAATTTTCACATCTATCCTGGGAGAAGGCATCATTATCATGTAAATATTACAGATGAAGAAACTGAATCTCAATGACTATATGAATTTTCTCAGGTTTCTGGGGCTTGACCTCAGCTCCTGTCTATACTCCATTGCTTTCTAGCATGAATTCTGGAAGTCTGGGTAGCTCCAATTTAAATAAATTAAAAAGTGTTAAGTGCTTATTTACATATCAAACATTTTCAGTAAGTCATATATTCAAAAATTGTTTCTGCAAAATGCAGGGTACTGTGTATAGCTACTTACCAGCCCATAAAAAACTCACAGAAAAAAAGCCATAATCATGACTTTGAGGGGCTTAAAATTAAGTGAATGAGATCAATCTATAAACCCAAATATAAGTGATAAAAAATACATATCAGTCTTAAGCTGACTGATAATGACAAGAAAAGACAACCAGTAAAAAACACACAGTGTTAACTGCACAGCAGATGGAAACAAGGACAGAAAGAATTCACATGATTGCTGTCAGACAAGTTTATGCCAAAAAACTTACAGTATTTGGAAAACCATACCATTTATTAGAATATATCACACAGAATTAGATACTGGGGCACCAATGAATTATGGGTTTGAGAGAGAATGAGTATGGATTATTTATTTATTCCAGGAGATATAACACAAGAACAGGTGAATTTCCATAAGGGGTCAGAGAAGGTGATCCTGTAATTTTCAGCACCCGCATAATTCACCTGCTTTTAATATGAGAGTCTTCCCTCTTTACACACAGACCTGTTATTTTCATAATGTCTTGTCAACCCAAAGTAGAGCAAATAATACACTTTAAAATCTTCCATGGTCCCATTTGAATACAAACCTCCAATTGAGAACACCACAAGGGCGAGCAGAGAGCCACCCCCACTCAACAACCTAAGTACTTGTCCTCACAAGTGCTGTGTTTTCTGGCTATTTTCATGAATAATATTGGTATTTTTATCAGGGAGGATAGCACTGGCTGCTGCTGCTGCTAAGTCGCTTCAGTCGTGTCCGACTCTGTGCGACCCCAGAGACGGCAGCCCACCAGGCTCCCCCGTCCCTGGGATTCTCCAGGCAAGAACACTGGAGTGGGTTGCCATTTCCTTCTCCAATGCATGAAAGTGAAAAGTGAAAGTGAAGTCGCTCAGTCGTGTCCGACCCTCAGCGACCCCACATGGACTGCAGCCTGCCAGGCTCCTCCATGTACGGGATTTTCCAGGCAAGAGTATTGGAGTGGGGTGCCATGCCTTCTCCAATAACACTGGCTAGGTCCCTATAATTTTGTTGAGCTGTCCCTTGGGCCAATAGAATTTCTTCTTAAAAAATAACGTACAAAACATTTAAAGTTTGAAATACTAAGTTAAATATATTAATTTATAAAAATACACATGATGACTCATATGCAAGCCAAGATAATCCATTCCCATTTAATAAACATAATAAGTTTTACAATCTTTCTTGCACAACATTCTCAGATATTCTGACAATATTTTAGGCTCTAAACATTAGCTACTTAATATTCTTCAGTTACTGAAGTAAAACAGGCAAATTTTGTCTGAAGTTAATTTTTACATTTCATTGGGAGAAAAACTGTCTCCTTCTCAGTGTT
The DNA here is from genome assembly GCF_029407905.1 of Bubalus kerabau. Lineage (NCBI taxonomy): Eukaryota > Metazoa > Chordata > Mammalia > Artiodactyla > Bovidae > Bubalus > Bubalus kerabau. The sequence goes on from NC_073635.1 coordinate 67,743,989, forward strand.
CACATTTTATTTGATGCAGCTAATTTTTAGCAAACACTAGTAAGTGAACGGAGAAGGCAATGGCACCCCACTCCAGTACTCTTGCCTGGAAAATCCCATGGATGGAGGAGCCTGGTGGGCTGCAGTCCATGGGGTCACTAGGAGTCGGACACGACTGAGCGACTTCACTTTCACTTTTCACTTTCATGCATTGGAGAAGGAAATGGCAACCCACTCCAGTGTTCTTGCCTGGAGAATCCCAGGGACGGGGGAGCCTCATGGGCTGCTGTCTCTGGGGTCGCACAGAGTCGGACACGACTGAAGCAACTTAGCAGCAGCAGCAGTAAGTGAAAATGTCATCTATTTAATCAAGGCCCAACCCAATATCTTAAAGATACACATTATGGATTTAACAAAAAGTCCAAATAAAAGAGAATATTTAAAGGGCCCAAATTGTGGTAGGACTCAATTTTCCAATTATTCCCAGAGCTCTGTGGCTAGATAGGCCTTCTCCTGGTACATTTAACAAGCTTTACAAAATTATATAGCAAATGCACCATGGATTAGGCAATGCAAAGGCAAAAGAACCTGCCTTTCAGTCTTCCAACATGCATTCAGTCATTCTTCCATAAGGCACCAGGCTGTTTTGCACTATTCTTTATCAGTGGGGAGTGAACAATCAGGCTTTACTGGTAAGTTCCTGGCTAAAATGGAACAATGCTCAGTAGTTTTGATGAAAATAATCACCATAAAAGCAGGAACACCAGAACCACCTGAACTACACCAGTGTGAATGGACAAAAGAGACCTCGACTTATCCAAAGAGTCAAGATGGAGCTGCAGTCACAGACAGAAAATGAACTTATGGTTACCAAAGGGGAACGGAGGACAGGGTAAATCAGGAGTTTGGGTTTAACACATATACACTACTATATATAAAATAGATAAGCAACAAGGACCTTCTATATGGCACAGAAAACTCTACTCAATATTGTGTAATAATCTATATGGGAAAGAATATGAAAAAGAATTGTTATGTGTACATGTTTAATTGAATCACTTTGTGATATACCTGAAATTAACACAACACCATAAATCAACTCTACTCCAACAAAAAATTAAAAAAAAATAAGTTTCTCACGCTTTAAAAAGTTTCTCAAGTTAAAAAATCTGGTTTCAGTGACCAGATGCTGGAAATATTGAGCAAGTTGCCTTCAAGATGATAGACTGATCCAACACATTTAATTTTACTCCCTCCTGCCATCCCACTAAAATACAGTGTAAGGATTACTTTTAATAAAAATATAAAATTTACTGAGGGTCAAGGAAATAGAAGAGGTGATGATAACAACATTTGGAAACAATAAAGCTAATGGATGAATAATGAATATGTAGGAAGCCCAGGGAAGGCAATTGACAAGCAACACTGAAGAAAGCAAAGAACGAACCAAATTTGTTCAACAATATCTTCAAAAAATAAAGGAATAGGCATCATCTGTCACCACTGGTAAGAAGGAGCTCACATAATAAAATAAGGACTAGTCAATAGCTATACCATTCAATGGTTTCTTTCTCCACTCCTGACTGATCAGTCCATCTCTCCCATATGTCAGTATGCTACAGGATACTGTATAATCTAGAAAGGGTCTCTGGACTGGGCACAGCTGAAGGCAGGAGTATTATTCCCCAAAAAAAGATAACTGGAAAATTTATACACACATACATACACATATATATATATATAAATAATGAATGTTGAGACCTATACCCTCCCCCAAGCCTGCTCTCACCTGGCTCCCAGAATTCCTGCAGGCAAGGAATTACTCTTAGGCAAGATATCAAAAAGTCTCTGCTGAGAAGATCTAGCTTAAGAAGAAATAAAGACAGTTAAAGGGGACCTGACAGACTTCTGGTCTACAATATTTCTGTTTCTTCACCCCTTTGTGCACATATAGGACTACATATCCCTGTCCCTCGAGGTTAGAGTCATGTGATTAGCTTTGGCCAATAAACTCAGTAAACAGAAATGTTAGGTACTCCTTCCAGATGAATGCTTTTAATTGTCAGTTTGTTTCTCCCCTCATCTCCCTCCGTTCTGTTGACCATGGATGGATGTGTCGATAGGGACGTGAGGTACTTAGTTACAAAGCACAGGGTTTCCAGGGCTGGCAGTAGACACTGCTGCCCATACTTAGGAGGCATTTGATTTTTCAGCCTTAATTACCCTATCCAACTGACATAGGCAGCTTCCTCAACAGACATGGAAACAAGATCACATTTGTCTACTAATTACTGAGCCCTAAGGCAATGGCACCCCACTCCAGTACTCTTGCCTGGAAAATCCCGTAGATGGAGGAGCCTGGAAGGCTGCAGTCCATGGAGTCGCTGAGGGTCGGACACAACTGAGCGACTTCACTTTCAGTTTTCACTTTCATGCATTGGAGAAGGAAATGGCAACCCACTCCAATGTTCTTGCCTGGAGAATCCCAGGGATGGGGGAGCCTGGTGGACTGCCGTCTATGGGGTCGCACAGAGTCAGACACAACTGAAGTGACGCAGCAGCAGCAGCAGCAGCAGCATGCACACACCCAGAGTTGTACCCAAATTTTCACTTCGACTTCTTAAACAACAATGAATCAGGGATTACACTTATATAAGGGTCTGCATAGAGCCCCCCATATATCCACAAGTAGAAAAAAAAATTTTATTAAAGACTACAGTACTTTCAAAAAATACTGTAATTAGTGTCTTAATAAAGTCTGAGAAGTCTCAAACAAAAACAAAGGGGTATATAGAGGAAAAATATCAAGTTTAGTAAATCTAAACTCTGAATACAAGAATGAAAACCTCAAGAAAAAATAAATTAAGCTTAAGTAATCCCCTAGAAACTAGAGTAAAATGATAGAAACTAGAAGAGAAAACCAGAGGACTCTTTCCAGAAATCCAACACCTAAATAATGGGACACCCAGACATTGAGAATATGGTAAACAGGAAATCATCAATAAAGAATTCAAGAACATTTCCCAAGATGGACATGAGTTTGTAGGTTTCACTGACAGCCCAACACAGTGGATCCAATATCCAATAGACCCACACCAAAGGACATCATGATGGAATTTCAGAATATAGTGAAAGAGACACAATATAAACAAATTTTCTCATCTATGAACTTGATACATCTGTTTATTTAGGTCTTGTTTTATGTCCTTAGATAAGGTTTGCTGTAGGGATCATAGTTTTCCTTTAGTATTGACATTTAATTTTATTGCGTTACCAAAAATTTCATATTTTTTGTTTAAAATTCCTTGTTACTTGCTTTGTGCCCTGCTATGTGATCCCTTTTGTTAACGTCTTAGGTATACTTTAAAACAATATTTACACAGTATATGCACTAGTCATTAACTACATTAGGCTATCTAATTTTGCTAGCTAGCTATATTTATTCATTTATTAGACCACTTGTGAAAGCTTGTATTTGGGTCTGGTGTAGTAAGTTATACTCCTTCTTCTGAGGTTAGAACCAATTGAAATATAAGTACTACACATCAGACAGATAAAAATAAAAATATCAGATATTTTACTGTTAAAAACTGGACTAGAGAATGTACTGACATATGATACTTATTATTTATCCAAGAATTACTGTCAGGTCAGAAGCATAGCTAGAAAATCATGGGTCCTTCCTGCAGAGTTAGTTTCAACTCATGGTGAAAAGCAGGGTAATATGCATCCTCACATTTCTCAATTCAAAAGAGGATGAGAAATTTAAAAGTTAAGCATTTTGGTTCTTCTTCCCAACTTAGTGATCAGGGCAATCTGTTCTTTTTCCATGTGAAGGAGTTGGGGTACAGGGCAAAGAGATACTAGGATTATTACTAGAATCATGGCTGGAAGTCAGTGGAGTTCTTTTCCTGGCCCAAAGAGGTGGATGACCAAGTCATCCATATCCTCACTAATTTTCATTTGCTTGAGCTATCAGGTAATGAGAAAGCAAGATTAAAATTTCCCACTGAATGTTTATGTGTCCATTTTGCTTTGTTATTTTATCCAATTTCTTTTCCTTTATTGATTTATTTTGAAAATATGATCTTAGGCACAGAATTGTTATATCTATATGTTGAATTATTTCTTTTGTTATTATGTGAAGACTTTCTTTACCCCTTTTAATGTTCAAAACTCATGTCTTTTATTAATATAATGACATCACCTTTCTTTTGGTTATTATTTACTTGTAGTGTGTTTTTCTAAGCTTTTACTCTCACCCTTTATGTATCATTTTATTATGGTGCTAAATTTCTTTTGAAATCCAAACTGAGTGTCTGTTTTCTAATTGATGCAGTTCATTTCATTTAGAGATTACTGAATTATTTGTATATGGCTTTAACATCTGATTTTGCGCTTTGGGCATATTTGTTTGCATGTTTATTCTTTCCTGACTTCTATTGGATTTTATTAATCCCCTTTGCTTTAATGGATTAGGAGTATATATGTTCCATATGAAGTTTTTAAGTTCTTAGCCTTGAAATTTTAACATTCATTAAAGTACACATTTTTCTTGACAAAACCTAAAGTAAATATTTCTCACTTCTTCCCAGAACATACCAATACTTTACAATGTTTTAAAAATTGTTTGTAAATATTTTAATTATATCTTTTAAAATTATATCTAAATTAATCATTTTGTTATTGTTTTCTTAACTAAAATGCTTATATACAGTAACCTAGCTAGATGTTTGCCAATTACTTTGAACACTATTATATTAATAACTTTCATCCCACTCCATTTGTGCTGTTTATTTTTACATACATTTTTAATAATACTTTAGAATCATTTGGGGAGTATTAAAAGCACTCTTTGTTAAAATACATTTATTTATGCCTTTATTTTTTCCATACTGTATAACTTTGTGTAGAATTCTACATTCTTTCACAGTTAGAATTTTTATTTTAGCTTCTATTATTGCTTTTGAAAATTAATATAATATTTTGTTCTGTTAAAAGCTATCTGCCCTTTCTCTCGAGTGCTTTAAAATTTTTCTATTTTTGGTACATTGAATATTACTACTATGTGTCCAGGTAAATCTTTAGTATATCTTAATTTTTAATAGTATTTAACCCCATATTATCACTGAGTTAGGATATACAAATCTTTTGTGACTTCACTAACTAGCAATATCTGATCAGTCTTATATTCTTCACAAATAATTTACAGAATCACTAATTTTAATTGTTTCAATACTTGTAAATTCTTACAATTAAGTCTGTAGTATATAAATAAGGACTAGTATATTTAATAAACTTTATAAAGAGCCCCCTGCCAATGCAGGAGATGCAAGAGACACAGATTCAATCCTTGGGTGGGAAGGTCCCCTGGAGGAGGGCATGGCCACCCACTCCAGTATTCTTCCCTGGAGAATCTCATGGACAGAGGAGACTTGAGGCCTACAGTCCATAGGGTTGCAAAGAATCAAATGTGACTGAAGTGACTTAGCACACACAATATTTGGTCTTTATTATCAATTGCACAAAATGGCACTTAAAATTTTCTATTTAAAAATTATTTCTAGAAGTTTCACAACACTTGTTTTAAAAAAACTCACAATAGTAAAGAAAATTGCTTAAAATAATTAAAGAAAAGAAAATGAAGTTGATCAGTCATATCCAACTCTTTGTGACCCCATGGACACCAGGCTCCTCTGTCCATGGGATTTTCTAGGCAAGAATACTGAGTAGGTTGCCATTTCCTTCACCAGGGATCTTCCCAACCCAGGGATCGAATCCAGGTCTCCCACATTGTAGACAGACACTTTTCCGTCTGAGCCACCAGGGAAGCATTTTTCATATGATATGTATGTTTCCTTTCTAAAGTCTTCAGAAATCAATACCACAAAGTGAGGAAAAAGATCGGGATGGTCATTATGGAATAAAAAATAACACTAGAAACTGAAAAAATAAAAAAATCCAAACAGTATTTTCTCTGCTAAAAACTCTATCCTGAAAAATAAAAGCTAATTACTATTAATTGTTCAGTTCAGTTCAGTTCAGTCACTCAGTCGTGTCTGACTCTTTGCGACCCCATGAATCGCAGCATGCCAGGCCTCCCTGTCCATCACAAACTCCTGGAGTTCACTCAGACTCACGTCCATCGAGTCAGTGATGCCATCCAGCCATCTCATCCTCTGTCGTCCCCTTCTCCTCTTGCCCCCAATCCCTCCCAGCATCAGAGTCTTTTCCAATGAGTCAACTCTTTGCATGAGCTGGCCAAAGTATTGGAGTTGCAGCTTTAGCATCATTCCTTCCAAAGAAATCCCAGGGCTGATCTCCTTCAGAATGGACTGGCTGGATCTCCTTGCAGTCCAAGGGACTCTCAAGAGTCTTCTCCAACACCACAGTTCAAAAGCATCAATTCTTCGGTGCTCAGCCTTCTTCACAGTCCAACTCTCACATCCATACATGACCACAGGAAAAACCATAGCCTTGACTAGACGAACCTTTGTTGGCAAAGTAATGTCTCTGCTTTTCAATATGCTATATAGGTTGGTCATAACTTTCCTTCCAAGCAGTAAGTGTCTTTTAATTTCATGGCTGCAGTCACCATCTGCAGTGATTTTGGAGCCCAGAAAAATAAAGTCTGACACTGTTTCCACTGTTTCCCCATCTATTTCCCATGAAGTGATGGGACCAGATGCCATGATCTTCGTTTTCTGAATGTTGAGCTTTAAGCCAACTTTTTCACTCTCCACTTTCACTTTCATCAAGAGCCTTTTGAGTTCCTCTTCACTTTTTGCCATAAGGGTGGTGTCATCTGCATATCTGAGGTTATTGATATTTCTCCCGGCAATCTTCATTCCAGCTTGTGTTTCTTCCAGTCCAGCGTTTCTCATGATGTACTCTGCATATAAGTTAAATAAGCAGGGTGACAATATACAGCCTTGACGTACTCCTTTTCCATTAATTGTTGGAGAGCAACCAATAATCCATTTGATAGAGAAACAAACGATAATAATCCCTGATATTACCCAGAACTGAAATATCTCAATACATCATAATACTTTAAAGTAAACTTTGGTTTACAGTCATAATCTCCTATTCATGTTTTAACTCACTGTTTAACTTACTAACAATTAAAATTACTTCATTATTCTCACATAATTTGTCAAAAAGGAAGACTACGCTTGGTTATAAAGCATCAACCAAAAGAACTATAAATAAATTTCACACCTTTTCTCACAGAGAACAGAATAATAATCCTATTTATTAGTCAGACCCTGAATATCAAATAGAAGATCACAGAGGTGACATTCCATAAGGGTTCATGATTATCACAGACCTTGTCTCTTCAACCATACAGTCACTCTGCTCTTGTTACTGGATTACATGGAAGCCCCCAAGGAAAACTGGAAAATAACAGCATTTTTTTCAGGATACACCCTAGATTAAAGTGACTCAATAGTCTGGGTGAGTCTATCAATTACATTTCCTAAGAGATAAGAATGGATTAATCATTTAAAAAATGGTAAACTGTTACATAAACCATATCAGATTTGTTAGACACCCAAATGTCCAGTCAATATACATATGGCTAATTTTAGTATAAATGACCATTCAAATCTATCAAGTAATGACCAAGGGTAATAGTTTTTATTGAATGTTACAAGATCCATAGCAACTTTATTTAGCAAGTACTTGCTAAGTTAATATTCTCACACTGAATCTTGGCTGTTACATTCACTACTTTTCTCTCAGATGTAAAATTCCAGGTTTGCACCTAATTCTAATATTTTATTCTATATTCTGTGTTGCTGTGGTGTAATTTTATGTCTTTATATTAAAAGAGATTGAACTTAAGAAAGTAAATATTTTTCCAAAGAAATCATACAAATGTGAACAGATAAATGAAAAGATGCTCAACAGCACTAATTATGAAGAAAATTCAAATCAAACCCACAATGAGATATGGCCTCACAACTGTTAGAATGGCTATTATCAAAAACAGTACGTGAACTGAAAACTTCCAGATGTTCAAGCTGGATTTAGAAAAGGCAGAGGAACCAGAGATCAAATTGCCAACATCCGTTGGATCATCGAAAAAGTGAGAGAGTTCTAGAAAAATATCTACTTCCGCTTTATCAACTACGCCAAAGCCTTTGACTGTGTGGATCACAAAAAACTGTAGAAAATTCTTCAAGAGAGGGGACTATCAGACTACCTGACCTGCCTCTTGAGAAATCTGTATGCAGGTCAAGAAGCAACAGTTAGAACTGGACATGGAACAGTTGACTAGTTCCAAATCGGGAAAGGAGTATGTCAAGGCTGTATATTGTCACCCTGCTTATTTAACTTTTATGCAGAGTACATCATGTGAAATGCCAGGCTGGATGGAGCACAAGCTGAAATCAAGATTCCTAGAGAAACATCAATAACTTCAGATATGCAGATGACACCACCCTTATGGCAGAAAGTAAAGAGAAACTAAAGATCCTCTTGATGAAAGAGAGAGAAGAGAGTGAAAGAGCTGGCTTAAAACTCAACATTTAGAAAACTAAGATCATGGCATCCAGTCCCAGCACTTCATGGCAAATAGATGGGGAGACAATGAAAACAGTGACAGACTTTATTTCTTTGGCTCCTAAATCACTGAGGATGGTGAATGCAGCCATGAAATTAAAAGACGCTTGCTCCTCGGAAGAAAAGCTATGACCAATATGGACAGTATTAAAAAGCAGAGACATTATTTTGCCGACAAAAGTCGGTCTGGTCAAAGCTATGGTTTTTCTAGTAGTCACATATGTAGATGAGAGTTGGACTATAAAGAAAGCTGAGTGCCAAAGAATTGATGCTTTTGAACTGTGGTTTTGGAGAAGACTCTTGAGAGTCCCTTAGACTGCAAGGAGATACAACCAGTCCATCCTAAAGGAAATCATTCCTGAATATTCATTGGACTGATGCTGAAGGTGAAACTACAATACTTTGGCCACCTGATGTGAAGAACTGACTCCTTGGAAAAGTCCCTGATGCTGGGGAAGATTGAAGGCACGAGAAGGGGCCAACAGAGGATGAGATGGTTGGATGGCATCACTGACTCGATGGACGTTAGTTTGAGCATGTTCCAGGAGTTGATGATGGACAGGGAAGCCTGCATGCTGCAGTCCATGGGGTTGCAAAGAATTGGACACCACTGGGTGACCGAACCAAACTGATAATCAAAAAGACAAATGATAAGTATTGGCAAGGGTGTGGAGAAAAGGGGATCTTTGTGCACTCTTGATGGGAATGCAAATTGGTCTAATCACTATGGAAAACAGCATGGAGGTTCCCAAAAAATTAAAATATAGAATTATCATATGATCCAGCAATTCCATCTCTGGATATATACCCAAAGGAAATGAAAACAGGATCTCAAAGAGATATCTGCACTCCCATGTTCACTGCAGCATTACTCACAATAACCAAGATACAAAAACAGCCTGTCAATAGATGAATGGATAAAGATGTATTGTATATAAAAACAATAGAATGTTATTCAGACATGAAAAAAGAAAATCCTGCCATTTGCTATGACCTAGATGAAGTTTGAGGGCATTATCCTAAGTGAAATAGGTCAGACAGAGAAAGATGAATGCTCTGCTACATCACTTGTATCTATAACTTAAAAAAAAAGCAAACTCACAGAAACAGGGTAGATTGATGACTGCCAAGAACTGGGAGGTAGGGCAAATGAGATGTTGTTCAAGGGTACAAACTTTCAGTTATAAGATAAATAAGTTCTGGGTATCTAATGTCAAGCACAGTGACTACGGTGATTAACACTGAATTATATACTTGAAAGGGCTAAGTGAGTAGATCTTAAATGTTCTCACCACAAAAAGAAAAAAAAAAAAAAGGTAGTTATGTGGCATGCTGGAGACATTAACACTATGGTGACAATCATTTTATAAAATATAAGTACATCAAATCAACATATTGTACACATTAAACTTACATAATGTTATGTCAATTAATATCCCAATAAAACTGTGGGAAGGGAAAATCAAATTGAAGTGGAGAAACATTTTTATGGTTTTGCAATTTTCTGTCCTGGATTAAAGTTATCAACTTATTCATTCACCTACTTATTACTAAATGCTTACTCAGTGAATACAGAAATCAATGATAGAGTCCCTATTCTTAAAGAAAGGCAGCCATAGACTGAGTTCAAAGATCCTTAAAGACCATGCAAGTATGTGTATAAAATAATATCAAAACATTCTTCTGCACTAATATCTACTTTTTGAATCTTTTAAAGTAAGTAAATGCACAATTTTCTTAACCTAGTTCCCTACTAGTAGACACTTAATGGCTTATGACTTTTCACTAATAATGCACAGATTATTTTGTGAATAAATATGTGCATATTTTTAAAATTATTCCCATGGAATTTTTCCACTAAAGCAGAATTTGGGTGTCTAGGTAAGTGTACATTTCAAACACTTTTGCTATATTTTGGCAATCTTCCTCAATAAAGGGCTATATCCTTGCCAAACTGGTTGTCATCACCTCTCTGTCCTGCCTTTGTCAATTGGACAGTAGGTTAACTGACACCTCATCTTGTGTAAGAGAATATTACTTCATAGCACCAACCATCAGGCAAGTGCCCAAATTTTAACATTTCATTTGTTTTTGTAATAGCATGGCTATCTGTCTATCTCTTCCAGACTGCAAGCCACCGAGGGCAGAAATAGGAATTTATTGCTATCTTTGTGTGTTGCCATAGGCGTAGAAAAGTTTATTTTAAATTATTTCATTTTTGTTTAATTTATTTATTATTTTTTAACTTTAAAATATTGTATTGGTTTTGCCATATATCAACATGAATCCGCCACAGGTATACACGTGTTCCCCATCCTGAACCCTCCTTCCCTCCTCCCTCCCCATACCATCCCTCTGGGTGGTCCCAGTGCACCAGCCCCAAGCATCCAGTATCGTGCGTTGAACCTGGACTGGCAACTCATTTCATATATGATATTATTCATGTTTCAATGTCATTCTCCCAAATCATCCCACCCTCTCCCTCTCTGCAAAATCATCAAACTGATTTTTCTTTTATGGGTCTTTGGCTGAGCTTTAGTATAATTTGTAAGCTTAGTGAATTAAGTTCCTTTAAGAAAACAATCAATCACTACATCAGATCATTGTGGCCTTGGCCTTCTTGGCATGCAAAGATTTCTTAAAAGAAGTTCAGACCAGGTTGTGATTTGATCTGAAACTGCAGCCCTGACTGCCAGGCTCTTCAAGAGATCTTTCATTCTTTCTATATAATTCTTATCTCAAGGGACCATCATCCTTAGAACTATCGCATTTATTGGTAATACCTCTACCTCCAATGTTAAAATGGCATCTGACCGAAGATGATATAATCCCTCCTCGTATTGCCTGACTCGCAGACATAAGACTTAACATCTTTCTATTTTCATATTTCTACTCACCACGGTACCCTCAAGCCCAAACCAGTGCCTGGCTCATGAATGAATGAGGAAAATACTGACTCCAGAAGGCATAAGAAAGTTTTTCATGAATCCAATCCAGGCACCTCCTCACAGTGCTTTAAAAAGGAAATAAATCCCTTAAAGCTCAAATTTATGTAGTTATCTTGGAAAAAATTTTAATTGCCTAGAGTCCACACAGCTCCTTGTTATATTCTAACATAACAAGGAGTATAAAACCATGACTAAAATATGCACACTCTTCTCCAGTCTCCATTAAAAAAAAAAAAAAAAGGAATTGCTAGTTTATTCATCTTGCCTAATGACATAGAAGGGCAAAACAAGTACCCAAACAATGAATAATAACACAAGCGCTCAGACTGTAAAATCGATATGTCAGATCAGTAAAGCTGAGCTTCGTTTTAATGCTCTCATCCCTGAATGCAGTGGAGCTTACTTTCTGAATTATATATATGTATTGACCTAATTACATAAATATTGACTTTTCCTTATATGAAGCTTTTTTTTTTTCAGTCTCACTGTAATTACGATGTCAATATTTGTAGCCCTAGTAACACTGAATTTAAACCTGTTAATTGTGACTGATGGTGGCATACCATGAGATAATCCAGACAGTCTCACAGTCTCAGCACGTGGGTGACACTGGATAGTAACTGATAAATCAGGAATTTCTTAGGGGTATCATAGTAAGGTAAACTTCTTTACAAAAATAATCTTAAAGGATGAAATAATTCTTTCATCCCCAATAACTGGGGAGCTGGCCTCCTCCTCAGTTTGTTGGGTTTTACAACACACAGAAGTAATAACCAGGATGTGACTAGATTTCGATCTATAATGTTGTACAACATTTTTTTTCTTTAATCAAACACTTCATCCCTAACTTCAATCCCCAATCCATCCTACTACTAAATTCTTTGATCTACTGACAGATATCTATACCCCTATCCCCATAGCTCTGTGTGTGTATAAAGGGTATCATTTAATATTTATTATTCTTTGATATATTTCAGTGAGGATCTGTGAATAGTTTAGCCTAATACAAAATATCTGTATAAATTCTACCTTTTAAAAATGTCCAATTTAATTACCTCTCCTTACATGGCTTTATTTTCATAAGAAAAGATTTCACACAGTTCCTACCATTGTTACATCTCTGGGCCAAGCACTGATACTATACCTCAAGACATTTTAATTACATTTCTTTACTTTGATAACATTAGAGAAATATTCCAAATGCTTTCAAAAAGCTAGAAAGTACTTTTTACTTTGTTCTCATAAAGTTTCTGAGCACTCCCACTCAAGGTCTTATACGTTCCAATTTAAGAAATGCAGATGTGTCATATTCATCATTTAGAGTCAGGTGAAATACACAGGGAATGCTATACAAAAAGATTAAAAACAGTCGTGTCCACAATTTGGGTAGAGATTCATTCTAGAAGGATCATGGTAAGGTGGTATATCCATCATTCCGTGATTTTCTCATTTGCCTCTACAGGGATGCCAGAGGAGATGAACCTCAGTGACGTGAAGCAAATCCATCAAACAGACGGTGGTAGTACTTTAGACACAACGGGAGCAGGATGTACGGCCGCAACTCAAACTATGGCACTGACTCTGATGGGTGTAGTGATGTTATTTCCTGGGCTTTGGTAACAGCTCTTCTGCCCCGATACACATGTCTTAGTGGAGTCTTGATTTCTCCCTTCTCTTGCTCTGAGTATCAAATGTAACAATTATATTTACCAGAAGGTACTAACTTCTTGGAAGCCAAGTTGGCATGTTGACAAAGTACCTAAAAATCAACGTTTACATGATAGACCGTTTGAAAACATGTCTTCTTTGAATCTAAAATATGAATCCAGCTTAAATGTTCTTAATCGCTAACATGTTAAACCTGCAAATGTGAAGAGCGCGGAAGTGACTTTGAATGAGAAGGATTTAGTATGTCTGTAACTTTACTATTCTCAATTCCAACGTCTTCCTTTTTAAAAGAAAAAAATGTTTTCAACTGAAGGTGTATTTGCAGGATGATGAAAACAATACATGGCTTTTCCTAAAATACTGGAATCAGAATTTCATTAACTGAATCAGAAACAAACAATGGCAAGTAGTATGCATGCATTTTCAAGATATTCTTCCATTTTTATAAGCTATAGAAAGAAATGACTGAAAGCCTATAAATTATAGAGTAGATTGCAAGGAGCATTTCACATAATTTCATTGAAGATGCTTGATGATTTTTATCCACTGTAACTAAGCCACTGACAAACGTAAAGCTGAGTATTTTGATAGCATCTGATTTGTATCCCATTATATACAAAATGTATCTTTGGTATTGTGACTGTGTTCCCTCCTATCTCTCTGCCTCCTAATGGACTTATCTATGTTGCAAAGCACACGCCTGCTCTAGGAATATCTCTAATAAAGCTGTTAATTATTTGGTGGAAAATTTTAAAGAATATTGATCATTTTCTCCTAGAAACAATGATATATTCATCCATTTTCAAAATGTTACTTCAAAAATTTGCTGTTTTTTAAAACTTGATATTGAACAATTATCTATATATTTCCAAAGTTCCTATGAATATCTAAAGATGCACTAATATAGAAAACATGGCATGCGCTGTTTTAGCTCTTTTCGTATTTTCACATTAGCAGAGCCACTAATCCAAAGTCCCTGACTTCCCAGTTGAGATAAGATGCCTCAGCAGACACTGTGCTTATCACTGTACTTAAGGAGAAAGAGATAAGTCAGCTTTTATTAGGAAGTATCATATACAGTCAATAGCCAGAAAATATAATTAATACAAAGTGACAGAATAGAAAAGAGAAGTACTGAACTTATAAAATTTTTAAAAAATCAAAAAGATTTCAAATGACCTCTGAAAAAAGAACTGACAGGGACTCAATCAACAAGCATTTGCAGGATGAAATCAATCTCTCCAAATAAGGAAACTATATGATCAAACCCTATTCTCCCTCAGGTTCTCAATTATTGATGAGAACCTGGTGATGGTCAACTTACACCACAGTATTTTTAAACTGCCAAGATAAGTCAGATTTTTCTTGTCTGTTCAAATATGACTCTGAATTGGAAGTGCTATTCTACCTGCCAATTCTGGATGCCGTTTTCCTAGGCTTCCACTCCGCCTTAACATGATCTGCTTGGATTTTAGCACATTTGCACCACCATACTCCAAATATTAGAAACCTAACACTTTTTAAAATTTTAATTTCAACTTCAACTCTTTATTTAAACAGCTCTGAAATGTGTAATATGAGGTCAACCATTTGCGGCACTCCAGCCCAAGCCACAGTTGGGTTGCCATGGCAGCACTTCTGACCCAAACCTGAAGGGTCTTTAGAAAAGCCAACTAAATAACATGGTTCAGCAGTCTAATATGTACCTGGATAAAATTAGTTGATAAAAGATAATTTTAGGTATTGTAGGAAATGGTTAAAAGCAGAGTAGTAACAAAATTGATAGTATGAATGAATATCTTTTTATCAATTAAATTTTACATACTCAAATGGGTGCTGTCTATCTCCATGTAGGCGTTTAGGAGACAATACATATACCACAAACGATGAAGCTAGAGCTCAAAACACTTGAGGTTTTTTAGAATTTCTTTAAGAGCCTGAGGCATACTTTTTTAATATTTTCAATAAGGTCATTCTTTAACACTCTGCTATAAACCGTCTTACATTTGTATAGCTCTTATAATTTATAAGGCTCTTTCAGAGGAGACAAAGCATATCATTTGTCTTTCCTCACTTCTAAAGGATGGGCTCAATTTTTAGTCAAATAAAACAATAACACTGAGTTGTTTTCTTTTAATATGGCTCAGAATTTGCTTTATAAGAGTTTTCCATTAGTAAGGTTAAAAAGTTTTTAAGCAATGGTAAAGTTGCTTTACCATTGGTACCATTGCTTTACCATTTGGTACCATTGCTACCAAATGGTAGAATACATGTTTACTTTCCAAGATGACTTAAAGGAGAACATTCAGGTGAATATATATGTATTTAAATTATCTTTCACAGTTATAGTCCCATTTTATACTGGGATCAATTAAAGGAGTTTCTTGAATTTCTGAGTTATTGTTATATAAAATAATCTGAAACAGTCTAGTATTCTCCATGTATTGAGGAAGAATCAGTTAATCTGAGGCAAAATCCAGGGCCCTTCCTTTGCATATACACCATGATAAATGCTCTTACACAAAATCTCCTTTAGTCTCACCAATAATATTATCACCTCCATTTAACCAATGAGGAAACTGAGGCTAGAAATACTATGTACTTTGTTTGGTGTCATGTAACTAGTCAGAGTAAAATCAAACATATAAGTAATGTCTCTAAACAAACCATATACATTCTTGGTTCAAAGATATAACAGTTTCGGAACAGTAGTACAAAATCTTTAAGTTAGCATAAAAGTCATTCAAAGGTGATTTAAGTCTCTAAACAAGGATTTAAAAACACAAGTAAAATTAACCGTACAATCCTAATGTATAATTATCAAATTGTATATAGTATAAAAGCATAGAAAAAAGAAAAATGTAAACATGAACCTTTTCTTTTGTACTAATCATTACTCTCTCACATGTGAAAATTTCATTCAAATACATAGGCTGCTAAAATAAACCAGCTACCAAAAATGAGAAAATACACATATATATTTTCTAACTATCACAGAATCATAACATTTCTTTTTGTTTTCTGAGCAACTGAAGGGTTTAAACATTTCTTTGGCCATAAGACACAGGATGACATAAAAATATAAGGAAAGAAAGATGAGAAACAGGGAGGGAGGGAGCGTGTGGCGGAATATTATTTTTAAAAATCTTAGATATGTCTTTTATCTTCTATTTTTCCAGGAACATCTTATCAAAGAAGTAGTGTCTGGAGTGTTCTTTCCTAACTAAAGGACAGAAGTTAATATGCTATTTCCTCCCAATACTCAGCTTTTCTAAGTACTCAATGATGATGCTTTGAAAAGGACTCAATTAGTTTACTGCTAATTGTTTTCAAGCACTAAAAATATTGTTTCTAGCATCAGAACTCTTCAGGTACAATCAAAATTGTTTCTTCCTGAGTGAATTCATTCAACCCAGACTTGTGATTTTTTGAGATAAGTCATTGAGCAGTCTGTGATATCAGTATTTCTTTAGGTTGTCAAATTTGGTATCCTATATAAAAACATGGGTTGTATGAAAATTCAGCAATAATTCATGTTATTAGATATGACACTGGGCATATTTTTTTTAATTGTAGACTGTTGTATATCAATCATTTCTGAAAAATAGATACAAAATTTTCTCAAGTTTGAAATCTTTCTTTGCCTTTGCTAGAATTAAATGATCGCTGAATTACTCTTATATCATCATTTTGTAAATGGAGTTTCACTCAAATGAGTCCTTAAACTAACCTATTTCCATGTGCAGAAAAAAACTGAAGAATTTCGTTACAATATGATTTACATCTTCACAGTAGAAATGGCAATAACTATTTGGAACAGAGTGCTGGGATGGAAGTTTGTGGATAACTTTGCAAACATCTGATTCAAGAGTCTCTCCCCTTCCTGCACTTGTCAACTGCCACATTGGAAGCATCTTCACCGTGAAATATTGGGTTGGTCAAAAAGCTTGTGGGAAATTTTCTATAGCATTTTAACAGAAAAACCCAAATTTTTTGGCCAGCCTAATATATATAAAGAGATTATGCATCTCACCTTCCCAAGAAAGTTTTCCTTTATCACAAAGCAAGAGGAAGGGGATAGAGGAATTTGAAGTGCCATAGAATAAAAAGCAGATCAGAGAACATCTGAGGAGCAAACTGGTTGGAGACAGAAGGAATGGAATTGACCCAGAGGAATCACTTGGGTAACTGGGTAAGTAAATTCTACTTCTGTAAGTTTCAGTACCCACCTTTGAGCACCCGTGAACTGAAGGAAATAAATGTCAGAAGGAGAGGAAGTGGAGACCCAGCCAAGGCCAGCAGCACTAAGGAGGAAGACAAAAAGCCTAGTTTGCAAAACAAACGCTATGGGCAGTACAGTGTGTTTAGCAAGCACCTGTCTTATTCTATTTCTTTAAGAAATCTAGGCACTGACCAGTAAGTATTTTTAACAACAGTAATTTCTTCAGAATAACAAGACCCCCATAGAATAAATAAGGATTTCAACTTACAAAATTGTGGTCAAAATTGTCAAAGACTTTCAGAATAGAGTTAGTCAAGTCATGATGCTTTTCCAACTCACTCCACATGCCCATTCCTCTCCCTCTCACCAACATCTACACACCCATGCCTCACAGTTCCTTGCTATCATTTCTATTTCCTTTTTATCTTCTTACCTGTATAACTGAGTTAGCTGTATCGAACTCGGAATTACTTAACAGGACTAGATAATGCAACACATATTTAAGACCTACCTGGCACATGGTAATCCTTAATAATTTCATGTTTGTGCCTTTCCCATTAAGCCTTCTCTTAAAATGCATGTGTGCCCACAATTGGACAATGCCACACTATTAAAGTATTAATTCTGCCTGTGGCTAAGCTTGATAGGGAAACAGCATAAAGAAAGTTTGAGTGTGAATAAATAGAGTTTAAGGAGGAGGACTCACTGGAAAAATCCCTGATGCTGGGAAACATTGAGGGCAGAAGAGGGCATCAGAGGATGAGATGGCTGGATGACATCATTGATGCAATGGACATGAACTTGGGCAAACTCTGGGAGATAGTGAGGGGCAGTGAGGCCTGGCGTGCTGAAGTCCATGGGGTCACAGTCAGACACGACTGTGTGACTGAACAACAACGAGGAGGAGGAATAAGAGAGAGTAGAATTGCAAGAGAGACCTACTCCTGTCTGTTTCATCTGTCGTGTTTTGCTTAGCCTCATCCTGGCTACAAAGTTTATTCATGGAAAATGTATTTCCAAAATATAGGGAGTTAGAGTGATCTTGCTTTTATTGATTATAAAGGGATATTAGCCCTGACCCAGTGTTTACAAGTGAATTTGTCTCCAACTGTAACAAACTGAAGACCTCAACTGCCAGCCCCTGCAATGGCAAGTCTACCTGACCAGGGTCTTCAGACCACATCTCAGAATGATTATAGTCTGGGATAGAGCTCAGAGCTCAGGCCAAGATGAGGTGGAACTTAGCCATTAATGAGCAATCAGTGTATTGCTCAGTATCATACTGAAAGTCACCACCAAGTGAGGATTTCTGAATGGCAAGATCATCTCCTTAAGTTCACATTGATAACAGGTGACAAAGCAAGTAGAGTAAGTCCCCTACATATGAATGAGTTCTGTTCCAAGAATGCATTTGAAAGTCCAGTTTGTTTTTAAGTCCAACAAAGTTATGCCTAGGCACCCAACTAACACAATCAGGCTATACAGTACCGGACCACGTGCTGTGTTGGGCTCAGTTGCTCAGTCGTGTCTGACTCTTTGTGACCTCATGGACTGTAGCCCACCAGGTTTTTCTGTCCATGGGGATTCTCCAGGCAAGAATACTGGAGTGGGCTGCCATGCCCTCATCCAGGGGATCTTCCCAACCCAGGGATCAAAACTAGGTCTCCCACATTACAGGCAGATTCTTTACCATCTGAGTCACCAGGGCTATAAAAGGTTTATAATACTTTTCACACAAATAATATATTAAAAAAACAAACACAAAGAAAACATTTGTAATCTTACAGTACAGTACCTTGAAAAGTACAGGAGTAAGGGTACAATAGCTGGGCAAGTTCACATATTTGAAGGTCCTTATGTAGGAACTTACTGTACTTCTAAAGATAGATGTCAACCCTTTCCATTGAATCCCTCAAGATCCCTGAACTCAGAAAACCTTTTGAAAAGTAAGCTGATTAGGTTATTTTTTTAAGGTTTATTTATAGGTTTTACAGGGTATGTTTAAATTTTCCTGTTACAAAAACTTTTTATTCTCATCTAGTCTCTCGGACATTTTTTCTCATCCCTGTCTTTCTCAACTCCAGCTCTAGTAATAATGTGAACATCCTGAAGAGATCCCATATGCCAGATGCCCTAGTGTGACCATCTGATGGGGAGACTGGCTGAATCATTGACACATGGGCATCCAAAAATGCTGGAGAAGCCAGAACAAGCACAGCTTCAAAGGTTTTAGTCTAACTGTCTATATGACCTTCAACAAGTCCCATCATCCCTCTGAATTCAGTTCCTCATTTGTAACACAATGTGCTTGAACCAAATGATGACTAAATTTCCTTGTCAATTTCCAGTCTAAAACAGTATCTATTTACTTGATGTATTAAATGATAACCTATTACTTAATACATAAAAGACACTTAAAAGTAATGCGTAAAATATGATTTTAGTTACAACTCTATGCATATGGTGATAATTCTAATTTGTTTATCACATATGGTAATGTGGCTTTTCTGCATAAGACTGAGTGGAATACTCTTTTCATAAATGAAGGGAAGAATAGTTAGAACAAAGTTTCCTGAGCTTTCATTTAATGGAGAGAACAATATGCCTGAGCAAAGAGATTTATCCTGTCATTAAATATTTAGCAATTAATTGCTTTTTGTTTTCACTAATCTTACAGGAGCTATGATCTGGGGCCTTCACTAATTCAGTGGTAGTGTCTCACAATATTTAAAAGCAAATGGTGAGTAGAGTGGCACCACGAAGGCTCTGAAAGATCCCAGTGTATGGAAGTCAGCGATGGAAGTAATAAAAGTGCATTTGACAGAATTGTTTCTTCTCACAGATTTTCCCAGGAGACCCTCTTAAATAGGACTAAACAAATGGTGCTGCCTCTGATGATTTATTGCAGAACAAGCTGACAGAGCACAGGAGCGTGTTATCTGGCCCCCTGAAGTGTAGGGGCTGATTCAGAAAATGAACGCAGACCAGAAGTGCAACAGTTGGAGAGAACACTCTGTGTCAGTCAGTGAGCAAGCAGAGAGAAGCGGGGAATTGCAGCTTATCTAAAATGATGGTTTTTAAATATTGTGTGTTGGTAATTTTAGTGTTTTGTTTTCTTCGTTTATTAAAAATATTAATGAGGATCTATGAGAATTTCATCACAGATGGTTAACTGCAATAAATTTAGAGTAAATTGTTCTACCTTACTACTACTTTTGCAACATGTTCATTACAGTATAGATATAATTAAATGTAAATATGTGAATACATATACACATTTATCTCTATTTATCTATGAAATACACATACATTTTCATATATTTGCATGTTTATTGCTGTGTTTGTGCTTTATGAATAGATAAAATATAACATATAAAGGCTTTTATGTTACATTTTCATAAAACTTGCCTTTATATCAATTATTTCTGGCTTTTGAATCAAAGACTGAGAAGGTCAGTGCAATAGATAGCTTTTATAAAATTGCTTCTGATTATTTTCCCATATAGGCTTTCATCTTTCATTTCAAATGGATCAGTACTGAACAAATCTCTTACTAAGCATAAGAGAACACATAGGGCCACATTCACAGTAAGAGGTACATAGGTATATGTTTCAGAAAGCCTCACTGGCACAGCCTTATGTATACACATTCTATGATCTTTAAGAGACTAAAACACTAAAATTACCAACACACAATATTTAAAAACTATCTTTTGAGATAAGCTGCAATTCCCCGCTTCTGTCTGCTTGCTCACTGACTGAACAGACTGTGGGAATTAAGTAAACATGAGGTAACATTTTATCAAGGCTTGCTTTTAGGTGAAACTTTTCACACTACATATGTTGAAAAATCATTTGATTCTAAAACTATATGGAAGCACTCGTGGGTATACACCCATCAGTTCAGTTCAGTTCAGTCACTCAGTCTTGTCCGACTCTTTGCAACCCCATGAATCGCAGCACGCCAGGCCTCCCTGTCCATCACCAACTACTGAAGTTCACCCAAACTCATGTGCATCGAGTCGGTGATGCCATCCAGCCATCTCATCCTCTGTGTCCCCTTCTCCTCCTGCCCCCAATCCCTCCCAACATCAGGGTCTTTTCCCAAATAGTCAAATCTTTGCATGAGGTGGCCAAAGTATTGGAGTTTCAGCCTCAGCATCAGTCCTTAGAATGAACACCCAGGATTTGTCTCCTTTAGAATGGACTGGTTGGACCTCCTTGCAGTCCAAGGGACTCGCAAGAGTCTTCTCCAACACTGCAGTTCAAAAGCATCAATTCTTCGGCACTCAGTTTTCTTCACAGTCCAACTCTCACATCCATACATGACCACTGGAAACACCATAGCCTTGACTAGACAGACCTTTGGTGCCAAAGTAATATCTACGCTTTTTAATATGCTACCTAGGTTGACCATACACCCATAAGATCAGATCAGATTAGTCGCTCAGTCGTGTCCGACTCTTTGCGACCCCATGAATCACAGCACGCCAGGCCTCCCTGTCCATCACCAACTCCTGGAGTTCACTCAGACTCACGTCCATCGAGTCAGTGATGCCATCCAGCCATCTCATCCTCTGCCGTCCCCTTCCCGTCCTTCCCCCAATCTCTCCCAGCATCAGAGTCTTTTCCAGTGAGTCAGCTCTTCGCATGAGGTGGCCAAAGTATTGGAGTTGCAGCTTTAGCATCATTCCTTCCAAAGAAATTCCAGGGCTGATCTCCTTCAGAATGGACTGCTTGGATCTCCTTGCAGTCTAAGGGACTCTCAAGAGTCTTCTCCAACACCACAGTTCAAAAGCATCAATTCTTCGGTGCTCAGCCTTCTTCACAGTCCAACTCTCACATCCATACATGACCACAGGAAAAACCATAGCCTTGACTAGACGAACCTTTGTTGGCAAAGTAATGTCTCTGCTTTTGAATATGCTATCTAGGTTAGTCATAACTTCCCTTCCAAGGAGTAAGCATCTTTTAATTTCATGGCTGCAGTCACCATCTGTAGTGATTTTGGAGCCCAGAAAAATAAAGTCTGACACTGTTTCCACTGTTTCCCCATCTATTTCCCATGAAGTGGTGGGACCAGATGCCATGATCTTCGTTTTCTGAATGTTGAGCTTTAAGCCAACTTTTTCACTCTCCAACTTTCACTTTAATCAAGAGGCTTTTGAGTTCCTCTTCACTTTCTGCCATAAGGGTGGTGTCATCTGCATATCTGAGGTGATTGATATTTCTCCCGGCAATCTTCATTCCAGCTTGTGTTTCTTCCAGTCCAGTGTTTCTCATGATGTACTCTGCATATAAGTTAAATAAACAGGGTGACAATATACAGCCTTGACGAGCTCCTTTTCCTATTTGGAAGCAGTCTGTTGTTCCATGTCCAGTTCTAACTGTTGCATACACCCATAGAAAACCATAATTTGAAAAGATGCATACACTGCAATCTTCATTGCAGCCAGCACTATTTACAATTGGCACAGGCAGGCAATCTAAATGTCCATCAACAGAGGAATTGATAAAGAAGATGTGGTACATATATATAATGGAATATTACTCAGCAACAAAGAAGAATGAAATAATGTCATATGTAGCAACATGGATAGACCTAGAGATTATCATACTGAGTGAAGGCAGACACAGAGAGGCAAATATCATATGATATTGCTTATATGTGGAATCTAAAAAAAAAGAGTACGGATGAACTTATTTACAAAAGAGAAGTAGAGTCACAGATGTAGAAAACAAACTTATGCTTATCAGGGGATTAGGGTTGTTATTGTTGTTTAGCTGCTAAGTCATGTCCTACTCTTTTGAGACTCCATGGACTGTAGCATGCCAGGCTCCTCTGTTCATGGGATTTTTCAGGCAAGAATACTGGAGTAGATTGCCATTTAGAGGATAAAGGCCGGGGAGGGATAAACTGAGAGTGGGATTGACATATTCTATATAAAATGGACTTCCCAGGTGACATAGTGGTAAAGAATCCACCTGCCAGTGAAGAAGAAATAAGAGATGTGGATTCAATCCCTGGGTCAGGAAAATCTGCTGGAGTAGGAAATGTCAACCCACTCCAGTATTCTTGCCTGGAAAATCCCATGGGCAGAGGAGCCTTGTAGGCTGCCGTCCATAGGATCACAGAGTCAGACACAACTGAGTACAAACATGAGGGTATATATAAATTAGATAACTGATGGTGGTGGTTTAGTTGCTAAATCGTGTCCAACTCTTACAACCCTGTGGACTGTAGCCCGCCAGGCTCCTCTGTCCATAGGATTTTTACAGGTAAGAATACTGGAGTGGATTGCCATTTCCTTCTCCAGGGGATCTTCCCAACCCAGGTATTGAACCCAGGTCTCCTGCATTGCAGGCAGATTCTTTACTGACTGAGCTATGAGGGAAGCCTGCTAATGAGAACCTACCATACAGCACAGGGAACTCCACTCGGTACTCTGTAATGGCCTATATGGGAAGAGAATCTAAAAACAAACAAACAAAAGATGGATTAAAACACAAAGTGGATATGTGTAAAAGTATAACTGATTCACTTTGCTGTACACCTGAAATTAATACAGTATTGTAAATCAACTATACTCCAATAAAATTAAAAAAAAAAAACTATATAGAAACCTGAAGATCATGTATTTCTTTATTTTGCAGAAGAGAAGGCTAAAATCTGGAAAAGAAAAATGAATTGCCCAAGGTAACAACACAACTGTTTTGAAACAAAAGATCAGTAAACACTCACTATTTAAGAGCAGTTCTGTGCACCATATTGAATCAAACTGCATGCTTGTATATCCTAGAATTTAACAGAAATTGCCCCATGACTGGGCTTCCCTAATGACTCAGTGGTCAGAATCCACCTGTCAATGCAGGACACTTGAGTTCAATCCCTGGGTCAGGAAGATCTCCTGGAGAAAAAAATGACAACTTCATCCAGCATTCTTGCCTGGGAAATCCCATGGATAGAGAACAGTCCATCGGCTCAAAGAGTTGGACACAACTTAGCAACTAAAGAACAACAACTACAGGGACTAAACAAATAGGCAAACATACCGGTTTGGGAGAGTATGCTTAGTCTTGTAATTTTCAAAAAATGAAAATAAAGCTACCTAGAGAAGTTATAAAATTTAACATTACCATGACATTGATTAAAATAGTACAAATAATGTAATAGAATTTGAATGTAATGGTTATAATATAAATGTTAATCTCTTTCCAAATTCACTATTCTGATTCTTGATAAGCCTACCAATTTGCTAAAGTATTCAGGACACTTTGATAAATAACCTGTTCCAACATAGATTACAATTTTCAAATTCATCACCATTTTATTTTTAAATTACAGGAAATAAAATTAAAATGTGTTTTATGTCACATTTAAAAGTATTAAAAGAAACATTTCTTCTAAGTCACTGTTATTGTTCCCTATCATATCATTTTTATGTGCCATTTTTAGATTTATCATCTCTATATCAGATTATAATTAGGTTATATCTTGAAACATGAAGATCAATAGATCATGTTCATGTTCATTTTAATTGGAAGTTCTTTGTTATTTAAAAATTAAGCTAGTTTATTGCACTATAGCATCTTCTAGTGATTTTAAAATAATGAGGAAATATGAATATTTTAAATCTTTCTAAACAACTTCCCTTTAGAAGATCATTATTTCACTTTATTATAAAACATAAGGGCAAGTCAGCCATAGTTGAACTATGTAACTTTTAATTCCTAGTTCTGTTTTTCTCTTAAAATCCAGAGACATGTTAGTTATTTGTCTTCTTTGGGATGCAAAAGAAAAATCCTCTGGTACTTCTCTCATTAGCTACCTTTTTCTAAAACAGAGTGAATCATCGCCATATATAACAGGACATTTTAGAGATGAAAAGATGAATTCCAATGTAGGATAGAGAGAAAATAATTTAATGGAGAGTATATTCATAGAATTAACTCTGGTATAACTATGAACACTTTACATTCATGTTATCCTTCAAGTCTTATGTGGTCGCATATAAAGCTTTATTTTAATCAACTTTTCTGATTAAAAAATAAAAAATTTCCATTGAAAAATCTTGAAGGTAGAATATCAAAAATTCTCCAACCTCTGTTCATTTTGCCTCATTAAAAAAAAATCTAGCTTGTAGAAATATGGCTGTATAAAATATACAAACATTATATTTAGATTCAGAGATCTATATGGAAGGGGTTTCCCTGGTGGCTCAGATGGTAAAGAATCTGCTGGCAATACAGAAGACCCAGGTTTGACCTCTGGGTAGGGAAGGTCCCCTGGAGAAGGGAATGATGACCCACTCCAGAATTCTTGCCTGAAGAAGTCCATGGACAAAGGAGCCTGGCTGGCTTTAGTTCATGGGGTTGCAGAGTCAGACATGAATTACTTCATCTAAGCAGAAGAGACACGTATATAAAGAGATAGATATATATAGGGATTATATATTTACATAAATATATAAAGATAGAATACTTTATGATGTGATTATATATTTTTTTAAGCAGTCATTATTGTTTAACAATATGAATGTTTTTTAGGCCAATAAATACAATTCTAAAAATAATTCTAACTGATTCAAAGTATTTTTATATGAATATCAATTATTAAATCAATGCCCTGTGGAGCAACATACTTCCAATATATCATAGACAATGTTTTTGAAAATCTTTATTAAACTAAACTTTACACACCTCCATGATTATACTGAGGGCTTCCCGGGTAGCTCAGTTGATAAAGAATCTGCCTCCAATTCAGGAGACCCCAGTTCAATTCCTGGATCAGAAAGATTCCCTGGAGAAAGGATAGGCTACCCACTCCAGTATTCTTGGGCTTCCCTGGTGGCTCAAACAATAAAGAATCCTCCTGCCAAGAGAGAGACCTGAGTTAGATCCCTGGGTAGTCAAGATCCCTTGGAGGAGGGCACGGCAAGTATAGTATTCTGGGCATGGCCAGTCTAGTATTCTTGCCTGGAGAATCCCCATGGACAGAAGAACCTGGCAGGCTACAGTCTGTGGGATCACAAAGAGTCAGAACATGACTGAGCAACTAAGCACAGCACAACACATGATTATCCTCTTAGATTAGTTTTCCTTCCTTAGATGGAACAGAAAAAGATGCTTTATTCCAATTGGAATGACCAGCATAGCCAAGAACCAACAAACAATAAAGATATGAATCTTTTTTTTTTTTTCATAAACTTTGGTCCCATTATGCTTCCTTGATTCCCCTAAATTGAAGGTAATTCTGCCCTTAAATCAATGTACCACAAAATCAGATTACAATCATTTGTGTATTTATCTTATTTTTCCTGGCAGGTTAAAGGTTACTAATGGCTTTCACAATCCTTTGTGGTAACACAGTCCTTTGAACTTAGTAGACGTCCAAATGTATATGTTAAATCTAATTTTTACAGGATGCAAAAAGATGCTAATTTATTGTATTTGTTATAATTGATTAACCTTAAAAATCTTCAACCTCGAAATATCCTGAAAACAGCTGTAATATTAATAATTCCCTGCCTATATCAAAGGAAATGAGAGCAAATGAGGAACTAATGTGAAAATATCTGTCAATAGGAAAATAATACAGATTTATAATTGTTATTGCCAAATGAACTATTTGCTGGGGGTTTATACATTTTTTATTAGTTCACATCTGACCTCTTAATAGTGAAATATAACCTGAGAGCCACAACATTTTGAAGATGTCTGTACTGGGAAGGAGTTTATTAGACTCATGTGCCTGCCAAGCTCAGAATGCCTTCTGAGGAAATTTAAAATATGATCCTCTTCCCTTTGTAGCTGATAGGGTGGGGGTGATCTAGGACAGCACTTTCCAACAGAAATGTAATGTGAAATGTGAGCCACCTATGAAATGTTACATTTCCTAGTAGCCACACTAAAAAAGAAAAAGGAGAGTAGAAAGATATTGCTGGTATTTAACAATACATTTAACCCAGTGTATACAGATTACCCCTGGAGAAGGAAATGGTATCTCACTACAGTACTCTTGCCTGGAAAATCCTACGAACAGAGGAGCCTAGTGAGCTGCAGTCCATGGGGTCACAAAGTGCCAGACACAGCAGTAAACAACAACAAACAAACGGCGATGCAGATTAGCAGCGTTTCAACACGTAACAAATATAAAAATAATCAGAAAGAGATTTTCTGTTAACTTTTTTAAATTAATCAATCATTGGAGAATCATTTCTTTACAACATTGTGGTGGTTTTTGCCATATGTCAACATGAATCACCCATGAGTGCACGTGTCTCCCCATCCTGACCCCCCTCCCAGCCTACCCCTCTGGGTTGTCCCAGAGCACCGGCTTTGAGTGCCCTGCTTCATGCTGTGACCGTGCACTGGTTATGTGTCTTACATATGGTAATACACATGTTTCAATGCTCTTCTCTCAAATCATCCCACCCTACCCTTCTCTCACAGAGTCCAAAAGTCTGTTCTTTACATCTGTGTCTCTTCTGCTGCCTTGCATATAGGATCATCATTACCATCTTCCTAAATTCCACATATATGTGTTAATATACTATATTGGTGCTTTTCTTTCTGACTTACTTCACTCTGTATAATAGGCTCCAGTTTCATCCACCTCATTAGAACTGACTCAAATGTGTCCTTCTAAATATGGATAGGAATTGAAAATTCTAAGAAAGAGATGTCTCTGAAGACCACAGAGATTCTCTCCTTGACCAAATTCTACTCAACCTTTTCTGCACTCTTAAATGGGCCCTGACCTTTGGGTTTCCATATTGGCTTCTGCATTTCCAATTTTAGCAAGAACCCTGCTAGGTCAGTTTAGCCAGATTCTTCAATCTGTGATGTCTGGTCACCCTCAATTTCCAGGGTCATCACCCTTTACCATCCCCCAGGTGACTCTGATCATTTAATACTGCTTTCAGTGAGAATCCTATTAGGTCACTGTAGCCAGAAATTCCCAAAACCCATGATGTTTCCATCAACTGACCTCCATTAGACTTGTATTCTGTGTTGAGTCCAACCTCTCTCGCCAGTTGCAAAGCACCCCTGCAGTGGTCTTTACAACCTATCACAATAGTCCCCCTAAAAAAGTCTGCCTTACAGGTTTACAAGTGTAATTAATTTTCTTTTCCTTTAACAAACCGTTCAGATTTTCAGAATGGCACTATGAAGGACTCAGGGAAACAGTATCAGTAAGGCACATCTATTAAGTTGGTCAAAATTAGCAATGATAATCATTCAAATTCTTTGGAGATTGCTCAAAGAGTTTGTACAAATAGAGAAGCATTTAGTCATCAAAATCTAAAAAAATCCAGTAAGAACAATGTGAGGTAGTGGCATTCCATTCAGGATTGCATTCATCCCCCATAGGTAAGCCTTGGGGGAAAACTGCTCTACCAGGAGCCTCAGCCGAAAGTCAGTTTCCATCTAGCCCCACTCTCCCTCTCCTGTTTCCTTCCATTCTGGGTAAAGCCAGCCAAAGGCGGTCATCCACAGCTAAAGCCTGGGAGCCATGCCTTTTCTCTCACTGGTTGTTGCTGTTTAGTGACTAAGTCATGTCCGACTTTTTTGTGATCCCACAGACTATAGTCCACCAGGCTCCTCCATCCATGGGATTTTCCAGGCAAGAATATTGGAGTGGGTTGCCATTTCCTTCTCCAGGGGATATTTGCAACCCAGGTATGGAACCTGCATCCCCTGCACGAGCAAGCGGGTTCTTTTCCACTGAGCCACCAGGAAAGACCTGTCTCCTAACTCCAACTTAATAGAAAAGATACCCTGGGGTCAAAAGTGCAGTTCCTCTTTCTTAAACAAATCGAGTTCAGCTTCCCCCTCCCCCAGCTACTCCAGATGGATCTGGCAGCTGTTCATTCCCAACAGATCCCATCCTCCAAGGTTCTGCAGGAGATCCATACTAGGCATGTTGGTAAGCAGGGAGAGATACCAGTTCCAGCCGAGTACTAGTGTGGCCAAGTACTAAACAAATTAAAAAGCCAGCAAACTAACAATAGTAACAATCTCTGCAGAGGAATCTCCGAGTGAGTAGAAAATCTCCCTGAATTTCCCTCCTGACACTTAGTCACCAACTCTCTAGGCTGATAATATGGCAGCCCTTCCCAGAGCAATTTTTGGTGGTGCTTACAACATGCAAGAGTAGATTTTAGTTCTGTCGGGGGAGTTTGTAATTTCCTCAGTTCTGTCTCGCCGCACCAAAATTTGAAGCGAAGGACGAATGGGTGTTTCAGCTCAGTTTTATTAGGAAAAACAAAGGATAGTACACCCTCGAGGAGTGAGGGCAGGCAGACCCAAAAGACAAGAGAAGAGAGGCCTCAATTCTTCTAAGCTTCCTCCTTTTATACATTTGTCTCCTCCCCGGCCCCCAACCCCCTGAGCCTGCCCTATGTAAATTGGGCTAGCCAAGAGGGCTGTTTGTTTTACCTGAGGTCCTCATTCCGGTCCTTGGACCTTCCTTTGTTCTATTTTCATGGGATTTTCCCTTCTTTGTCTTTTGCTGCTGCTAAGTCACTTCAGTCGTGTGGGACTCTATGCGACCCCATAGACGGAAGCCCACCAGGCTCCCCCATCCCTGGGATTCTCCAGGCAAGAACACTGGAGTGGGTTGCCATTTCCTTCTCCAATGCATGAAAGTGAAAAGTGAAAGTGAAGTCGTTCAGTCGTGTCCGACTCTTAGTGACCCCATGGACTGCAACCTACCAGGCTCTTCCGTCCATGGGATTTTCCAGGCAAGAGTACTGGAGTGGGGTGCCGCTGCCTTCTCCGTCTGTCTTTTAGCCACCACCATTTTGGACTTCTTTTTCCTATTCTACCTACCTAACAGTTCCACATCGTAAAAGCTATCAAGACTTGCTTCTTTCTTTCTAGTTGCCCCATCCCACCCATTAAATACTTCAGCCCATCAAATATTTACATGATAAGAATGCCTTGAAGAAAGCAGACTGTAAATCCTGCACAGCCATGTGTATGATTATGTCTCACTTTAGAATGCTGCTGTGGGTATTATCTGCACCCCAATCTGTGAAGCCTGCCATACCTATGTTATCCACACCTTAGCATCTGTGTTGGGACATGGTTTCCAAGGAGTTAGTTGCAAAACTCTTTGATACATTAAGTTTGATTTTCTTATCTGCTCAGTTGTTCCATCCCTTTCCTCATGCGCATCCATCTGACACAGGAGCCTTTGACCCCATCGTGCTTTATCAGCTCGGGACCTTTGAACACATTTCCTTGACACAGAACATCCCTAGGCAGAAGTCTATACAGATGATTAATATTTCACTACCCAGGCAGTTATGCTTTTATCTAAGACTGCTTGTGATTCCAATTAATAGGAAGACCACAAAGCAGGGCATGAGTAACACAAGCAGGAAAGTGTAATTTTTCAAGTTCCTATGAGAAGCCTAGCACAGGAGCTCTGTTTCACCATAATTCCTTGCCTCAGCTCTACACCCACCTTTTGTAACTAAAGTAAACTGAGAAAGCTACTATTCCTTGCATACTGAAAGAGCCTAACTGGTATACATATGTTTTAGAAAGTGCTAGAAAGATGTTCCCTTTTGAGGGGACAAAGATGCTTATAAGAAATCACCAGGACTATCTTTGAAAGCTCTTCAATTTTATGGTTCTTTGAGTCTTTGCTTACTAGGAATATTCTACTCACTGAAGGAGATTTCCATGCAGCATGATATTTATCAGTGAAAGACAATGAACAAAAGTATCACAAGCTACAAACTACATGTTATAAATTCAAGTGGAATTCTTAGTTTATTGACCAGGTTCTTATTAATTTGGAGAGCATAGTTATTCTTTCTGTGTTAATTTCAAATGCCTTGACAAAAATCTAGTTTCTGGCTCTTGCCCTCCAATACTCATCCTGTGAAGGCAAGGCCACCCTCTGAGACGCTATCAGATTGAGAAGCTGATGTGTGTTTATATTATCACTCTCAAAATAAAACATGTTCTGTCTCTTCCTCTTGTCATTCTTCCTCTAGTCTAGAAGTGTGAATGTTGGCTTCTTAGCATGTATTCGAAAATGATGTGTCAATGCTCCAGATATGGTAACCTGAGATTGTTTCATCTTCTTTACAAGGATTCTGGAAATGTGTGTTTTCTCTGCAAAATGTTACAAAGTACAAAGTCAATTGCCACTCCTGCCCTTAAACAACTTACTATTCAGACAGATTGAGGAGATGGGTGACTGAGACTTTTAACAAACATTCAATACCCATTCTCCTTTTCTTTCATTGGTAATAGAACTCACTAATTTTTCAGAAAGGATGCTCATTTCCTTGTCTCACTTGCAGCTAGATGAGGCCATGACTTTGTTCTGACCAATGAAATGTAAGCCATAGTTGCAATGGTTAATTTTATGTGTCAACTTGACTGGGCTAAAGGATGCATAGATAGCTGGTAAAGCATTATTTCTGGGTGTCTGTGGAGTGGGGGATCTCTAGAAGTGATAGATTAACATTCAAATCAGTAAACTGAATAAAGATGATCAGATCAGATCAGATCAAATGCTCAGTCATGTCCGACTCTTTGCAACCCCATGAATCACAGCACGCCAGGCCTCCCTGTCCATCACCAACTCCCGGAGTTCACTCAGACTCACGTCCATCGAGTCAGTGATGCCATCCAGCCATCTCATCCTCTGTCATCCCCTTCTCCTCTTGCCTCCAACCCCTCCCAGCATCAGAGCCTTTTCCAATGAGTCAACTCTTCGAATGAGGTGGCCAAAGTACTGGATTTTCAGCTTTAGCATCATTCCTTCCAAAGAAATCCCAGGGCTGATCTCCTTCAGAATGGACTGGTTGGATCTCCTTGCAGTCCAAGGGACTCTCAAGAGGCTTCTCCAACACCACAGTTCAAAAGCATCAATCCTTCGGCGCTCAGCCTTCTTCACAGTCCAACTCTCACATCCATACATGACCACAGGAAAAACCATAGCCTTGACTAGATGGACCTTTGTTGGCAAAGTGATGTCTCTGCTTTTGAATATGCTATCTAGGTTGGTCATAACTTTCCTTCCAAGGACTAAGCATCTTTTAATTTCATGGCTGCAGTCACCATCCGCAGTGATTTTGGAGCCCCTAAAAATAAAGTCTGCCACTGTTTCCACTGTTTCCCCATCTATTTTCCATGAAGTGATGGGACCGGATGCCATGATCTTCATTTTCTGAATGTTGAGCTTTAAGCCAACTTTTTCACTCTCCACTTTCACCTTCATCAAGAGGCTTTTGAGTTCCTCTTCACTTTCTGCCATAAGGGTGGTGTCATCTGCATATCTGAGGTTATTGATATTTCTCCCAGCAATCTTGATTCCACCTGTGTTTCTTCCAGTCCAGCGTTTCTCATGATGTACTCTGCAGATAAATTAAATAAACAGGATGACAATATACAGCCTTGACGTACTCCTTTTCCTCTTTGGAACCAGTCTGTTGTTCCATGTCCAGTTCTAACTGTTGCTTCCTGACCTGCATACAGGTTTCTCAAGAGGCAGGTCAGGTGGTCTGGTATTCCCATATCTTTCAGAATTTTCCACCGTTTCTTGTGATCCACACAGTCAAAGGCTTTGGCATAGTCAATAAAGCAGAAATAGATGTTTTTCTGGAAATCTCTTGCTTTTTCCATGATCCAGCAGATGTTGGCAATTTGATCTCTGGTTCCTCTGCCTTTTCTAAAACCAACTTGAACATCAGGAAGTTCACGGTTCACGTATTGCTGAAGCCTGGCTTGGAGAATTTTGAGCATTACTTTACTAACGTGTGAGATGAGTGCAATTGTGTGATAGTTTGAGCGTTCTTTGGCATTGCCTTTCTTTGGGATTGGAATGAAAACTGACCTTTTCCAGTCCTGTGGCCACTGCTGAGTTTTCCAAATTTGCAGGCATATTAAGTGCAGCACTTTCACAGCATCATCTTTCAGGATTTGGAATAGCTCAACTGGAATTCTATCACCTCCACTAGCTTTGTTTGTAGTGATGCTTTCTAAGGCCCACTTGACTTCACGTTCCAGGACGTCTGGCTCTAGGTCAGTGATCACACCATCGTGATTATCTGGGTCATGAAGATCTTTTTTGTACAGTTCTTCTGTGTATTCTTGCCATCTCTTCTTAATATCTTCTGCTTCTGTTAGGTCCATACCATTTCTGTCCTTTATTGAGCCCATCTTTGCATGAAATGTTCCTTTGCTATCTCTGATTTTCTTGAAGAGATCTCTAGTCTTTCCCATTGTGTTGTTTTCCTCTATTTCTTTGCATTGATGGCTGAAGAAGTCTTTCTTATCTTATCTTGCTATTCTTTGGAACTCTGCATTCAGATGTTTATATCTTTCCTTTTCTCCTTTGCTTTTCGCTTCTCTTCTTTTCACAGCTATTTGTAAGGCCTCCCCAGACAGCCATTTTGCTTTTTTGCATTTCTTTTCCATGGGGATGGTCTTGATCCCTGTCTCCTGTACAATGTCACGAACCTCATTCCATAGCTCATCAGGCACTCTATTCATCAGATCTAGGCCCTTAAATCTATTTCTCACTTCCACTGTATAATCATAAGGGATTTGATTTAGGTCATACCTGAATGGTCTAGTAGTTTTCCCTACTTTCTTCAATTTAAGTCTGAATTTGGCAATAAGGAGTTCATGGTCTGAGCTGCAGTCAGCTCCTGGTCTTTTTCTTGCTGACTGTTTAGAGCTTCTCCATCTTTGGCTGCAAAGAATATAATCAGTCTGATTTCTGTATTGACCATCTGGCAATGTCTAAGTTTAGAGTCTTCTCTTGTGTTGTTGGAAGAGGGTGTTTGTTATGACCAGTGCATTTTCTTGGCAAAACTCTATTAGTCTTTGCCCTGCTTCATTCCGTATTCCAAGGCCAAATCTGCCTGTTACTTCAGGTGTTTCTTGACTTCCTACGTTTGCATTCCAGTCCCCTATAATGAAAAGGACATCTTTTTTGGGTGTTAGTTCTAAAAGGTCTTGTAGGTCTTCACAGAACCGTTCAACTTCAGCTTCTTCAGCGTTACTGGTTGGGGCATAGACTTGGATTACTATATTGAATGATGCCCCTCCCGAAAGCAAGTGGGCATCATTCAACCTAATGCAGACAAAAAAGCACAGGAAGGGTGAATTTACTCTTTCTGTTTAAGTTGAGGCATCCATCTTCTCTTGCTCTCATGACAAAAAAAAAAGAGAGAGAGAGAGGAGAGAGCTTACACTTTCCGCCTTCTCCCTGCCTTCTCTAACCTACTCTAACAGAATATGAATCCAGTTTGAACTGTGAGACAAGAGCCAGACTCTAGAAATGACAGACAGAAAGCCATCAAAATGTGAGATTCATTATGATTGCATGGCTGGACAGGAGCCTGGATTGGGTTGCCTCAATCCAACTTTTGCAAGAGATTATATTTTGGTACTTAACTACTCTATTACTAATTACATTTTTAAAAGAACATATAAGTTAACTATCTTGATTGAATTCTTTCTAAAAATAGAAAAGCATGTAACTCTATGAGTTGATGAATATCTTTTATGGTTACTTTACTTATTTGATCCTTATTTTTAGCATAAAAGCATTAAGGTATAAAAGACACAAAGATAAAATTAAATTAGAACAGAATAAAAGTAATCAATGCTTATTACATATTCTATACCCAAGATCACAAATCTTCAAGGCCATTTAAAAAATAATGGCTACCTTAATAAGAGGACTTGGCTTTAAACCACAGAGTGGAAAGAGATTGACCTTGAAAACTTTCTCTATTGAAACCTTTGAGCTGGGTGTTAGACTCAGATTCTGAGATTAAAAAAAAAAAACTAAAATACTGATTTGACAGTATTAGTACAATGGTTTCCTATAGCTTTATTGCATTCCTAAGCACTTAACAATTCTTACAGTGTAGTTCTTTTTTGAAAGAAACTGAAGGATATAATTTCAAATATGCAATCACGCCATTTTGTTGTGTGACATTACTGATATCAAGCAAATTTCCTTCTGGTACTGAGCAAACATAAATAACTGTAAACGTCAATGAGTTCATTGAGCCAGCATGATTTAAATTAATGGAGTGACTGCTGATTGTAGTATTGATCATAAACAAAAATTTATAATATATGTGTGCATGTGGAATTTATTTCAGAATATCTGTACTATCTCCTCTGGTAAATAGAGCTTTGGCTTTTGCATGAACCCCTTTAAGATCCCTAATTCATACAGCCTTTATACAATTTACCATCCCAGGTGATAAATTTCTATCTGGGAGTCAAAAGTTTAGATGTTTAATCATTTTATGGGTCATGTCTCCCTTTGGGCTCAAAGCTAGGCTGACATATTATTTCAAAAGAAACTTGGTTTCTGGACTACCCTGGGGGTCCAGTGATTAAGACTCTGAGTTCCCAATGCAAGGGGCCCAAGTTCCATCCCTGGTCAGGAAACCAGATCTCGCATGGTGCAACTGAAAAAAGAGATGCACATGCCACAACTAAGACCTGGCAAAGCCAAAGAATGGATGCCTTGAACTGTGGTGCTAGAGAAGACTCTTGCAAGTCCCTTGGACAGCAAAGAGCTCAAACCAGTCAATCCTAAAGAAAAGCAACCCTGCAAATTCATTGGAAGGACTGATGCTGAAGCAGCTGCTCCAATACTTTGGCCACCTGATGTGAAGAGCCAATTCATTGGAAGAGACCCTAATGCTGGGAAAGATTGAAGCCATAAGGAAAAGAGGAAGAGATAGCTGATGGCATCACCAACTCAAGAAGTGAGTTTCAGCAAACTCCAGGAGACGGTGAAGGACAGGGAAGCCTGGCATGCTGCAGCCCATGGGGTTGCAAAGAGTCAGGCGTGATTGGGCAACTGAACAACAATAATTGGTTTCAAAATCTATTTAAAGTGAGGATAATCACAACACACCTCAGAAGACACCCTATATGTAAAAATTATTTTGTATTTTTTAACCTTGCTAATCACAACCAAGTTGAGAACTCTCTTGAAATTTATATCAACACATATCATTGAAACTATTGTATATATCAGTTACCTGTATAGACAGACAATGGAAAGGATCTTGCAAGTATCACAATTTATTGGAATAAGTGACAAACATATATTGACTATCTTTACTTCCCAATTATGCTTAGAAATAGTAATTATGATGCATTTCAATAATAATATTTCATTAGTCACTTAGGTAATATTTATTAGTCACTTTTCATGTACCAGTCACTCTTCTAAATGCCTTTTATTAATATTTATAACAAAGGAGAAAAGGAAAGATATACCCATTTGAATGCAGAGTTCCAAAGAATAGCAAGGAGAGATAAGAAGCTTTCCTCAGCGATCAATGCAAAGAAATAGAGGAAAACAATAGAATAGGAAACACTAGAGATCTCTTCAAGAAAATTAGAGACACCAAGGGAACATTTCATGCAAAGATGGGCTCAATAAAGGACAGAAATGGTAGGGACCTAACAGAAGCAGAAGATATTAAGAAGAGGTGGCAAGAATACACAGAAGAACTGTATAAAAAAGATCTTCATGACCCAGATAATCAAGATGGTGTGATCACTCACCTAGAGCCTGAAATCCTGGAATGTGAAGTCAAGTGGGCCTTAGGAAGCATCACTACAAACAAAGCTAGTGGAGGTGATGGAATTCCAGTTGAGCTATTTCAAATCCTAAAAGATGATGCTGTGAAAGCGCTGCAGTAAATATGCCAGCAAATATAGAAAACAGCAGTGGCCACAGGACTGGAAAAGGTCAGTTTTCATCCCAATCCCAAAGAAAGGCAATGCCAAAGAATGCTCAAACTACCACACAATTGCACTCATCTCACACGCTAGTAAAGTAATGCTTAAAATTCTCCAAGCTAGGCTCCAGCAATACGTGAACCATGAACTTCCAGATGTTCAAGCTGGTTTTAGAAAAGGCAGAGGAATCAGAGATCAAATTGCCAACATCTGCTGGATCATGGAAAAAGCAAGAGAGTTCCAGAAAAAACCTACTTCTGCTTTATTGACTATGCCAAAGCCTTTGACTGTGTGAATCACAAAAAAAATTGTGGAAAACTCCTCAAGAGATAGGAATACCAGACCACCTGACCTGCCTCCTGAGAAACCTGTATGCAGGTCAGGAAGCAACAGTTAGAACTGGACATGGAACAACAGACTGGTTCCAAATAGGAAAAGGAGT
The DNA here is from genome assembly GCF_029407905.1 of Bubalus kerabau. Taxonomy (NCBI): domain Eukaryota; kingdom Metazoa; phylum Chordata; class Mammalia; order Artiodactyla; family Bovidae; genus Bubalus; species Bubalus kerabau. The sequence goes on from NC_073635.1 coordinate 67,781,571, forward strand.
ATGTCAAGGCTGTATATTGTCACCCTGCTTATTTAAATTATATTGAGAGTACATCATGAGAAATGCTGGGCTGGAGGAAGCACAAGCTGGAATCAAGATTGCCGGGAGAAATATCAATAACCTCAGATATACAGATGACACCACCCTTATGGCAGAAAGTGAAGAGGAACTCAAAAGCCTCTTGATGAAGGTGAAAGTGGAGAGTGAAAAAGTTGGCTTAAAGCTCAACATTCAGAAAACGAAGATCATGGCATCCGGTCCCATCACTTCATGGGAAATAGATGGGGAAACAGTGGAAACAGTGTCAGACTTTATTTTTCTGGGCTCCAAAATCACTGCAGATGGCGATTGGAGCCATGAAATTAAAAGACACTTACTCCTTGGAAGGAAAGTTATGACCAACCTAGATAGCATATTCAAAAACAGAGACATTACCTAGTCAACAAAGGTTTGTCTAGTCAAGGCTATGGTTTTTCCAGGGGTCGTGTATGGATGTGAGAGTTGGGCTGTGAAGACAGCTGGGCACCAAAGAATTGATGCTTTTGAACTGTGGTGTTGGAGAAAACTCTTGAAGGTCCCTTGGACTGCAAGAAGATCGAATCAGTCCATCCTAAAGGAGATCAGTCCTGAGTGTTCATTGGAAGGACTGATGTTGAGGCTGAAATTCCAATACTTTGGCCACCTGATGCGAAGAGCTGACTCATGGAAAAGACCCTGATGCTGGGAGGGAATGGGGGCAGGAGGAGAAGGGGACGACAGAGGATGAGATGGCTGGATGACATCATCGACTCGATGGACACGGATTTGGGTGGACTCCGGGAGTTGGTAATGGACAGGGGGGTCTGGCATGCTACAGTTGATGGGGTCCCAAAGAGTTGGACACAGCTGAGCGACTGAACTGATAACAACTCTATTAGATAAATGCTCTGGTTATCATTTCCATTTACATTGAAGGAAACTGAGGCACAGAGTTGTATAACTTGCTAGAGATCACACAATTGACAAACATACATCTGGAATTTGCACCAGGTTCTGGCTCCAGGGTCTATGCATTCCAACCACTATATTAGTCTACCTTTTAAGATGAATTGATGACCCAAGTTGCAACTATGATCAGAGATAAGTCTCAAGGAATAATGAAAGTTAGTAGTTCAAAACTGATTTAAAGTTTGATTTAAAGTTTTTCCAGCTGATTTAGAAAGGGGTTCAAATTCTGATTCTGTCAATAACTAAGTATATGATATTCGATAAGTGAAATGACTTTCCCAAACTAGTTTTCTCTTTTAAAAATAAAAAAAGGAATGCCTGAGTGGGTTAATGTGAAGATTATAAAATACACACACACACACACACATATATATATAATACTAGCTATATAGATACATGGATATACAGTGCCCAAAACAGTGCCATATAGGTAGTAGAAATTAAAACAAGTACCTCCGTTCATTATGAGTCTTTTTATTAGTCTAAATATATATTGATGAAAGTGAAAGTGGAGAGTGAAAAAGTTGGCTTACAGCTCAACATTCAGGAAATGAAGATCATGGCATCTGGTCCCCTCACTTCATGGGAAATAGATGGGGAAATAGTGGAAACAGTGTCAGACTTTGTTTTGGGGGCTCCAAAATCACTGCAGATGGTGACTGCAGCCATGAAATTAAAAGACGCTTACTCCTTGGAAGGAAAGTTATGACTAACCTAGATAGCATATTGAAAAGCAGAGACATTACTTTGCCAACAAAGGTCCGTTTAGTCAAGGCTATGGTTTTTCCTGTGGTCATGTATGGATGTGAAAGTTGGACTGTGAAGAAAGCTGAGCACCAAAGAATTGATGCTTTTGAACTGTGGTGTTGGAGAAGACTCTTGAGAGTCCCTTGGACTGCAAGGAGATCCAACAAGTCCATTCTGAAGATCAGCCCTGGGTGTTCATTGGAAGGAATGATGCTGAAGCTGAAACTCCAGTACTTTGGCCACCTCATGCAAAGAGTTGACTCATTGGAAAAAGACTCTGATGCTGGGAGGGATTAGGGGCAGGAGGAGAAGGGGACGACAGACGATGAGATGGCTGGATGGCATCACTGACTCGATGGACGTGAGTCTGAGTGAACTCCGGGAGTTGGTGATGGACAGGGAGGCCTGGCATGCTGCGATTCATGGGGTCACAAAGAGTCGGACACAACTGAGCGACTCAACTGAACTGAACTGAAATATATAATACAAGTCAGCCTCAGAACTAGCAGTTACCACAGTGATAGAACAAAAATGAATTGGGCACCAAGTTCATCCTTCTCACTAAGTGAAAAATTTTAAATCATTTGACCACTCTTGGTCCAAGATTCCCTTTCATCTCATATATTTAATCTGAATATATATGAACTCACACTATTGCCTCCCATTAGGGACTTTATGATTCCCCCAAATTCATATACTGAGATACTATCCCTGCTTTCAGTGTGATAGTATTAGGAGAAACCTTGGGAGATAATGAAGATGAAGTCATGAATGGAACTAGTGCCGTTATATGAGACCTCCTGTTTCACTCACTGCTCCAAACCATGTGAGGATACCATAAGATGTAGGCACCCGCTACTCAGAAGAGCTGTCTTGCCAGAACCTACCTGACCATGCTAGCACTCTAATCTCAGACTTCCAGCCTCAAGGACTCTAAGAAATAAATGTCTGTGTTTCATAAGCCACCTGGTCTATGATACTTTGTCATGGGAGCCTGAGCAAACTAAGACACCTTCTAATCATCAATATGAGTATTATTCCTCTTTCTTTGTGTTATTATTAGTATTAGTAGTAGTATTTTTCCTCTTTCTGACAAGTCTGATGCAAAGAAGATACATGTTCTGCTTTCTTACCTCAAAAGGATGCCTGGCAAACACGGGGGTTATTCACTTAGAATGTCTTACACAGAGTCTAACAAAGCAAATTGGGGGAGGAAAACAAAATAAATACCAGTGGTAATTCTAAGAAGAAAAGCACGTAAAGGGAGAATACATCAAGACCGTGAACAGAAGCTAAGAGTTAATACAGAAACAAAAGTCCAAAGGGTAGAAACTCTTGATGGTTGGGGAAAAAAAAAAAAAAAACGGAATAAATTCAGATGAGAGCTCCATTGATTTAGTGATAATCCAGAGGCTCTAAGTCAGTTTCCAAAAACAATGCTAAAATATTTGTTCAAAGATACATGAGTGTGCTTGGCTGATTAAAGCGCAGTGAGAGCATACACTGTCCTCCCAGACATAAAATCTTGCACTCCTCCCAAGCAATGCTTCTCAAATTAAATTCTTCTTAAATCAAAATAATATACAAGTATGGCTCAGGTGGTAAAGAATCTGCTTGCAATGCAGGAGACTTAAGTTTGATCCCTGGGTCCAGAAGATACCCTGTAAGAGGAAATGGCAACCGATTCCAGTATTCTTGCCTGGAAAATTCCATGGACAGAGAAGCCTGGCAGGCTAGTCTGTGGAGTTGCTCTGATTCTCCAGGTCTGGAGTGGGGCCTAAGATTCTGCTCTTCTGACAAGACTTGCAGTGATGCTGCTTCTGCTCTGCTGGTCAAGGAACCACACCTTGAGTAGCAAAACTCTCAAAACCCTTCTTCTAATACTGACATTTTTCTTCTACCAGCAGGAACCTAGCTTCCTCTGTGGACTCTTCTGCCATTCTTCCATTTCTTAAACCCATATTTCCTGCCTCAACCTCCAGAGAAGACTTTACTCCATCTTAATAGTGAGAGGCCTTGCTCCTTTTCTAACAATTCTGGAGCTGTGACATCTAACATCAGTTTCTGTTTGAGCACTTGACTGTCCTCCATAAGCTGGGGAAGTAGTAAAGAGTGTAGGCAAATACTTGGGGAATGGGAGTAGGCAAATAAAAAAAGTACACCTGTGAATCAAGATGCACCTCCAATATTTCTAAGATAACAAGAAACATTGTTATAAACATTACACAAGAAAAGTACTAGCACTATGCTATGGACTTAATATGTGTCCCCCTGAAATCTCTGTATTAAAAGCTAATTCCCAATATCATGGTATTAGCAGGACCTCCCAGGTGGCGCTAGTGGTAAAGAACCCACCTGCCAGTGAAGGAGACATAAGAGATGTGGGTTCTATCTCTGGGTCCGGAAGATCCCCTGGAGGAGGGCATAGCAACCCACTCTAGTATTCTTGCCTGGAGAATCCCATGGAGAGAGGTGTCTGACAGGCTACAGTCCATAGGGTCGCAAAGAGTTGGACACAACTGAATCAACTTAGCTCCTCGATAGAAGACAATGGCATCTCACTCCAGTACTCTTGCCTGGAAAATCCCATGGATGGAGGAGCCTGGTGGGCTGCAGTCCATGGGGTCGCTAAGAGTCAGACAAGACTCAGCGACTTCACTTTCACTTTTCATTTTCATGCATTGGAGAAGGAAATGGCAACCCACCTCAGTGTTCTTGCCTGGAGAATCCCAGGGACAGGGGAGCCTCGTGGGCTGCCGTCTATGGGGTCACACAGTCAGACACAACTGAAGCGACTTAGCAGCAGCAGCAGCTCGCTCCGAGAGGTGTTTAGGTTACCAGGGCAGAGTCCCCATTAATGAGATTAGAGCCCTTGAAAAAGTGACAACAGAGGGTCCCCTTCACATTCCAACAAGAAAGAACATGTGAAAAGATGTTAGTCCATGAACCAGGAAGTGGGCACTCACCAGACACACAATCTGCCTGCACCTGGACTTGAACTTCTCAGCCTCCAGATAGGTGAGAGATAAATTTCTCATTTTTTATAAGCTTCCTGACTACAGTTTTTGTTATAGCATCTTGAACAGACTAAAACATGCCACCTTTCAGCCAAAAACAGGAATAGAATAAGATTTGCCATGATCCAAATCACTGTTTAAATCATTGTTCTTACAGAATAATACATTCTAAATATAAAAAAAAAATATTTGCATATAATTAATTCAGAGGTTGGGGCATGCTTGGTTTACCCACGAAGTTTTGTCTAATTCCTTTGCAACTCCATGGACTGTAGCCCACCAGGCTCCTCTGTTCATGGGGATTTTCCAGGCAAAAATACTGGAATGGGTTGCCATTTCCTCCTCCAGCATATCTTCAGGACCCAGGGATTGAACCAGGGTCTCCTGCACTGCAGGCAGATTCTTCCAAATGACCCATCCAGGGGCATGTTTAAACATATAAAGAAAAAAATATCCTTAATTTACTTGAATCAAGACAGCATACCAGCTGATTTATTTAACATTACTGGATATGTCTAAATGTAAAAGAAGCAGACTACCAGAAGCTGTCTCATAGCTATAAGAGGTAAAGCAACATTGTGGTTTTAATAATCAGGAGGATTTTTTAAAATTTTGAAGAAAGCTCTAATGATCTGCTTCTTCCTTATCTATCATTTTTAATAGTTTAGCTCCACTTTAATAATTTTTGTTTTGGGGACTCTTAAGTTACTTCAAATTTAAAATTTTTGGTTGGGTTTAAATAACCAGTGATATTAGACAATATTTCAATAGTTTAACATTCTAAAATCAGATATTTAAGTTTCATGGAAATAAATCTCTTACCTGTATTAAATGCTAACTTTCAAATTGATATTTCATATTGACACCCCACCTCCAGATGAAATGGGTCAGATTGTAGAGTAAACACTATTGAGCTTAAAAGTTTGAAAAATGTTATTGCTACAACAATTTCCTTGAGAAATGTTCTTTTCTTTGACTATAGACCTCAAACAGTATTTATTTTAGCTTCAAAATTCTCTACAACAGAAGTTTCTTTTAGAATTTAAATGTACTATACATAATGTGTTAAAGTATGAAAAAATTTGATTAAAAAATAAGGCCCAGTATCTTCTGATTTTAATAACGTCAATAATTTTAGACAAAAATGTGTGAACATAAAGCCTGTACATAAATATTTGGAATGCTAAAATGATCTAGTCACAACTAAAAGGAAGTTAGATTTCAGATAATTTCTTTGCTTCCTGATCTTATACCCCAGAACTAGACAAAAATACATTCTTCCCACATCTCTCCCTTATAATTGGTTAAATGCTTATTAGGAAAACATAAGCTATCTAAAAATTTCCCATTATGAAAATATAAAGCAAAGAAAATAACACTTTTTCTTTGTGCCCTTTATTTGGAAAACAATAAATATGGCTTGTAAATAATAGTCCTACTATATGTCTCCTACAATTTTTGTTATCAACTCACTTAGATATTTATATTACACTCAAAATGAATTTAAAAAATCCTTCAGACCAGAGAGTAAAAGGGACTTCCTCCATCCACCTCTCTTCACAGCTGGACGCCTATGACAGATGCCATAAGGTGCCCAGTGGCAGGTGACTTATGAAAACACAACTATATGAACAGTCCTGCCCTGTCCTCTCAAATACCTGGAAACACACTATTTCCAGTCTGTTCAGGACAGAAAGCCTGGATGAAATAAGATGGAACACAGGTGTTTCTTTTGTCACAGGAAGGAGAAAACTGCCCAACCTCGGAAAATGTTCCTCTGAGAGGAAGAAAAAGAAAGATAAAATATTTAGCCCTGGAACAAGCACAACTGTATAAAGACAGGACCAAGTTGTCAGCAGCTTGGAGCTCAAAGAAAAATAAGGCCTGCTAAGCTTAAAATTGCCAATTTATAACTAAAAGCTAATTTCCCATCAGTTTCTTGCCTTACTAGGGCCACCAGGATAAAATTAAAGAAAGAGAATATCCCCCCTCCAAAAAGAAGTTCCCACTTAACATACAAAAAAAAAAAAAAAAAAAGGATGGAAAAAGGAGAGTAATGCAGAAGATTTTAAAATTCTACAAAGACCTTTATAGAAAAGTCCTTAAGGCTTATCTCAGTATGACATTTGTAAATGGGCTTTTATCTCTCTTTGGTTCTTGTGGTTCCATGGAACACTATGGATAAAGGAGGATTCATGGACTACTCCTGTAACTTCAAATAGTCTAAGGGTCTTCATATCAGAAGACTAAAGACATGATATGATTTCCAGTAGTCATGTACAGATGCGAGAGATGAACCATAAAGAAACTGAGAGCCAAAGAAGTGATGCTTTAGAACTGTGGCGCTGGAGAAGACTCTTGAGAGTCCCTTGGACAGCAAGGGGATCAGACCCGTCAGTCCTAAAGAAAAACAACCCTGAATATTCATTGGAAAGACTGATCCTGAAGCTCCAATACTTTGGCCACTTGATGTGAAGAGCCAACTCATTGGAAAAGCCCCTGATGCTGGGAAATAATGAGGGCAGAAAGAAAATGGGGACAACAGAAGATGAGATGGTTGGGTGGCATCACTGACTCAAACGCCATGAGTTTCAGCAAACTCAGGGAGATAATGAAGGACAAGGAAGCCTGACATGCTGTAGTCCATGGGGTCGCAGAGTCAGACATGACTGAGTGACTGAACAAAAATGACAGAAGACATTAATTTTTGATGATTGTTAAGATTTTTATCAACTTCTGCCTAGGTATAGTTATATTTTTCTCTTCATTCATTATTGCAAAAAGTCTTTACTCAATCACCCTATCAACTACTCAGCAAGCAACAAGTTTCAGTTAGCATGCATTTGCTCAAAAGCTCAAGTAAACATCCCGCCACATTAAAATAAACTGCTATTAAAGATAAACATGAACACTATCAAATTGAATGCATGCCCATGTTGAGTCTTTTATTCCACTATTAGTTGCCAATCAACTGCAAAAATGGACAAAAAAATAAAATCAAATATACTAGTGATATTTAAAGAATTCAAAGGTTCCAGAGGAAGAATGAAGCAATAAGCAGTAAACAGTTAAGTGGAAAATCTAATTGTAAAATTTTCAAGTGAATTGTTTAGCTGTTGCTTTAGGGAAAGAAGAGTTAATGACTTGTCAACTTGAAACCATAGCAGCTCTTCTGCAAATATCACTACTCAAAGATCAGTTAATGCTCAAAGGCTAAACAAGACAGTGCCTATGGTACTACAAGTTTTCTGTCAAAGACACTATATTTATAGATGAAGTTGGCCTTGCTACAAAGAGAAAATTGCACTTTAAAAAGTTAATGAGAAACTTTTCACTGAATTGAACAGAATGCATTGCATTTTAATAGCATAATACTTTCACAGACAGAGTCTGTGGCATTTATTCAGTTTAATAATATTACCTAAAAATAATCATGATTTAGCAACAAATTAAAATATTAAATGCTATTTTTACTCAAGCAATTATTTCATAATTATTTTAATTTTATATCACTAATATATTCTAAAAGTAATGATAAGTAATTAGCTAGTTATCTCTTTAAAGAAATTCTTAGACTTGGTTGCTTTCACCAATTGAATTAACAAGTGCTTCCATTCCCAAGAACCCACCAAAAATTTTTTTAAATCAGAGATAAAGGCAGCTTAATTTTTATTAGTTTTAAATAATTGCAATTCAAAGAAAAGTTCAATAGTAGTAAGAACACTTCCTACAGAATCATTTGAGTAAATTTTTAACATGATACTCCATTGCTTCTGAATATTTTATTTTCTACATCCTACCAAAAAGGACACCTCCTACATAACCCAATACAACCATCAACATCAGAATATTTACATTAATATATTATTTTAACCTATGCCACAGATCCCAGTCACAGTTTACCAACTGTCCCAGTAATGTCTCTATTAGCCAAATGATCCCTTTCAGAATCCTACATTTTATTTAGTTTTCATGTCTCTTATATCTCCTTTACTCCAGAAAAATTCTTTAGTCATTCACTGACTTTCATGACCTTGGCAGTTCTGCAGATTACAGGCTGGTTATTTTTCAGAATGTTCCTCGAATTGTGTTTGCTCAATATTACCCATGATTAGACTCAAATTTTTCATTTTAGCAGAATTAACAGAAAAGTGATGTGTATTCTTCTCATGGTTTAATTTTAAATATGCCTCTATTCACTGAGTTTGCATTTGAAAAATATGTTATGCCATTCCTTTTTAATAACCCCAGCTCCTGGACTCAGCAAGGACCTGAAATACTTACAAAAATGTAAATGATAAAAGTTGCCCTGCCTTTTGTCCAGAAAGTATATTTGCATTTTTAACTTGCAAAGATGCAGTTACTACATATATATCATAGTGACTGTTCCCTATCAGCTTTAATATATTGATAAAGTTATCTTGCATGCTAATGAAAAGGAAGCACACAATTGATACAGATCACTGAATAAAAGCCTTTATGTTTGGAACTCATGATGTTTTAATAAAGGGGGGTAGTTCTCACACAGTCATCTTCAAGTAGAAGAAAAATCTATTTTGTGCTCTCTGGTATTCCAAACAACCTACACAATGCCACTTTTCCATTTACTTGAATAATAGCTTTTAAAAACATTGCAAATCCTCTAGTTTGTATTTCTACACAAAGTGTCTCAATAAAAGGCAGAAGCTAGGTTAAATAACATGATGGATCTCAGACATGCTCTCTCTTCCTCTCATCTCCCATCCTACAGATGTCTAGAGATTTCTCTAAACAGTAGGGGTAATGGAGATCCCGGCTCTGATTGAAAACATATTGAGGCATAATGGACTACGAAGACATGTATCATGGGTGACATGCTGGTGAAAAATCCTGCAGCCAAGCACTTGTTTCCCTGGAGGGGTGTCCATGCTTGTGCTGGGACTGGCCATCACACTTCTATCCATTCCTTTCCAAGGCTGTGCTACTTGGAAGAGCCAAGCTGCCATATGGTGTGTTCAAGATCTCTCCTAATAAATCTAAGCTAAGCAGCCCATTCCTTCAAGCTGCTTTTTTAATATATAGTGTATAATACAGTTTATTGGTTGTTACCAACATCTGGGCCAGGGACCGAGGACAGTATGTATCCCACACTGAGGATGCTGGTTCCCTATTATCTGCATCATTGACTTTGAATGTTAGGAAGTATATTTTCCTGCTGATGCATAGCTGTCTTTATGGGATCCTGTGGAAATAAAACGTACAATGAGATGTGGTGCTGACAACAAGGGACAGGGTGTTTAAACCCCCTTTACTGTATTTTTATGCAAGGTTATAAAACTAGAAAGATTATTTATTATAATATTATATATGTAAAATCTTTCTAGTTCTATAATATATATATATATATATATATGTGTATGTGTACAGATAGGTCGATAGTGAAACCATAGCTCAAGATTAGGAGATAAGTATGGTCTCTAAAACAGTTGTCAAAATATTATCTGTTTGTCTGTTTGGCTTAATGATTCAAAGCTTGCTTCTGGGATTGTCTAGTAATAACACTGAAAATGTGAGTTTATTTTAAATACTTCCTCACATCACTCTGTCCCTGCTAGAAGACAAAGACAAAGGAACAGGGTTAATAATAGACACCCCACACAGTACAGAATAAAAGCTACTGAACATTCTCTAAGGTGGTAATTTGTCACAAAAAGAGTGAAACGTGGACTAAGCTATTCCCATACCTTAAAGAGACTTCATCTGAGACACATGATTTACCATGATGTTTCCACCACTAAGGAGACAGGGAACAGCCAAGGAAAGAAGGGCATGGACTGCTGATCACATTTGTGTGGTTTTAGTCATCTCTCTTTTCTTGCCTTGGGGCAAAAAGCTGTGAGAACTAACTAGGATATTTACTTTATTAGTTTATTATTGTATTTGTAAATAAAGTATACCTTTCTTTTAAGCACCATGATCTTTTTTACATATACCATCACATTACCATTAAATGAAATCAGAAGGACTGCAATTTATATGCACTCATTTTGTATGCTTTTCTGTTGGTTCTCCTCTCTTTTAATCCCTATTTAATATCAAGAATTTAATAATTCATTTTAGATTTAGGTATCTACCCCATTACTCTTTCATTTATGGACCCCAAAACACGTATGGCTTCTGACATGTCACAACATGCCAACAGGCTATTTTTAAAGAATACGTTTCCTATATCAGATTCCAGACTTCTTCAGAAACTATAAATCTTTGAATAATGTCCTTGAAAATTTCTAGGTATGTCTTCAGGCAATGAAGATACTTTCTGAAATAATAAAGTCTATCTCAGAATGAACTGTATTGTGAAAAGTCCTGATTCTAGAGCTTTGGTAAGATCTTTCGCCAACTCTATGAATGTAGAGCAGGAAGAGAAAAGCAAGATAATCAGAGGAGACATAAAAATATGGGAGCTGGAAATGAATTTGGGGTAGGAATTAACTCTGATTAACATTTAAAACCATCTGTCACTAAATAAGTGTCTCCACTGCCAAAAGTCGGTAAAACTGAGTGAACCAGCCTACCATGGCATTGCTGATTTCTCTACCTACATAGATGGCTAAATCACTTTAACCACCAGGTGGCAATGACTGACCACCTTCCAGGATGTATACTTTTTTACATGGCCACAGGCTGCATGGCTTTCAGAGAAGACCCTCTGCCCACTAGTGACATCTCAGGCACAAGTCTGTCATAACAGAATGAGTGCTTCTCTTTAGCAATAAACAACATGGTTACAGACTGGATTAAGATGATGAAAACCACAGTTTACTTGTGGGTCAGTCTAGAACTGCCAAAGTGTGACTTCATGCCAGCATTCAAGAAGAAAGAATATGCCTGACTTCCTTTCTCTTCACTGCTAGTAATCCAGGAAGGTAATTACTGGAAATTTTTTATGTCTACATCTTTCTTCATCACTCACAGCCCAACACCACTCATGAAAATAGAAACGTAAATCTTATCTTAGATTTGATAATCCCTGAGATCCCGGAACCATCAGAAAGAGGAGAAAAGAATACTTCAAGAAGATCAAAGAAAAAAGTGAATCTGCACAAAACTAGGGTAGAGATCAGGTACATGAGTCCTGTAATCAGGTTTGGGTGAGGATGGAATCTCTCTCCACCACTTATAAGCAGTGTGACTTTGGTTAAGGAAGTGAAATCTCTGTGCCTTAGTTTTCTTCATCTTGAAAATGGAATTGTGAATAATAATAGATATTTATATAATAACAATTATATAAAATATATAATTCATAATGTTATTGTCCATAGAATACCAATAGAGTAATAAATAATCTAATATATGTAAATTATTTCAAACTAGAATATATTTAAATCCTTATAATAACAAAGACACAAACAAATGCTTAACAAATTAGATTTATTATTCATTTACCTCTTATTCCCTGAAGGTTTTACCAAGTTAACTATGTGGCAAACAGGAAGATTGGTAAAGAAGGTCAGTGCCTCCTTTTTTGGTAATGTGCTTACACTGGGTTGTTATGGTAATAATTGTGGAAATATACATCAAAACAAAAAACAAATGTATTTGAGCTCCTGCTAAAAATAGAAAGTTAAGGGGTGTCACCAACTCAATCATACTCTTAAAGCTGATTTAAACAAAAGGCAGCCTTCCAGTTGTCCACAATGTTCTACAGCAGGCAGTTGTTTAGATGAAGTTTTAAACAAAAGTGCTGAAAAACGTGACCTTGTAGCATGACCAACAATAAACAACCTCCCACCAGTGTGATTGTTTATGCTCCTCAGTCCAGTGGACTTGGCCACTTGAGTTCTTCTTATGAAACATGGTAGCACATCTGCCACCCTGTAAGAGATATCTGGTAAACATTTTATGAGACAGGCGAAGCTTTCAGAATTCCGGGTGAGTTTTGTTAAATTGAATGAGTGGAAATGAAGTCGTCCAGTATGAAGGAGGGAGAGCATTTTTTTAGTCTGGTTGGAAAGACAAAATCACGCTGGGTAGCGGGAGCTGGCAGCCCTGATTTAGTCACTGCCAAGCCCATTAACATTATTCATTCTGATTGATTAAGGAAAACATTCTGTTTATTTTCATATGAGAGATACAGCTACATCTGTTGAGCTCTTGTATCCCATTTCAATTCATATGGGATTTTTTATTATTATTTTGCAGAATGAAGATGACTCTATGACAAATAATAAAGGAATAATAAATATCTCAATTTTTTTTTAATCTTGCATGAGTAAAAGAGAACAAAATAACATGAAGAAAATGAAAACAATCATGCCCTCATCTTGCATGTTTTTTGTAAGGAAGCTCTGCTAGGGTTGATTCTGGATAACACCATTGTGATCTGGTTAATGATTTATATTCTGTCATGCTGTTCACACTGTTTTGGAAAAGCCCTATATATATGTTTTAAATATTTGGACTTCTATAGATAAAAGCTGTTTTATCATAAAAGGCATTCTTTTTGAGAGCTGAATTCATTGTGTTAATGAATTATCTTTAGCTGTTATCCAGTTTCTCTCTGAATCAGAAAAAGAACAAGCAAAATTTTGTCCAAAGAACAGAAGAAAGAAGCTCCTCCTCTCTTTACTCTTCCAAAAGTTCATGTATCCCTCCCATCTGTAGCTTGTAGCTTAGGTTTAATGCTGGACTAAGAAAGACTTGGAAAAGACTAGTTCTAAAAACTACTTAATTGGAATGGTTTATAGCTGATAATGATTTCTTGTTTCTTTATTGAAATGCTAATTCCCTATAAATTTACAAGGTTTGTAATTGATGCCCCCCAAGAAAAACAAAGGTGTATTTGGAAAAATTACGTGCTTCAACAAACCAGTGTCACATACCATAAAATTAAAGGAAATACTTTTCTGATAGTATTCCTTGACAGCTAGTCATATGGAAGCACATTCAAAAACACCAAAAAAAAAAATTGCCAAAAATGATGGAAAAGTCCTCAATATGCTTCATGTTGAGTAGCCTTGGTTGAACTTTACGAGGATAGTGCTATGCAAATAAAATTTAAATTAATCAAAGGTGTCCGGGAATATAGTATGTTAGGAGCTAAACGCAAATGATTTGGGGAAGGCCAATTTTGATTCTGATCCTTCAAAAGTTTTTCCTGCACTGTTGTATTCAGAGCAACACCTAGACTAAAGGGAACCATCATGTGAATTAGAAAAAAGGCCCATCTGGAGAACAGCAGCTCTGTCATTGACTTTGTGCTGATTTTTAAATTCACCCACTTCTTCAAGATGATACAATTATGGCTTTGGCATAGAGAAGGGTTGTATTTTGTCACCTAGATTGTTTCTTTTTTAGGGAATAACTGTATCTGGCTCAAATTACTGTAAGGCACATTTTTTTTTCCCCTTTCTCTATGGCCATGCTCTAAACTTCTTGTTCTTCCATTTACTAATTGAGGACAATTAAAATGGCAAAATAATTTAAGATGGTCTTTAAAAGACGAGGTTTGCCAATGTTGATTTCTTTAGGGAACTTTGCAAAGAGTTAAATAATGTCAATGTTATGTCAGTCACTTTGGATGCTTCAAGCCAGAAAGTCAGTTAATTCCAATAATGATTTATTTGTTTTCACTCAGTTCATGGAATCTTATGTTGTCAAAGATTTTGGAAGTTAATATTCTGGAAGCTTACGTTGTCAAAGGTGAAACACCTGAACGTCATTGTAAATGCTGTTATAAAATCAGTTTAAACATTCAGTTCAGTCGCTCAGTCATGTCTGACTCTTTGAGACCCCACGGACTGCAGCAAGCCAGGTCTCCCTGTCCATTACCAACTCCCAGAGTTTATTCAAACTCATGTCCATTGAGTCGGTGATGCCATGCCACCATCTCATCCTCTGTCATCCCCTTCTCCTCTTGCCTTCAATCTTTCCCAGCATCAGCATCTTTTCAAACTCAACATTAAGGAAATTACTTGTCTTGTGGTTGAGTATATGAACACAAATTTTGGTAATGGTCAGTGATGACTGTCATGAAATGAACAATGTTATTGCTCAATTAAGAAACCCTAAAGATAGGGTCTTGGAATAAGTTGTAGTGGACTTATATTTCACAATTATACTTTTGCTTTTAAGAAAAATAAATAATGTTGGCAAAGTTTTCTTGAAATAAACTATTTTATAGGGCCACTGGTATAGTGAAACTATGTGTTATATACATATTTGAAAAGTTTTATAAATATTTATAGCACTCTTTCATTCTAGGGGAAAAAAATTTAGGGTGTATTTTAAATTAGATTTTCCCTAAAAAGAACAGTCATATTTTGAGCAAAAGTTAAAAAGTGACATGCTCTTTCTCTCAAAACCCATTTTCGATAGCTGCCCCAAACATATTATCCCAACAGTCTGTAGCATAGACTGGATCTCAGGCACATTTCCAGGGATTGCAGGAATTCATGGAGCAAGTGGAGGAGGATGAAGGTGGGACAGGGACACCCAAGTTAATTGCTAATTGCTCTAATTGGTTGCCATCTGTCAGCTGTTATCATTTTTGAGCTACCAATATTGATGTTATGTTATTTCAGATTGATATTTAATGAATCCATGAAGTGTTTCCATATGCGCTTTTGTCCCTAAAGAGTGATGATGATGTTGGCTCCATGTGCCTCATTTATAACTTAGATTTTTTCAGTGTACTCTAATAGTATTACTTCAGCAGTTGGGATGCATCCATTGTTTTATGAAACGAAAATCGTTCAATAGATGTGACTTTGTTGTCTGTGGATTTTAAAGAGGTCATACTAATTGAGTATTGCTTCACTAAGAGGTTCAGATTAAAACCAAAGTCTAATTTGATTTTACCAGAGCAACATCACCAATAATTTTAGAGGAGGTTCTGTTGGTCATAACACTGTGAATGTTAGCACCCATAAAAAGAGAAATCATATAATTGATATAGATGTTGCCATTGAGAAAAGTTAGTCATAAAATTTAAATGATTTTCCCCCACAAGATCTAGTGGATATTTACATATATGAAAATATTTGAAAATTGCTTGGTTGGAAAAAGCTTCAATTGGTATCTCAATTAGGAATATTTCACAAGCAGGTTTATATGCATATAAGATAGCAAGAAAAAATTTTAAACTTTGCATTCCAAATAAGTTCTTCTGTATCATTTAATTAAGAAGATTCACTCAATTGTTAAAAGGCAGTGGTGAAATCTCCATATCTTTCATTTTCTCTTGTAAATAAAAAAACATGAAAAATATCAGGAAAACAAAAACTAGAAATAAATACACCAGATTTTCATCTTTTTTGTAATGTTTATAAATATTAGTAACATATTGGTTTCTCGTCAGACGTGTGAAGGGCTTGAATGTCCTCACTTTTATCTGCACATACACACAAAAAAGCTAAAACAATGTCAATAACAATTTTTTAGACCCATCGGAGAACTGAGGTTGTGAGAAACTACTGCCTGCAAACTTAAAACTGGAGAGACAAGCAAATAGAGAGAAATCACATCTTGCCTGTGAAGTGTTATTGGAGCCAGCAATTGATAAGAACACTTCCAGTAAATTCAAGTAATTACTAGAAGCTGAGCATGGACTAGCTTGAGATTTTAAAATTTCTGGGGCCCCATCCTTAGAAGGATACTCACATTTCCATGACATTTATAATACCTCCTGGACTCCTACCAGATTCTCAGATAAAAGATTAGAGAAAATTCCCCTCAAGTTTCTGTCAGGGGTAGCGAAAAAGTAACTCTTTTGAAATATACCTAGAGCTTTCTCTTCTCCTTAAAAAGGGCCTATCCTCAAGGAAAACTATTTTACCAAAGTCAAACCCACTAGGCTTTTCCAAGACCCAGACTGACCTTAGAAAGAAAATACTCAAACTCCAGCCCCCTCTAGCCCTTGAAGTGAGGGAAAGAAATACACAACTCCAGGCCCTGTAGATTTCCTTACTTACTGAAGGGGTGTGGGTGAAAGCGAAGCAGTATTTGTGATGGTCACAGCCCAAGCACACAGGTTCACTAAAATACCAAGACCTAATCAAGGGATTTGGAGAAGGAAATGGCAACACACTCCAGTATCTTTGCCTAGAGAATCTTATGGACAGAAGAGCCTGGTGCACTGATATCCGAGGGGTCGCACAGAGTCGGACATGACTGAAGCGACTTAGCATGCATGCATGTATTGAAGGAAATGGCAACCCACTCCAGTATTCTTGCCTGGAGAATCCCAGGGACAGAGGAGCCTGGTGAGCTGCCGTTTATAGGGTCGCACGGAGTCAGACACGACTGAAGTGACTTAGCAGCAGCAGCAGCAAACAAGGGATTATAAAATATTTTCCCTTTGCCCACACCTTACCATCTCCCAATAGGCTTCTGTATAAGAGGGGATTACAGCTAAAAGAAAAGCAAGTTTCAAGCTCTATTTAAGAAAATGTCTCTAGGGAAAGTCAAAGACAGCAGTGAGATAAAAATAAGGACATTAAAGGAAATTTTATTATCTGAGGCTATAGCTACAGCAAAGAATAAACACATCCTAAATTACTAACCATAACAAAGCCTCACATAAAAATTCTATTTACCTAATCTCCTTTTACTCAATACATCATGTCCAGCTTTCAATTAAAAAAAAAAAAAAAGATATAATAAATGGCCAAAATGCAGGTTGAAGAGAAAGAGCAAGCCTCAGAACAAAACTTAGATATGGCAGCAATTTTGGAACTATCAGACCATGAATTTAAAATAATTCTGATTAATATATTAAAGTCTCAGCTGAAATAAAGTAGGTGTAGCCATATTTAGATCAGATAAAATAGACTTCAAGCCAAGAAAACGTAACTACAGACAAAGATGGACAGTATATAATGATAAAGGGTACAATTCATGATGAAGACATAACAAGTGTTAATAATTACACACCTAATGTAAGAGTATCAAAATATATGAAATGTAATAAGAGAGCTAAATGGAGAAATTGACAGCAACACAATAATGGTAGGAAACTTTAACAGCCCACTTATATCAATAGATTATTAGCAAGGAAATAGCCTTAAGGGAAATATCAGACCCGATAAACTTGATAGATTTATACAGAACATTCCATCCAAATGCAGCAGAATACAGTCTTAAGTGCACACAGTACAGTCTCAGGAATAGACCATTTTTAAGGATACAAAACAAGTGTCAAGAAATTTAAGAGGGCTGAAATCATATCAGACATCTTTTCTGAACACAATGGTATAAAACCAGAAATCAGTTACAAGAATAAAGGTGAAAAAATTCAAGTATGTGAAGACTAAACAACATGCTTCTAAACTACTGAACAACAAATAACACATAAGGGAATTCCCATAAGGATAACAGCTGATCTTTCAATAGAAACTCTTCAAGCCAGGAGGGAATGGCAAGACATACTTAAAATGATGAAAGAAAATAACCTACAGCCCAGATTATTGTACCCAGCAAGGATCTCATTCAAGTATGAAGGAGAAATCAAAAGCTTTTCAGACAAGCAAAAGCTGAGAGAATTCTGCACCACCAAACCAGCTCTCCAACAAATACTAAAGGATATTCTCTAGACAGGAAACACAAAAATGGTGTATAAATTCGAACCCAAAACAATAAAGTAAATGGCAACGGGGTCATACTTATCAGTAATTACCTTCAACGTAAATGGGTTGAATGCCCCAACCAAAAGACAAAGACTGGCTGAATGGATACAAAAACAAGACTCCTACATATGTTGTCTACAAGAGACCCACCTCAAAACAGGGGACACATACAGACTGAAAGTGAAGGGCTGGAAAAAGATTTTCCATGCAAATAGGGACCAAAAGAAAGCAGGAGTAGCAATACTCATATCAGATAAAATAGACTTTAAAACAAAGGCTGTGAAAAGAGACAAAGAAGGTCACTACATAATGATCAAAGGATCAATCCAAGAAGAAGATATAACAATTATAAATATATATGCACCCAACACGGGAGCACCGCAGTATGTAAGACAAATGCTAACAAGTATGAAAGGAGAAATTAACAATAACACAATAATAGTGGGAGACTTTAATACCCCACTCACACCTATGGATAGATCAACTAAACAGAAAATTAACAAGGAAACACAAACTTTAAACGATACAATAGACCAGTTAGACCTAATTGATATCTATAGGACATTTCATCCCAAAACAATGAATTTCACCTTTTTCTCAAGTGCACATGAAACCTTCTCCAGGATAGATCACATCCTGGGCCATAAAGCTAGCCTTGGTAAATTCAAAAAAATAAAAATCATTCCAAGCATCTTTTCTGACCACAATGCAGTAAGATTAGATCTCAATTACAGGAGAATAACTATTAAAAATTCCAATATATGGAGGCTGAACAACACGCTGCTGAATAACCAACAAATCACAGAAGAAATCAAAAAAGAAATCAAAATTTGCATAGAAACAAATGAAAATGAAAACACAACAACTCAAAACCTGTGGGACACGGTAAAAGCAGTCCTAAGGGGAAAGTTCATAGCAATACAGGCACACCTCAAGAAACAAGAAAAAAGTCAAATAAATAACCTAACTACACCTAAAGCAACTAGAAAAGGAAGAAATGAAGAACCCCAGGGTTAGTAGAAGGAAAGAAATCTTAAAACTTAGAGCAGAAATAAATGCAAAAGAAACAAAAGAGATCATAGCAAAATCAACAAAACCAAAAGCTGGTTTTTTGAAAGGATAAATAAAATTGACAAACCATTAGCCAGACTCATCAAGAAACAAAGGGAGAAAAATCAAATCCATAAAATTAGAAATGAAAATGGAGAGATCACAACAGACAACACAGAAACACAAAGGATCATAAGAGACTACTATCAACAATTATATGCCAATAAAATGGGCAACGTGGAAGAAATGGACAAATTCTTAGAAAAGTACAACTTTCCAAAACTCGACCAGGAAGAAATAGAAAATCTTAACAGACCCATCACAAGCACGGAAATTGAAACTGTAATCAAAAATCTTCCAGCAAACAAAAGCCCAGGTCCAGACGGCTTCACAGCTGAATTCTACCAAAAATGCAGAGAAGAGCTAACACCTATCCTGCTCAAACTCTTCCAGAAAATTGCAGAGGAAGGTCAACTTCCAAACTCATTCTATGAGGCCACCATCACCCTAATACCAAAACTTGACAAAGATCCCACAAAAAAAGAAAGCTACAGGCCAATATCACTGATGAACATAGATGCAAAAATCCTTAACAAAATTCTAGCAATCAGAATCCAACAACACATTAAAAAGATCATACACCATGACCAAGTGGGCTTTATCCCAGGGATGCAAGGATTCTTCAATATCCGCAAATCAATCAATGTAATACACCACATTAACAAATTGAAAAATAAAAAACATATGATTATCTCAATAGACCCAGAGAAAGCCTTTGACAAAATTCAACATCCATTTATGATAAAAAAAAAACTCTCCAGAAAGCAGGAATAGAAGGAACATACCTCAACATAATAAAAGCTATATATGACAAACCCACAGCAAACATTATCCTCAATGGGGAAAAATTGAAAGCATTTCCTCTAAAGTCAGGAACAAGACAAGGGTGCCCACTTTCACCATTACCATTCAACATAGTTTTGGAAGTTTTGGCCACAGCAATCAGAGCAGAAAAAGAAATAAAAGGAATCCAAATTGGAAAAGAAAAGTAAAACTCTCACTATTTGCAGATGACATGATCCTCTACATAGAAAACCCTAAAGACTCCACCAGAAAATTACTAGAACTAATCAATGACTATAGTAAAGTTGCAGGATATAAAATCAACACCCAGAAATCCCTTGCATTCCTATACACTAATAATGAGAAAACAGAAAGAGAAATTAAGGAAACAATTCCATTCACCATTGCAACGGAAAGAATAAAATACTTAGGAATATATCTACCTAAAGAATCTAAAGACCTATATATAGAAAACTATAAAACACTGGTGAAAGAAATCAAAGAGGACACTAACAGATGGAGAAATATACCATGTTCATGGATTGGAAGAATCAATATAGTGAAAATGAGTATACTACCCAAAGCAATCTATAGATTCAATGCAATCCCTATCAAGCTACCAACAGCATTCTTCACAGAGCTAGAACAAATAATTTCACAATTTGTATGGAAATACAAAAAAGCTCGAATAGCCAAAGCGATCTTGAGAAAGAAGAATGGAACTGGAGGAATCAACCTGCCTGACTTCAGGCTCTACTACAAAGCCACAGTTATCAAGACAGTCTGGTACTGGCACAAAGACAGAAATATAGATCAATGGAACAAAATAGAAAGCCTAGAGATAAGTCCACGCACGTATGGACACCTTATCTTCGACAAAGGAGGCAAGAATATACAATGGAGAAAAGACAATCTCTTTAACAAGTGATGCTGGGAAATCTGGTCAACCACTTGTAAAAGAATGAAACTAGAACACTTTCTAACACCATACACAAAAATAAACTCAAAATGGATTAAAGATCTCAACGTAAGACCAGAAACTATAAAACTCCTAGAGGAGAACATAGGCAAAACACTCTCTGACATACATCACAGCAGGATCCTCTATGACCCACCTCCCAGAATATTGGAAATAAAAGCAAAAATAAACAAATGGGACCTAATTAACCTTAAAAGCTTCTGCACATCAAAGGAAACTATTAGCAAGGTGAAAAGACAGCCTTCAGAATGGGAGAAGATAATAGCAAATGAAGCAACTGACAAACAACTAATCTCAAGAATATACAAGCAACTCCTACAGCTCAACTCCAGAAAAATAAATGACCCAATCAAAAAATGGGCCAAAGAACTAAATAGACATTTCTCCAAAGAAGACATACAGATGGCTAACAAACACATGAAAAGATGCTCAACATCACTCATTATCAGAGAAATGCAAATCAAAACCACTATGAGGTACCATTTCACACCAGTCAGAATGGCTGCGATCCGAAAGTCTACAAGCAATAAATGCTGGAGAGGGTGTGGAGAAAAGGGAACCCTCTTACACTGTTGGTGGGAATGCAAACTAGTACAGCCACTATGGAGAACAGTGTGGAGATTCCTTAAAAAACTGGAAATAGAACTGCCTTATGATCCAGCAATCCCACTGCTGGGCATACACACTGAGGAAACCAGAAGGGAAAGAGACACGTATACCCCAATGTTCATCGCAGCACTGTTTATAATAGCCAGGACATGGAAGCAACCTAGATGTCCATCAGCAGATGAATGGATAAGAAAGCTATGGTACATATACATAATGGAACATTACTCAGCCATTAAAAAGAATACATTTGAATCAGTTCTAATGAGGTGGATGAAACTGGAGCCTATTATACAGAGTGAAGTAAGCCAGAAAGAAAAACACCAATACAGTATACTAATGCATATATATGGAATTTAGAAAGATGGTAACAATAACCCTGTGTACGAGACAGCAAAAGAGACACTGATGTATAGAACAGTCTTATGGACTCTATGAGAGAGGGAGAGGGTGGGAAGATTTGGGAGAATGGCATTGAAACATGTATGATATCATGTATGAAATGAGTTGCCAGTCCAGGTTCGATGTACGATACTGGATGCTTGGGGCTGGTGCACTGGGACGACCCAGAGTGATGGTATAGGGAGGGAGGATGGAGGAGGGTTCAGGATGGGGAACACATGTATACCTGTGGCGGATTCATTTTGATATTTGGCAAAACTAATACAATTATGTAAAGTTTAAAAATTAAATTAAATTTAAAAAATAATAAAAAATAAAAGTGTTTCCCCCCCAAAAAAAAACAAAAACAAAAAGAAAAAACAACAACAACAAAAATAAACTACTGAACAACTACTGCATCAATGAGATAATCAAAAGCGAAATCAAAAAACATCTAAGGACAAATGAAAATGAAAATATGGTCCCAAATTATTTGGGACACAGCAAAAATAATACGAAGTGAGAAGTTAACAGCGATACAGGCATACCTCAAGAACAAGAAAAACAAAAATCAAACAATCGAACCTTACATGTAAAGAAACTAGAAAAAGAACATCAAAAAAAAAAAAAAGCCCGAAATTAGTCAAAGGAAGGAAACAATAAAGATCAGAGTGGAAATAAATGAGAGATTTAGACGACAACAGAAAAGATCAATGAAACTAAGGGCTGATCCTTGGACAGATAAACAAAATTGACAATTCTTTAGCTAGACTGAGAAAAAAAGAGAAGACTGAGGTAAATCTGAAGCAAAATAGTAGATGTATGAGGGATACCACAGAAATACAAAGGATAAGAGAATACTATTAAAATGTATATGTCAAAAAGTTGGACAACCTAGACGAAATGGATACAGTCTTAGAATCATACAATCTTAGAAGACTGATTAATGAAGAAATAGAACAATTACTAGTGAGGAGATTGAAACAGTAATTTAAAATCTCCTAAGCAACTGTAAGTTCAGGACCATATGACTTCACAGGTAAATTCTACCAAACATTCTTAGAAGATTTAATAACTATCCAACTGAAACTCTTCCAAAATACAGAGGGGGAAGGAATATTTCCTAACTCATTTTACAAGACAACAATTACCCTTATGCCAAAACTAAACAAGAACAACACAAAAACAGAAAATGACAGGTCCATATCTCTGAAGAGCATGGATGCAAAATTTCTCAATAGTGCTGGTGCTAAGTTGCCTTCAGTCGTGTCTGACTCTCTGTGATCCCATGGACTGTAGCCTGCAATGCTCCTTTGTCCATGGGATTCTCCAGGCAAGAATACTAGAGTGGGTTGCCATTTCCTTCTCCAGGGGATCTTCCTGACCCAGGGATTGGACTCATGTCTCTTACATCTCCTGTGCTGGCAGGCAGGTTCTTTACCGCTAGCGCCACCTGGGATTTCTCAATAAATATTAGCAAACTGAATTTCAGACACTAATTCAAGAAGATACATGCAGTGCTGTATTCATCACACCATTAGTTACAATAGTCAAGATATGAACAATATAAGTGCCCACTAATGGATGAATGGATAAAGAAGATGTGAGAGATATATATATACACACACATATATATGCAGTAAAATATAACTCAGCCATTAAAATAAAATCTTACCATTTACAATAATATGGGTGGACCTCGAAGGCGTTATGCTAAGTAAAATCAGTCAGAGAAAAGACAAATGACATATGAATTTACTTACATGTGGAATATTAAATAAAATGAAAAAAAAAAACAAAAAAAAAAAACAAGCAAACAGACACAGAGAACAGATTAGTTGTTACCTGAAGGGAAGGGCAGAATGGGTAAAGGTGGCCAATGCATTGTAAAAGAATGAAATCAAACTTCTGAGGGTAAGCACACCGTAATATAATACAGATGTTGAAATAGTTTGTACACTTGAAACTTAGATAATGTTATAACCAATATTACCTGAAATTAATTAATTTTAAAAAGCAGAGAAAGCATAAATGGCAAAGGAGGGAAAAAGTCAAGTACAAATAGAAAACAGTTACAAAAGAGGAGATATTGGTCCAAATATATCAATAATCACTTTAAATATTAATGTGCTAAATATACCTGTTAAAGGGCTTCCCTTGTGGCTCAGTTGGTAAAGAATCCACCTGAAAAGCAGGAGACCTGGGTTCAATCCTTGGGTTAGGAAGATTCCCTGGAAAAAGGAAAGGCCACCCACTCCAGTATTCTGGCCTGAAGAATTCCATGGACAGTCCATGAGATAGCAGAGAGTCGGACATGACTGAGTGACTTTCACTTCCACTTCCATACCAGTTAAAAGACAGAGACTGAGAGTGATTTTCTTGGTGAATCAAATCAGTGATCAAGACACCAAGTGCAGATGTTTTCACCAGAGAATTCTACCAAATATTTAAGAAAGAAATGATACCAATCCCTCCAATCTATTCTAGAAAATAGAAGCAAAGGGGAATACATCCTAACTTATTCTGGGAAGCCAGCATAATACCAAAATAAGACAAAAGTACTAGTATTACCAAGAAAGGAAAACTACAGACAAATATCTCTTAAGATCAAGTTGGAATCTTTAAGAAAGTATCAGTAAGTCAAATTCAAAAATATATGAAAAAAAATTATATACTATGACTGAATGAGATTTATTCTAGTTGTACAAGCTTTAACAATTGAAAATCAACTAATGTAATCCATCATATTAACAGGCAAATGATGAAAGATTATATAATGATTACTAACAGATGTAGAAAAAGCATTTCACAAAATTCAGCAGCCATCCAGGACAAAATCTTCAATTGAAATAGAAGTGAAACTTCCTCAATTTAACAAATATTTTCTATAAAAGCCTTACAGCTAACATTTTATTTAATGGTAAGTAACTAGATGCTCTTCCCTAAGAACAGAAACAAGGCAAAAACAATCTCACCATTCCTATTCAGTATTGTACTGGAAACCCTATCTAATGCAGTAAGAAAAGAAAAGGTATACATATTAGAAAGGGAGATATAAAACCCCTTCTTTCCGTAATTTATTGGCTATGTAAAAAAAATCCTAAGAATCAACAAAAGTTTCTGGAACCAGTAAGTGATAATAGCAAGGTTTCAAGATGCAAGGTTAATATACAAAAGTAAATCTGCTTTCCCAAATACCATCAATGAACAATTAGAGATTGAAATTTAAAAGCAACACAACTCATATTATCAACAGAAGCTCAAGTACTTAGGTATGGTTCTAACAAAATATATACACGTTCTAAGTGAGAAAAACTACAAAAATTAAATGAAAGAAATCAAAGATCTAAGCAAATGGAATGATATTCCATGGGAAATCATGGGAACTCTTTTTCTTCTCAATTTTTCTTTAATACTAAAAGTGCTCTAAAATTAAGTCTAGTAAAATAAAAAATATTACTATGGACAATGTTTCAGAAGAATAGAAAAAGGCTGAAAGAAAATATTCCAAAACATGTTGGTTCTAGATGATACAACTGTCTTCACTTCTACATACTTTGCAAATGTTCAGTGATTAGCAGTTTTGTTTCTTTAGGTGATATCCCCATATTTTTTATACTGTAAAGTGCAATTGCTTTTAATTCACAAATAAGGATTATATTCTTGTGAAGCTTTCTGCTCTGTTCAGTCACTCAGTCATGGCCGAATCTTTGTGACCCCATGGAGTGCAGCACGCCAGGCTTCCCTGTCCATCACCAACCCCTGGAGCTTGCTCAAACTCATGTCCATTGAGTCAGTGATGCCATGCAACCGTCTCATCTTCTGTCATCCCCATCTCCTCCTATCTTCAATCCTTCCCAGCATCAGGGTCTTTTCAAATGAGTCAGTTCTTCCCATCAGGTGGGCAAAGTATTGGAGTTTCAGCTTCAGCGTCAGTCCTTCCAATGAATATTCAGGACTGATTTCCTTTAGGATGGACAGGTTGGATCTCCTTGCAGTCCAAGGGACTCTCAAGAGTCTTCTCCAACACCACAGTTCAAAAGCATCAATTCTTCGGCACTCAGCTTTCTTTATAGTCCAACTCTCACTTCCATACATGACTACTGGAAAAACTATAGCTTTGACTAGACGGACCTTTGTTGGCAAAGTAATGTCCCTACTTTTTAATGTGCTGTCTAGGTTGGTCATAACTTTTCTTCCAAGGAGCAAACATCTTTTAATTTCATGGCTTCAGTCACCATCTGCAGTGATTTTGGAGCCCCCAAAAATAAAGTCTGTCACTGTTTCCATTGTTTGCACATTTATCTGCCATGAAGTTCTGGGATCAGATGGCATGATCTTAGTTTTCTGAATATTGAGATTTAAGCCAACTTTTTCACTCTCCTCTTTTGCTTTCATCAAGGGGCACTTTAATTCTTCTTCACTTTCTGCCAAAAGGGTGGTGTCATCTGCATATCTGAGATTATTGATATTTCTCCTGGCAATCTTGATTCCAGCTTGTGCTTTATCTAGCCCAGCATTTCTCATGATGTACTCTGAATATAAGTTAAATAAGCAGGGTGATAATATACAGCCTTGATGTACTCCTTTCCTGATTTAGAACCAGCCTGTTGTAGAGTTATAATCACTGCAGGTGGTGATTTCAGCCATGAAAGTAAAGATATTTGATCCATTGAATGAAGGCTATGACAAACCTAAACTACATGTTAAAAAACAGAGACATCATTTTGCCAACAAAGTTCCAGATAGTCAAAGCTACGGTTTTTCCAGTAGTCATGCATGGATGTGAGAGTTGAACCATAAAGAAGGCTGAGCACCAAAGAGTTGATGCTTTCAAATTGTGGTGCTGGAGAAGACTCTTGAGAGTCCCTTGGGCAGTAAGGAGGTCAAATCTGTCAATCCTAAAGGAAATCAAATCTGAATATTCACTAGAAGGACTGATGCTGAAGTCCAATACTTTGGCATCGGAGCCAAACTCCACCTATACAAAGAGCCAGCTCATTGGAAAAGACCCTGATGCTGGAAAAGACTGAAGGCATAAGAAGAAGGGGCAGTAGAGGATGAGATAGATAACATCACAGACTCAATGGACATGAATTTGAGCAAACTCCAAGTGACAGTAGAGGACAGAGGAGCCTGGCATGCTGCAGTCCATGGAGTCTCAAAGAATCAGACATGACTTAGCGACTGAACAACAACTAACCCTATTCTGTTAAAAAAATCTGAACTTCAAAACAAGCCTTAAATCATCTCATATAAACATATAAAACGATGTTCACTTTACTTGATTTTTAAAAAACAAAATAAAACTGAATTATCACCTTTCACATATCAGCCTGGCAAATTTAAAATGACTATAAACTGGGTTGTCAACACTTTCAGAAAAACTCACTTTCATACATTACTAGTGGAATACAAAATAATTCCCCCTTTGAGAAGAATTTGGCAACTCCTAGCAATACTACAGATCAATGTTCTTTTTCATCCAGCAACCCCAATTCTAGAAATCTATCCCAAAGGCACATTCTATAGATAGAAAGTGACACTGGGAAAAGATTATTCACTGCATCATTATCTGTAATGGGCAAAAGCTGGAAATCTATCAAATGATTAATAAAGAGTTGGTGAAATAAGTTTTGGAAAATCAAAACAACCTCACACCCCGCCAACAAAAAAGATCATGAAAGATCTCTCTATACTAATATGAATAATTTTCAGAATATATTGTCAAGTGGGGAAGACCACTAGGTCAGACAGGTATGACTTAAATCAAATCCCCTAGGACTATACAGAGAAAGTGACAAATAGATTCAAGGGATTAGGTCTAGGAAACACTGCACCCAAAGAACTATGGACAGAGGTCCATACTACTATACAGGAGGCAATGTGCTGCAGTCCATGGCGCTGCACAGAGTCAGACACACCTTGGCAACTGAACAACAGCAACCTGTCAAGTGAATATGATGTGGTGCAGGAAAATGGAAATTGCAAGCTATGTTTAATAAGAAAAGGAAGAAAAAGATCAAACGTGATATATACATCCTTGTAATAACAATTGCTGCTGCTGCTGCTAAGTCACTTCAGTCGTGTCCGACTCTGCGCGACCCCATAGACGGCAGCCCACCAGGCTCCCCCGTCCCTGGGATTCTCCAGGCAAGAACACTGGAGTGGGTTGCCATTGCCTTCTCCAATGCATGAAAGTGAAAAGTGAAAGTGAAGTCGCTCAGTCGTGTTCAACTCTAGCGACCCCATGGACTGCAGCCTACCAGGCTCCTCCGTCCATGGGATTTTCCAGGCAAGAGGACTGCAGTGGGGTGCCATTGCCTTCTCCGAGAATAACAATTGCTACAACCACAAAACCCTAAAAGATAATCCAGAAATTAATAATGATTACATACAATACATACTGTAGTGGGAATAGTGCAGTGGTGACCGAGATTAGACTTCCAAGTGTGCCTTTTTTTATAGCTCTAGTTGGGAGACCACTTTGTTGTTTTAAAATTTTAAAATCTAATTGAAATGAACAAAAAAGCAAGCCATAGCATTGAAACTAAAACAAAACAAGCAAACCTAATGTATAACAAATTAATAGCCAACCACCTCAGAGAGAAACAAAAAGATATTTCAATTAACAGTACTTAATTGTCCATCCTTAATAGAATGTACTTAACGGTAATAAAAAGCTAGAAGGAAATTTCAAGCTGCACTCAACAATTAATTGGTGTTAGTAATATTGAAATTGATGCTTCATTTTAGTTTATATATTTTCTAATTTAAAATATATAGTAAATTTAATCTTATTGATATAAATATGAAAATATGTATTTTATTAAAATATAAATACATTTTCTATATTTTTAACTTTTTGTTTTATACTGGAGTATAGCCCTTAACAGTGTTGTGATAGTTTCAGGCGCACAGCAAAGCAACTTAGCCATACATATATACAGATCTATCCTCCCCCAAACTTCCCTCTCATCCAGGCTGCCACATATCATTGAGCAGAGTTCCCTGGGCTATACAGTAGGTTTTCACTAGTTACCTACTTCATGCATAGTAATGTATATATGTCAATCCCAATCTCTCAATTCGCACATTACTAGTATACTCAGTTCAGTTCAGTCGCTCAGTGGTGTCCGACTCTTTGTGACCCCATGAATCGCAGCACGCCAGGCCTCCCTGTCCATCACCAATTCTCCGAGTTCACTCAAACTCTTGTCCATCGAGTCAGTGATGCCATCCAGCCATCTCATCCTCTGTCATCCCCTTCTCCTCCTGCCCCCAATCCCTCCCAGCATCAGAGTCTTTTCCAATGAGTCAACTCTTTGCATGAGGTGGCCAAAGTACTGGAGTTTCAGCTTTAGCATCATTCCTTCCAAAGAAATCCCAGGGCTGATCTCCTTCAGAATGGACTGGTTGGATCTCCTTGCAGTCCAAGGGACTCTCAAGAGTCTTCTCCAACACCACAGTTCAAAAGCATCAATTTTTCGGTGCTCAGCTTTCTTCACAGCCCAACTCTCACATCCATACATGACCACTGGAAAAACCATAGCCTTGACTAGATGGATATTAGGATAAAGCAAATAAGCAGTAATTTTGATATTGTTAAAACCAGATTTTCAATGTAGGACAAAACATATTCAAGAATAAAATCAGTGATGTTTAGTATATCTCTGACAAAAAGGGGATGACAGAGGATAAGATGGTTGGATAGCATCACCAACTCAATTGACATGAGTTTGAGTAAACTCTGGGAGTTGGTGATGGACAGGGAGGCCTGACCTGCTGCAGTCCATGGGGTCGCAAAGAGTTGGACACGACTGAGCAACTGAACTAACTGATAAGTTGAAACGGCAATAGTACTTTTTTTTCCCCCGTCACTGAAAAGGCCTGGCAGATATAAATTTCTCCAGGAAACTGGCCCAAGATAGTGGGGATAACTGAATGGAGGTAACAGGGAAAAGGACACAAGAAAGGTATAAGGGGTTGACTTCATCTTGAGAATTCTGTTTTTCTTAATCTTCATAATCCTGCTTTTGGGCAAGCCCTGGGATATTTCCTAAAGAATATCTCCAGCCTCCTTTGATGTCTCCTTAGTCCAGAATTGGGGCTGTATCAGGGCATCTCCACCAGTGGGAAGCTGTTGCTGCTGTTGAGTCTCTCTATCGTGTCCAACTCTTTGCAACCCCAGGATCTGCAGCACCCCAGGCTTCCCTGTCCTTCACCATCTCCCAGAGTTTGTTCAAATTCATGCCCATTGAGTTGGTGATGCCAACTAACCATCTCATCCTCTGTCCCCTACTCCTCTGGACCTCAATCTTTCCCAGCATCAGGGGCTTTTCCAATTAGTTGGCACTTTGCATCAGATGGCCAAAGTATCAGAGCCTCAGCATCAAACCTTCCAATGAATATTCAGGGTTGATTTCGTTTAGAATTGACTGGTTTGATCTCCTTGCTGTCCAAGGGACTCTCAAGAGACTTCTCCAGCACCACAGTTTGAAAGCATCAATTCTTCAGCACTCAGCCTTCTTTATAGTCTAACTCTCACATCCATACATGACTACTGGAAACACCATAGCTTTGACTATAATACGAACCTTTATCGGCTAGGTGATGTCCCTGCTTTCTAATTTGCTGTCTAGGTTTGTCATAGCTTTTCTTCCAAGGAGTAAGCATCCTTTAATTTCACTACTGAAGTCACTGTCTGCAGTGACTTTGGAGCCCAAGACAATAAAGTTTGTCACTGTTTCCATTTTTCCCCAATCTATTTGCCATGAAGTGATGGGACAGGATGCCATGATTTAGTTTTTTGAATGTTGAGTTTTAAGCCAGTTTTTC
Source organism: Bubalus kerabau (assembly GCF_029407905.1). Taxonomy (NCBI): domain Eukaryota; kingdom Metazoa; phylum Chordata; class Mammalia; order Artiodactyla; family Bovidae; genus Bubalus; species Bubalus kerabau. The sequence goes on from NC_073635.1 coordinate 67,812,623, forward strand.
ACTTTCCTCATTCACCTTCATCAAAAGGCTCTTTCATTCCTTTTCATTTTCCGCCACTAGGATGGTATCATATACACATCTGAGGTTGTTGATATTTCTCCCAGCAGTCTTGATTCCAACTTGGGATTAAAATGCAAAGTTTCAGGGGGCAAATTTTATTTAACAGTTATAAGCCCATATGTATATGGAGGTTCACAGAAAAAATATAATCAGAAGTAGGCCTTCCCTAGTGGCTCAGATGGTAATGAATCCCCCTTCAATACATGAGACCCAGTTTTGATCCCTGGGTCGAGATGATCCCCTGGAGAAGGAAATGGCAACCCACTCTATTGTATTTTCCTGAAGAATTCAATGGACAGAGGAGTCTGGAAGGCTACAGTCCATGAGGTTGCAAAGAATCTGACATGACTGAGCAACTAACATTTCCACTTTTTCACAGAATGTGACAATGGTATAGTCCAATCAGCCTCTAAGGAGCTGTAAGAACTCCGGCGAGTTGACAACCTTCTCGAAGTTTCTATTTTTTTTATTTATCTGTAAAATGAAGGGGAGGAAAGATGACCTCCCAGTTTCCTTTTAATAAAAGAAGGATATTGGAATATTCAATAGGACTTACTTTACAAAGCAGGAAGTCTGTTATTGTATCAGTCAACCAAGATTCTGTACTTTGGGGAGCCTGTGGACATGGGCAATAATTTTTTGTCCAAAAAGCATTCATTTTACAATAAGAGAGGAAATAGCATTTTCTGAGCATAAAAACACGCACTCATTTCCTTTAAAAAAAAAAAAAACCCTAAGTGTTGGCTGTCAATGCACAAAAACAACATAAAAACAATTTCTCTCTGTCAATTAGATTCTGACACACAGCCTTTTTTTTTACCTTCAGGGCATTTAAAAGTACATTATGGGAGTCTCTCTGTCCCAGAAAATAACTTGCAGTGCATAATTATTTTGAAGGTATAAAACGGAGACAAAAGGAGAGATGCCTTGGGTAGAGGGTACATTTCAGTCCTGCCCCGTTTTCCCAACACTTGAGTTGCTGTTTAGTTTTGCTTGAACAGTTTGCTGCCCTCGTTTCTGACTACCTCAAAAGAGTCATTTCTACACTAAAACACTGACCAAAACAATCACCCAGAGAATAAGACTTTAAGTCTCAGTTCCTAATAGAAAGAAGAGGAATAATAGCAATGCAAAAATCTAACTTGTACACGAGAGAGCAATCTGAAGGCAGCAAAGTCTTTTTCTGAGAGGATAGACAGTTTGTCACACAATTACTCTGTGCAGCAGAAAACACGGTCTACTGCCAAGAAAAATTGACCATCCTTTCCTAAATCTTCAAAAGTATTTGAATTCTAAAAGATTGGTTTGGCATACAAATCAATTAACTCATTCGCTTCGATCTCCCATCCTTACCGTCGATGACACAATTATCTTGTCCCTGCTCCAGCCTTTTCCAAATCAACCTGATGATGCTCATTAATTCTACTTGTGACAGTGTGACAGCTATCATTTTGAGTGTGAAGGGGCAGTAGGTGTCCTGGTTTTGAAAACAGAAATAGCGAAGATAATAAATGTCCCTGTAGTGATGAACAATTCAGTACAAATTTGTTCAAAGCTCAATATCTTCCAACATAAAGGGGAAAAAAAATACTGAACCTACTTGAAGACTCACAGTATTTACCTACCTGCAGGGCGGGTATCTGGCTCCTTGAACTGCAGTAGGGAGCAAATAAACTCTGATGCTAGAACTGGACTCTGGTTGGGAAGTGAGAGGTTCCTGAGAAAAAGAAAAAGACTTTGCCTTTGTTTTACATTACTTGAAACATGAGCATTCTTGGTCTGTTACTAAGATTCAAGGGCAACCCAGGTAGGGAAGTACTAATGTCTGCAGAGGAGATGAACCTTATTTCACATTCAAAAATGATGTTTCATTAAAGATTCATCAAGGATTAGGTATAAGGCAAGGGCCCTTGGAGGAAGAATGGCCCATAAGTCAGGCCTCAGCTCCCTTAATGGGAGAAGCCAATCCAGGTCCAGCTAGGTACAAAGTGGCCAGACTAGTGGCAGAGGTGACTCTTGGGTCAAGTCAGACAGGCTAGACACAGTGACAAATGATGCTGTTCATCTGAAGCTCAAGCCCAGAAACCTTAGATATCTGGTTAAGAAAGATAGGCTGGTGGCAGGATAAATGGTAGGGAGAAGGAAAAAAGGACATCCAATCTGGCAAAAAGAGCTACAAGTGGGAAGTGAATAGGGTCAGAAAATGAAGACATCTTGGGTTATGCTTGTTACCCAGGACTCCACTCAGGAAGCAGCAGAGCTTAGTGAAGTGTCCTGAGTGCATCAGTCAAGTAGCAAGCGATTCAGAGTTTTAATCTTCAAATCAGCTATTGATCTCCTCTACAGATTTGCAATGAATTCCTAAACCTTTCTAAACTTTTATGCATCTGCTAGATGGAGAGTAATCATCTATTCCTCCTATGTTGTTGTGAGGATGAAAGGAAGTAATGATTATAAAGAACTTCACCTGATACTTGCTAAATGGTCATCTTTCTCACTAATGCTAGCTGTAATACCTGAGATTTTTAGTTATCAGCCCTTAAGTATTTAGGTTGAATTGTCTATAAATGAAATTTGGGGAGCAAGCAAGGCAGGAGCTTGGCTTTCAGGGTCTCAGAGGATGACAAAAAAGAAAGAGAGAGCAATGGAAACTTTATCAGTAATAACTGTCTCTTTACACATCATTCAGTCACTATGATAGTCAGACTGATGGCTATATACAGGGTCAGGAAGGGACCATCAGGGCAGATCCCTGCCTTTGAGGAGCTGGAGTGGTTGGTCTTCTTTAGGTTCACCAGGTTTAAGTAACAGGTCTTCAGTACTGTGGCCCTGAGTTCATTCTGTTCCATCATCCCTATGGTTTCATTATATAATTTTTCATGGCACAATAACTTTTAAAACACACATATATCATAGTACAACTAACTGTCCAACAAAAACTAGGAAAGTTCACTTTATAGGTATTTAAACACTCAAAGGGCTTCCCAGGTGGCACTAGTGGTAAGAACCTGCCTGCCATTGCAAGAGATGTAAGAGATGCGGGTTCAATTTCTGGATTGGGAAGATTCCCCGGAGGGAGACATGGCAACCTACTCCAGTATTCTCACCTAGAGAATCCCATTGGACAGAGGAGCCTGGTGGGCTACAGTACACGGGGTCAGAAAGGGTCGGACACGACTGAGCAACTTAGAATGCATGCAAATACTCAAAAGGAAAAACATGGGAAAGAACCAAGTTGACGAACAGCTGGTTCTGATTCAAGATGAGTAAATGCCCCTTTGTCAGAAATCAACATCTGGGCCCTGAATCCCAGTCCTACTTCAGCTAAGTGGCCTTTCAAAGAGCTTCCTTTATACATTGGATGATGCAAAAATATTTGAAAATATTCGATCTATGAAAGTTCCACATTTGCGTCTGTGAGCAGTGAAGCGAAATGTGCTCGAGGTCATATATCAGAAGCCTATGTCTTGATCAGCCTGAGCAGCTCTGGTACCCAGTCAGAGGTGGCAGGGAGGTGGAATTGCACCGTGATGGCGTAATTAAGAGTAAGAAGCATGAATGCAGGATTTTGCAATCACTCAGGCAAAAAATTTAATCATCTTGGGTTGAAGTCTTCTCACGTTAAATGAGAATACAAATACCTTCCTCAGAATAGTTACCCTTGGCATACTGGTTAATTGAAGGAACAGAACCACTGTATGAATGGGAAGAGACAGATATGTCATGAATTCACTGACATGTAAGGCCTGCCACACAGTCTGTCAATAAAAAGTGTATGTGTGTGTATCTGTCTGTGTAAGCATTATATGTGTTGTTCGCACTTCTGCCACAAATAAGCACATAACATACCGTATTAAGGGCCTCCTGCAAACCTTGTGCCTGCTGCCAGAAATAGGGAAGCTTACATATCAAGATAAAAAGGTGATGAGGGAGGCATGGGTTCAGACGCAATTCATTCCACTATGACACACTAAAAGCTCTTTACATCCGCTTACTCCCCACCCCCACGTGCAGAGAGAATGAGAGTCAACGGTCTTGTAATCATTTTCCCAACAGCCAGCTTACAAGGTCCCACCCGCGTTGTACAAGGAAATTTCCAGCCAACAATTAATGTACATGGGACAGTGCAAGACCAAATAAATCTGAACAATGAAGGGGAAAGAGCTCCAGAAACAGTTTTCATAATCATTGAGCCTTCACTGGTATCGTTCTGTTTTATTCAAAATGGTTTCCCTCGCCAGTTGCACGGTATATTTTACACGTCAGCCGTCAAAGTGAGATTAGTAGTGGGTACGTTTTGAGAGAGCAATAGAGTACTTTAACCATCAACCGAAAAGTCTGAAAGTACCTTCCCTATGAGAATTGGTGGTTTCTCATTTATTTCTTACTCGGGCAAGAGACTGACAGCAGCATGAGAGCCGCAATCACGCTCCTTCCTTCAAAGGAGACTCTACACTGGCTCAGTGTCTGCTGCGGAAAATGCTAATGTCGGCTTCGTTCTGATTAGTTGTACTCAGAAAGTCCAGGAGAGGAATAAGAGAGGGAAGTCATAGGATAATTGCTTTTATTTCAACTCACTGCAGAGGGAAAATGCATGACAGATAATATAATACACATGCATCCAAAGAGGATCATTCAATTCTGATCAAGTGTGGGTCTCGAGAAAATGAAGAGCAAAACCTAAGCTGTCCCCAGATCTGAAGGACGAGAGAATTCCAACGGAAGGGGTGGGAATTCATCTTTAAAAAGGGAATTCATCCATAAGGCATCTGAAAAATCATGACTTTGCAGGATGAAACAAGACCATGGAGACCACCTTTCTTTTATTCTCCTCGTAAATTGGCATTTTCTGGCTGCTCTATAGGAAGCAATGAGAATTGGATAGAGCCCTAAAGGCCAAGTATTTAACCTGCCCCAGCATGGGCTTATTTCACTGTGATTTAGATACCCACACAATGGAAGCTACTTCCCTTATTCGAGCAAGAAACAAAAGCAAGGGAGAAAGGGGGTCCCCAAATCCAATGGCCTGTCAACGTAACTGAAGTCAGAACAACTTGACAGGCTTGGTGACTGAAGAAGCAGCTGTTCACCTCCTTCTAAGGAATGGTGTTCCCCTAACACCTTCCAGGGAAAGAGGCAACAAGAGTTCCATCTTTAAAAAAGATTCTGTCTGTTTTGTGATCGTGTTAAAACCTAGCCTAACTCAGGGTGTGCCCTGAGAATGGACATCTCTGTTTGTTGTAGAAAGTTTTTCAAACTACAGCTTATTGTGATCTGTGTCTAAAAGCTGCTCTGAGGAAGCTCCAATTAGGTAGCATTCCATTACTCTCCAAATCATTACAGCCCCAGAAACAGATGCTCTTACAGTTCATTGTGCCTTTTTTTTTTTTTTTCCTTTTCTCACGCAGGTATCTGATTTGAACAGAAGCAGCCAGACCATTTTTCTTCTCAGGAGGAACAGATTAGAGAAAGGGTATCAAAGAGAACAATTCTGCAAGCAGCTAACTATCAACTGAGTTAGACAAGTGCAGTAAGATCAGAAGTTGTTTTCTGGTGCTGTTTATGGTTTCTGATTTAACAACACAGAGCACTGGGAGTGAACATTCAGTATCAACCACAACAATTTCAAAATGGAGCTCAGAAAGAATAGCACAAACATCTGGTAAACTCTTTTCTATCACTTAAATCTCCAAAACACAATCTTACTACACAGCAAGACATTAATTTCACAAACTGCTACCTGAAATGCCCAAATTATTTTGATTTTATTTTTAATTGACCATCATTTGAACATTATTTTTCATATCTTTTATATTTTAAAGGTTGAAGAGCATAAAATTTAGGAATCTGAGTTCTGTTCTGTCCTGGCTTTGATTCAGTTAGCTGTGTGACTGAGACAGGTAATTACAAAGGAGCTGGATTACATCACTGCTAAAGTCCCTTCTAGTTTAAAGTTTTTTTCAAAATATTTGCAGTCTTCTCATGGAAATTGTTGGCACTTTAGTGGCGATTCTCTACCTAAGGAGCTAATGCTATATTGAGAATACTGCATATGGCAAAATCAATGAAAAAAAGGAAACTGTTAAGTTTTATTATACATCCACTCTTTTGCATATATTGAATTATTTAATCTTAACAATGAGCCTATAGGTATTCATGCCTGTAGAAATGTCAATCAGGCTCCTCTGTCCATGGAATTCTCCAGGCAAAAATACTGGATTGGGTTGCCATTCCCTTCTCCAGGGGATCTTTCTGACCCAGGGATCGAACCTGGATCTCCTACATTGCAGGCAGATTCTTTACCAACTGACTCATCAGGGAAGCAGTAACTGCCAAAGCTAGGGATTAAAGCTTGAGTAGCCTCAAAGTCCACAGACTGAAGTCCTCAACAGTGTTTCCTTTGTGTATTAACATTCTCTTAGAAATGTAAAAACATAGAAAATATAGTTTTCCAGGTTTTACTTGAAAAGAACATCAACAATGGCATTTCTCTTAGACTCAAAGTTCCCTGAAGGCCACAGTGATGCCATTCATTGCATCGATAGGGTCAATGAAGGTATGTCATACATTGAGTATTTTCAATAAATACTAGATAAATGGATAAATTAATTGCCTTATAGGTGATAAATGGCTGAAAATTTTATCTAAATATGAATGAGTTCTGCAGACATATTTGCCCCTGAAAAATAATACAAATTCTTGAAATGTTATGATTTTTTTCAAAATGTTTAGCTTATTCCAGGAAACAATATTATAACATTTAAAGGGAAAAATCTGAGAACGTTACAATATTTAAAAGGTGTAACCATAATGTATTAGGATATGAATGTCCAAATTCAACATACCAAAAGTTACAACTGTCATTAAAAGAAGTAAAGTATGTACAATCTTGATAGGTTCAAATGATTCATAACTATAACTTGCGAGTATCCAAGAAGTATTGCTTTTTCAGGAAATCCTTGAAATAACTAAACATTTAATCCAAATTTATTTATCTACCTGAACTGAGAATTTAACAAATACAAATCAATACTTTGCCATAAGCATTATAAACTCCAGTCTTTTCTACACTAATATCTTTCATCTTTTATATTGAATATGGCATCTCTTTGAGTCAGTTTAGAAGAGAGATTACCAATTTCAGCTTCATGGTTTTAATTGTATCACTATTTGTACAGAAGGGAGGTATAGCATCATGTGAACAAAATTTTAATCCACTTTATAAAAAATATTTCCAAATTATCAGTCTTTGAGCTGTTTTCACATTGTGTTACAAACCAAACCACCTTTATGAAAGAACTATTGCCACTTAATGAGTTTGGCACCATGGCAGAGTTCTCCACATTCTAAATCCATTTTACAAAATACACAGCTCATTTTCTACTGTCTTTATTTACCTGACTCAGAGTTCTGATTATCCTCAAGGCATTGCTCCTGTGTAAGTGAAAACTGTATTATAGTTTTGCCCCAGATTTCTAATGGATACTATGGAAATAAAAGGAGACCTGGGAAAAGACCACATTGAACACATTTACCATCCCTTCCACAAACACAAATCCCTCAGCAAGGAGATAGTGTAAAGACATAAGCATACAAAGATAAATAAAATGGGATATAAGCTGATAGCCACACAGTTTTGCCACCTGCCAAATAGAACAAGCAATATGAATCAGCAGACACAGAGAAGCTGAATTCAAGCAAGCGCTGAAAAGAACCAAGAAGCAATGCAATTTGCGAAGCACACAGAGTACCGATCTAACCAAAATGATGACATAACAGAGTTGGAAGGACAGGACGTGGGAAATGTGTGTGTGATCAAGCTGACTCATCTTCCACAGTAAGATGTTGAAATTTAATGTTTGCAGTTGAAAAAGCAAAGAGTAGAGATAAAAAGCATGTTATTTAAAGATATGGAGAGAATAGTAAAGTTAATGTTTTGGTTTTTTTTTTTTTAATAGTTGAAAAAATTGGTTACCTCTGAAGAATGGGTGGGGCTTCCTTGGTGGCTCAGTGGTAAAGAATCTGCCTGCAATGCAGGAGGTGCAGGAGCCATGGGTTTGATCCCCAGGTCGGGAAGATCCCCTGGAGGAGGAAATGGCAACCCACTCCAGTGTTCTTGCCTGGGAAATCCCATGGACAGAGGAGCCTGGAGGACTGCAGTCCATGGGGCCGCAGAGTCAGGCACAACAGAAACCACTTAGCATGGGGAAAGGGAAATTTGGAGTGAGAAAGGGGTGATGTTGTTTTTCACCTGAGGACATACAGAATGTGTGTAGACAACATGAATTTGTAACTTTAATAAAAAACAAAGTAAACTCAACAAAAGAAATGATCATTCTCATGCTCTAATGACAATGAAACCATCCTAAGGCCCACATACACATAGAGTTCTCTAAAGAGCTTTCTTCCCCCCATGTCACGTTTATCAAAATAGGCATTAGACTGAAAGCTCTCATGAGTTAGAACAGCACATGGCCTTGGACTAGTAACTTAACCACTCAGGAATCCATTTTTCCACCTATTTTAATTTTGGGAACATAAATTTTGTTACAAAATAATATTGTATCCAAATTTTTAATTGTGTTGAAGAATGGGTTTCATTACTTATATTAGGAATTACCTATGCCTTTTTCGGGGGCTTCCTGGTGGTTCAGAGGTAAAGAATCTGCCTGTCAGTTCAGGAGACGTACGAGACCAGGGTTTGATCCTTGGGTAACGAAGATCCCCTGGAGAAGGAAATAACAACCCACTCCAGTATTCTTGACTGGGAAATCCCATGGACAGAAGAGACTGACAACCTACAGTCCATAGGGTTGCAAAGAATAGGACAGACAGCGACTAAACCAACCACCCAGTGCCTTTTTCTCCCTCTGTGTCTCTCTTGTCCCTTTGCTCTCGCTTTCTCTTTTTGCAGTGTTAGGCCTGATTATTGCTCCTACCAAATGAGCCAGGTAGGGTGGGAGTACACCAGTATTGACACTGTATCAGAAGATGATACAATACATGGTGAATCCAAATAAAAATCACTAAGAAGTATTCTGTTGGAAGGAAGGCAATGTAGTAAGAATTTGAACCCAACTAGCCTAGATATCTTCAAAAGCAGAGATATTACTTTGCCAACAAAGGTCCGTCTAGTCAAGGCTATGGTTTTTCCTGTGGTCATGTATGGATGTGAGAGTTGGACTGTGAAGAAGGCTGAGCGCCGAAGAATTGATGCTTTTGAACTGTGGTGTTGGAGAAGGCTCTTGAGAGTCCCTTGGACTGCAAGGAGATCCAACCAGTCCATTCTGAAGGAGATCAGCCCTGGGTGTTCTTTGGAAGGAATGATGCTAAAGCTGAAACTCTAGTACTTTGGCCACCTCATGTGAAGAGTTGACTCATTGCAAAAGACTCCGATGCTGGGAGGGATTGGGGGTAGGAGGAGAAGGGGACGACAGAGGATGAGATGGCTGGATGGCATCACTGACTCAATGGACGTGAGTCTGAGTGACCTCCAGGAGTTAGTGATGGACAGGGAGGCCTGGCGTGCTGCAATTCATGGGGTAGCAAAGAGTCGGACACGACTGAGCAACTGAACTGAACTGAACTGAATGGGTTCAAATCTCAGCTCCATCTCTGAGTAGCTTTGTGATCTTAAACAAGTTACTCAACTTCTGTACTCCTACTTGTAAATCTCTAAATAAAGTTAATAATAGAACATCCTAAAATTGTTGCAAAAGTAGAATGATTTGATGTGTTTAAATTCTTAGAACAATGTCTGAAGTAGAGCTAACACACACTGATGTTAATTTCATTATTACTGACTTCAACAAATAAGCATTTGGTTGCTATATGGCTGGGAATGAAAGAAAGAGCTAGTTTCATGAAAAAGAATTACAAATTCCATTAATATATTAAAATAGCATTTTCTCTGTACTAATGGAGCTCTTTATTTCCTTTACTAATAGAGGTATATTGCTTGTGCAAGAAAGTATAGACTTTTTATTTCTACGGTATTAAGATCTTGGTTCCTTATGACTGCAGATATTTAGCTTTTGGTTAATTGATAATACTAAAGTCAGTAGAGTTCATACATCTCCCCTAGATACTTAGTAAACATGAGTTTACAGTGATAACATGATCCAGGAGACCTTAACATAAGAAGATTACTTTTTCTTCTTGCTGCTTGTTAATTGTCAGGATTTAATTGCACAGCTTAAAAGTAATGTGTATCTTGCAAAGAAAATATTTACAAAGGGCAGGTAAGAGAACACACAGAAGAATTGATCGTGTACAAAATCAGCATTCCACATGCTATCACTCGCAGTATGAATGGAAGTGGTCAGTACTCAGAGAGGCACTGATAAATTTCTGTTTGAAAATTGTAATAGCCTTCTCAGAGGTCATTCTACTTCCAATCACTCTTACATCCACCTGCCCACAAACCCCTATCAGATACTGTTACAATCATAGCAGTACCCTGCTCAAACGTCTTCAGCAGCTCCCCACCTGCTGTAAGAAATGAATTTCATCTGCTTGATCCAAGGCAGAGCACAATGTGACCCACACTTTCTAATAAGCACAGAACACACTTGGCTTGGCTTTGCAAGATACTGAAACAGAGCAGGACCCTGTGGTCTTTGCCCTCCCCCGCCCCACATCTTCTGCCTGCCTTTTGGAAAACCTTAGTCAAAGAAAATCAGAGAAGTAAGAAATGTGTAAACAAAGGAAAACAGTCAAAGCAGACTAAATTCTAATAATGTAGTCATTAAGCATAGTCATGGACCTTAAGTTCCTTCTCAAGGGTGATAGATAATACTCTGAGCCATATCCAGTGAGCTGTCTTTATAGATACTGAAACCTCAGGTGGAAGAAGTTAACTACGTGATGACCATACCATATCCACCAAATAAGCTGTCACAATTCCTAGAAGTAGCTTCAAAGAACAAATGGACCCTGGAACTGAAGGTTGACTATACCTAAAACCATCAAGATGACACTGGTCACACCACTGATGGCCAATCTGAAGAGGACTGTCAGAGCTGACTGTGCTGTTTTTGCATATAATCCCCTCTCTCACTTCTGTCTATAAAAGCTCTTGCCCCACTGGTTCCCGGGGTGGGGGAATGGGGGAGTCGGCCTTTGGACAGATGTTCACCCACCCCTGCCCCCAGTTTCTGACATCTGAAATAGAGCCAACTTTCCTTTCCACCAACCCGGCCTGTTGATTGGCTTTAAAGCGGCAAGCAGCCAGACCCCCCCCTCTTTTGGTAATACCACCAAAGCAGAATATTTTTGACTCTTCTAAATTGCACCCTATAACTATAGTCATCTCAAAGCCTATAGTAAGGCTTTAATCCACAATATTTGCCCACATGAGTCTACATGATAGCCCACCTCTGACTTTTACTGAGTTATACTGATTCTTTACATATTAAATCAAAGAGCATATCTTCACAAAGCCTCAGATTTATCTTCACAACACTTATACAGTGTTTTTGTAGCTATTGATATATTTTAATCCTTCTTATGTTGTCATATATTATCTATAGCTACCAAAAGATGGTAGTTTCATGGAGGACAGACTCTTACAGTTGCCTTTTAAAAAAGTAATTCATACAACTTGGTAAAATGCTTTGAACATAAACCATGTTTAATACTTATTGAATTAAACTGAGTTATAGTGACCACACTTACCCAAATCTGCCTTCTTAAAACAGTCAGAGATTAATTTTTCAAGCAGTAAACCTGTCTGCCATTATATAAATGATTTTCTAATACCAAATGCTTAAAAACCTAACAATGATTAAGTTAATCTTAGAGACAGTGCACCACTCATTAACCCCGAAAAATCATTATTGAAAACCTTATTTTATGTTTCAGTTGCTAAACTAAAACAAGTGACTGGGTTTTCATGAATCAGAGGTCTTATCTACTTTTGGTCTCCTTTTGCTGTTGTAACAAATCACCACAAACACAGTGACTTAAAAACAACACAATTTTATCTTACCATTCTGAAGTCAGAAGTCTGAAATAGGTTTCACTGGGCTAAAATCGAGGTGTCAACAGGGCTGTATTCCTTTTGGGAGAGCAAGGAAAGAATCCATAACCTTGGCTTTTCTAACATCTAAAGGCTGCTTCCATTCCTCACCTTGTGGTCCTAGTCCCCATTTTCAAAGCCAGCAGCAAAGTTAGGAGTCTGAGTCCTTACCGTTCTGCCCTTTCTATAGTTCTCACTCATCTGCATACTCTTATATATAAGTAGGCTTCAGTCTGAGGTCTTGTGATTATCTCAGACCAATCCTGATGATCCACATTAATTACCCTGTGGCAAAATCAGCTGATTCACAATCATCTTAATTACATCTGCAGCCTTAGTGCTTCTGTGCCCTTTGTTGTTGTTCAGTCACTGAGTTGTATCCGACTCTTTGCAACCCCAAGGGCTTCAGCAGGCCAGGACTCCTAGTCCCTCACTATTTCCTGGAGTTTGCCCAAATTCATGTCCATTGACTTGGTGATATCATCCAACCTCTGTCTGCCCCCTTCTCCTCCTGCTCTCAATCTTTCCCAGCAAAAGCGTCTTTTCCAATGAGTCAGCTCTTCGCATCAGGTGGCCAAAGTATTGCAGCTTCAGCATCAGTCCTTCCAATGAGCATTCAGGACTGATATCCTTTAGGATGGACTGGCTAGATCTCCTTGAAGTCCAAGGGACTCTCAAGACTCTTCTCCAGCACCACAATTCAAAAGCATCAATTCTTCGGCACTCTAGGGCATAATATATACACAGATACTGAGATTTGAGATGTGGACATATTAATGCTTAATAGGCCAATATTCTTACCACAGCTAGTATCAAGCTTTACTAATGGATTTAAACAAAACAAGCAACAGAGAGGCACAGGTGAACCAGGTCAGCCATCCATATAACTCCCCAAGTCATTAGCACTCTAAATATTCACTCTCTGGCCCATTCAGAACAGAGAGCATCTCTAAGTTATACAAGTTACTTTCACAGGAAGCAAGGAGCATTTCTATTGTTAAACATCTCCAATTTGTACTCAGATCATTTAATGGCTTTCATGATACCCTCCTGGCTTTCCTGGTAGCTCAGACAGTAAAGAATCTGCCTACAATGAATGAGACCTGGGTTCAATACCTGGGTCAGGAAGATCCTCTGCAGAAGGGAATGGCAAGCTACTCCAGTATTCTTGCCTGGAGAATTCCATGGACAGAGGAGCCTACAGTCCATGGGGGTCTCAAAGAGTCAGACACGACTGACCAACTAACACGTTTATATCTTCCAGGGAACCTTGCTTCATAAATCTATCATATAAAATGATTCTTAAAACAAGGATACTCTGTTAAAAACTTTCTACTGCTAAGTGCTGTTTCCCTGCTGCTGCTGCTGCTGCTACTAAGTCGCTTCAGTTGCGTCCAACTCTGTGCGACCCCATAGACAGCAGCCCACCAGGCTCCACCATTCCTGGGATTCTCCAGGCAAGAACACTGGAATGGGTTGCCATTTCCTTCCCCAATGCATGAAAGTGAAAAGTGAAAGTGAAGTCGCTCAGTCGTGTCAGACTCATAGCGACCCCATGGACTGCAGCTCACCAGGCTTCTCCGCCCATGGGATTTTCCAGGCAAGAGTACTAGAGTAGGGTGCCATTGCCTTCTCTGACTGTTTCCCTAGCCAATGGCATTAATCTATTTACTATGACATGCTGATGCTAAAAGGGATACAATTATATGAAGATAGAACCTCTGTTTTTGCGGAGCTCAGTTTTAGTAGAAGTAAATAAGGAACTTCTAAATCAGACTAAGTGTGCTATGTGCTGCTAAAGAAACAGGACTCAGTGTGAAATAATGGCAAGTCATTGAAAATAGAGTCAGATATGATTAGGAGGTGGGCCTACATGGAGATGGGCTTCCCAGGTGGTGACAGTGGTAAAGAACCTGCTGCCAATGCAGGAGACATAAGAGATGTGGGTTTGATCCCTGAGTGGGGACGATCCCCCTGGAGGAGGCCGTGGCAACTCACTCCAGTATTCTTGCCTGGAAAATTGCATGGACAGAGGAGCCTACAGGCTACAGTCCACAGGGTTGCAAAGAGATACGACTGAAGCAACTTTGCACACATGCTATATACAGATAGGAAAATACACTCAAAATTTTACTACCTAAGTAAAGAGGAATGCTCCTGCGTCCTAAGGAAAGCAGAGAGTGTGGAAATAAGAGAAAAGTCATTGGGAAATGAACATGAGATTAAGTGTTGGCAAGAACATGGAGCAATTGAAATTCTCACACGTTCCTCACGGGAAAGCAAATCATGGAATAGTTATCAATGGAATACTATTCAACAATTCAAAGAATAAACTACGGATACAGGCAACCACATGGGTAAAGCTCAAAAGTCATCCTGCTGAGTGAAAGAGGCCAATACAAAGGATTACAAACTGTATAGTTTCATCTGCATTAAAATATAGAAAAGGAAAAGTACAGTGACAGAGAGTTGATCAGTGATTGTCAGAGGCCAGTGGTATAGGGAAAACACTAACTGCAGAAGGATACACGGGGAATGTTCAGAAAATCAAATTTTCTCTACCATGATCATGGTGGTAATTACAGAAATTACATATTTGTCAAAACAATAAACTGTACTTTAAAAAGGATAAATTTTATTTTATCAAATTGTACTTTTAAAATGCTTGTTGAAGAAAACAATTAAGCACATTATTTTATGGGAAATACTTGGCATATAAATCAAAGAAAAATATTAACTCAAGGCTAGAAATAAATAAGTCTTGCTGCAGAGCAATCATAGTCATTGGTGATGTATAAATGTATTCCTCTGGATTATAATTTAATCCACTGGATATTATGCCCATGTCTGATTAACCCACCAAATTATTTTGTATGTACTTTTTAAAATTAAAATTACTGAATTACTTCTCTAGTGTATCATCACATCATACAGGCATTCCTTCATTTTTCATAATATAAATAATACAATTTTAAAAAGGAAGTTGAGACCAGTGTCCATTTGCAGAAAGCAGTAAAGGAAATAAAAAACTAGAATTCTCAAATTTAATGTGGACTCTATTGACCTTTGTGAATTTTTTATTATATTCTTACTTTTCTCTTACTTGTCCTTCATAAAAGTATATTGAAACCACCTTTATGAAGGCTTTGATCTCTTTAAGAATTATTCACTTTTTAACTCACTTCATTTTTATTAATATCCTATCATCTCCAAACATTCATACAGACACACACACACATATCACATACACACACAATTAGAAGTCTATATTTATCTTCAGGAGGAAATTTCATAGGCTTTAACCATTGTTTTTGAAGGTTGAATAATTACCTGGAATCTTGAAACTATTTCAAAATAGAGTTGCTAAGGTTTCAAAAAAAAAATCTCAACTGAGTAATCTATAAAATAGAATGTGTTTCTCTGTTAATTAACCACCTAATGAATAACCTATGATCTCTTCTCAAGTGAATATCTTGTTGTTTAAGAAATTTCATCTCCGCCTAGTCAGAAGAATGCAAGAGACAATCTCTTCCTTTGCTTAGGAAATTAATCACTCTCAAGAGATGGTGACCCCATATTTTCATGTTTGGGGTGCAAAGAGAGTTGATGGTTGATGTATGAATATTCTGAGTAGACAGAATCTAAGTAGATTATCAAGTAGTTGAAATCAGCATTACAGTATTTCTGATTTTAAGAACACCTAAATTTTATGTTCTTCATATCTTAAAATATCTCCAATCTAAAATTTCCACTGTATTTTAAATACAGCTCCTCCCAACAAATAATTATTCACCATTAATATCCTTGAAAACATTGACATCATTCGTGAAATGTATTCCTGAAACAAAAGAAAACTGGTAGGCCATTATTAGCTACTAAATCTAAGTAAAGATTAGATTATAAGATTCAGTTCAGTTCAGTCTCTCAGTCGTGTCCAACTCTTTGTGACTCCATGAATCACACCACGCCAGGCCTCCCTGTCCATCACCAACTCCCGGAGTTTACTCAGACTCACGTCCATCGAGTCAGTGATGCCATCCAGCCATCTCATCCTCTGTCGTCCCCTTCTCCTCCTGCCCCCAATCCCTCCCAGCATCAGAGTCTTTTCCAATGAGTCAACTCTGCATGAGGTGGCAAAGTACTGGAGTTTCAGCTTTAGCATCATTCCTTCCTAAGAACACCCAGGGCTGATCACCTTCAGAATGGACTGGTTGATTAGCACCCACAAAACTGTACAGCACACAAAGCAAGTTATAGAATGAAAGGAGCAGAGAGTAATAAACTCATGGCACAAACTTTTGCATTTTCACTTGTCTCATTTAGCCTATTTGATGTATTTGTCAATAATAACTTTTAATAATACTTATTCCTATTCTCTAATGCCTTTCCTTCTCTAATTTGAAAATTTTCCAGTATTTGGAATTAGTGACCAACTCTTCTTTCATAAAAGAAAGAAGAGCTTTCTCTTAACATGTCCATTATTTCTCACTTTATTTCTCAGTCTCTGACCATTTCATTTGTCTCTTCTCCTAATTGCTTCTAATCCTTTTGCTGCTGAAAACTAGACATTCCTCAAAATTTTTCACAGCTTTATTATTCCTTTCAATCTTCCAGCTTGCACAGCCTGACCATTTCAACATTATGACTATCATATTGTGAAGGACTCCAAAATTTATAGTTCACCAAACTAACCACTCTTTCCAATTGTATTATGATATGTCCAACCCCTTGTAGGACTTTAATATCTATCTTCAAGTACCACCGGTATTTCAAACGCTTCATGTACAAGGGTAAATTACCAATTTCTCCTTCTCAGACCAGTTCCTAGTCCTACTTTTCTATTGTCTTCAAAAATACCAAATTCTTCCTGCTATCCAAACTCAGAATCATATCCTCTTATTTCTTTCATTCCTCACAATCAGTCACAAAGTCGCACAGAGATTTTCTTGACATTGCAGCCTTGTTGGCTCTCTTTTTTCTTATTTCTAGGACAACCTTTCTCTTATAGATTCTTAGCTGAGCTGTTAAATGAACTTCTGATTTTTTTAATTTATTTTTTTATTGAAGGATAACTGCTTTACAGAACTTCATTGTTTTCTGTCAAACCTCAACATGAATCAGCCATAGGTATACGTATATCCCCTCCCTTTTGAACCTCCCTCCCATCTCCCTCCCCATCTGATTTATTTCTTTAACCTTTAGTTTCTCTCCTCTGTAATGAAAACAGTAATGGTCATAGGATTAAATCTTTACTTGTGATTTACTTACTTTTTGAAAAAATGTAAATGACTTCCCTTGTTGATGAATATAGTGCACACTCTCTTACTGGATATTTGGTGATGTTTGAATGGGTTCTCAATTTCCATTTTTTTTTTTCTTTAATTGGAGTGTAGCTGCTTCACAATATTGCGTTAGCTTCTGCTGTACTATAAAGTAAATCAGCTATATATATGCATATATCCCCTCGCTCTTGAGCCTCCCTCCCACCTCCCGTCTCCCCTCCCCCCATCTCACCCATCTAGGTCATCACAGAGCAGGGAGTTGAGCCTCCTGAGTTTCCACAGCGGCTTCCCACTAGCTATCTATTTTACACATGGCAGTGTATATATGTCAGTTGCAATCTTGCATTTCTCCCGCTCTTTCCCCACCCCGTGTCTACATGTCTGTTCTCTATGTTTTTAGCCTTCTCCCACTCTACTAGTCTACCTTCATTAAAATCCACCTGGATTACTCACAAATCTTTGCACATATGTTTCATTGTTTAATCCCTATGCCTTTGCACATACGGATTTTCCATCCGGCATAATTTCTCCCATTTCCTCTAGTTGAAATCCTACCCATATCTCATTTTAAATGGGGCTTTCTTCATAAAGCTGTCTTTACTCTCT
Organism: Bubalus kerabau; assembly: GCF_029407905.1. Taxonomy (NCBI): domain Eukaryota; kingdom Metazoa; phylum Chordata; class Mammalia; order Artiodactyla; family Bovidae; genus Bubalus; species Bubalus kerabau. The sequence continues at coordinate 67,830,590 of NC_073635.1, forward strand.
GATGAAAAAGGATCTTTCTCAACACAAAATTTTCATAGACATTTACACCAGGGCCTTCTGCCTAGAGTATAATTGTGCCTTATCTTCCCTACTAGCTTACAACACTCTGAAGGGAGGCACCCAGTCTTATTTTTGTATCACCCTACAAACATGGTTACAATATGCATGATCAATAAATGAACTGTTTAAATAATACACAAAGGGCAAGAGAGGCCAGAAAGATCTGTGAAAATATGTGATCAATACAAAGACAAGAGCTACTGATATAACAGCAATAAATCATATGATCCCTCTAATATATTGCCAGAATGGCTCTAGGCACTGGTAAACACATTTTACCATAATTTGAAGTGATTTGAGTATGGTAATCTAGATGTTGTCTTATCTTTCTTGTGGGTTTGAATTTTTTTTTTTTTTAAGGAAATGCCAGCAATGCTGTTTGGTAAATAATAAAATTACAGGTGGTATTAGGGTCTCCCTTCCTTTCAAATTTTTCCACTGATAATTTCCATTAAATGAATTTTGTGGACAATTCCCCAGCATATAATGTACATTTGGAGTTCTAAATGAGCCAATCAGATATTTTGTTCATAGAAATGATGAGAGAGGGGGGAAAAACGGTTCAATAGCCAGTCTATGGATGGTCTGTAGTGCCTTAGGGTGGAGAAGGCAGTGGCAACCGACTCGAGTACTCTTGCCTGGAAAATCCCATGGGTGGAGGTGCCTGGTGGGCTGCAGTCCATGGGGTCGCTAAGAGTCGGACACAACTGAGTGACTTCCCTTTGACTTTTCACTTTCATGCGTTGGAGAAGGAAATGGCAACCCACTCCAGTGTTCTTGCCTGGAGAATCCCAGGGAAGGCAGAACCCGGTGGGCTGCTGTCTATGGGGTCCCACAGAGTCAGACACAACTGAAGCGACTTAGCAGCAGCAGCGGCTGTGCCTCAGGGGAAGCAATAGAGCAAGTTAGTTAAACTTAGATCCTCTGAAGTTGGACTGTCTGACTTTGAATCTATGATTCAATTTTACCTAGTTTTATGATCATGATCAAGTTCCTTAGTCTTGCAAAGCCTCAATTCTGTAAAACAGCAGTAATAACATAACTCATGGAGTTGATGGAAAAATTAAATGAGTTATCACATATTAAGGGCCTAGTATACTACCTAGAATGTAGTATGTCTTGAAAATTGTTACCTGTCATTTTTTGCTATCCTCTTTTTTGTTCAGATTTAACTATGTTTACATTTCATAATTGCCAAAATAATCAATATTATAAAAATTTTGAAAGATGTGAAAAATAAGAGGAGAAAGGTCTCTGAAATCTTAACCAGTCATGAAAAAATCATATTAAAATGTTGGCATATATTATTGTTTTAATATTTTGTTGGCACCTTTTATAACATTCATATATCTCTGATAACAAACTTAACTCACCCTACAACTCAGTTCTTCAGAGAAAATGTAAACTCACCCATTTTACACAGTGAATCTAGTCTTCCTCATGCATCCCCAACAACTAGCCTGCAGAATAAAACAAGTAATGATGTCCAATCTGATGTACAGCTTAGTCTCATCCCATAGTTCAGATGGGTTGATCTTTGCATGGGCTACTTTGAGCACCTCTCAGTATATGTGTTCTGTGCTTAGAGAAAAATAATGCTAATTCAATCACTAGGATTTCTTAGTCTTCAGTTCAGTTCAGTTCAGTCACTCAGTTGTGTCCGACTCTTTGTGACCCCATGAATCGCAGCACGCCAGGCCTCCCTGTCCATCACCAACTCCCAGAGTTCACTCAGACTCACGTCCATCGAGTCAGTGATGCCATCCAGCCATCTCATCCTCTGTCGTCCCCTTCTTCTCCTGCCCCCAATCCCTCCCAGCATCAGTCTTTTCCAATGAGTCAACTCTTCGCATGAGGTGGCCAAAGTACTGGAGTTTCAGCTTTAGCATCATTCCTTCCAAAGAAATCCCAGGGCTGATCTCCTTCAGAATGGACTGCTTGGATCTCCTTGCAGTCCAAGGGACTCTCAAGAGTCTTCTCCAACACCACAGTTCAAAAGCATCAATTCTTAGGTGCTCAGCTTGCTTCACAGTCCAACTCTCATATCCATACATGACCACTGGAAAAACCATAGCCTTGACTAGATGGACCTTTGTTGGCAAAGTAATGTCTCTGCTTTTCAATATGCTATCTAGGTTGGTCATAACTTTTCTTCCAAGGAGTAAGCGTCTTTTAATTTCATGGCTGCAGTCACCATCCGCAGTGATTTTGGAGCCCAAAAAAATAAAGTCTGACACTGTTTACACTGTATCCCCATCTATTTCCCATGAAGTGATGGGACCGGATGCCATGATCTTCGTTTTCTGAATGTTGAGTTTTAAGTCAACTTTTTCACTCAGCTCTTTTACCTTCATCAAGAGGCTTTTTAGTTCATCTTCACTTTCTGCCATAAGAGTGGTGTCATCTGCATATCTGAGGTTATTGATATTTCTCCCGGCAATGTAGGTTCTCCAAAAACAGCTTATATTCAAGATGGTATTTGGGTATGAGGATTGGGAGGAAAAAGTGTATGACTTTTGAAGCCTCATGGTATAAAAAAGAATCAAGATTATCTAGATTCTACCTCTTCTAGTCTCTTATCAATTCAAAAACTCCTTGTTCAATCAGATTCCACTTGCCCTGCTGGCATTTGTAAATAACATCTGTGGCTGGTAGGATTATGAGCCATTCCTAAAACTTGGCGATTCTCAAGGATCATTAGTATTCATACATACCACTATCTGCATTTTTCCATTTTTCTCTTTCCACAGGCTGCATATTTATTTTTCGATACGGATATTGGCTTTCATTTTCTTTCTAACAGATGCTGATTTGTATACAGCAAAGCTAATGATATTTTCATAATAATTAAAATCTAATTACACTTTATCATTGTTTATAAACATTTTATTTTTTGTTGTTTTACTTGGATTTCCCCAAGATTGATAGTACAGCTTTTATTGAGGTGACTGCAGAGCTAGCAGGATTATCAAGGGCGCAGCTCTCCTCCTACCTCCTTTATTCTAGTGCAGAGCACAGAGACCTAGCAGAGCTGGACCTCAGGCTCTGGGAGAGGTTCCCAGACTTTAAGCTGTAAATCTTAAACCCAAGTGCTTAAGAAAACACTCATTCCTCTAAAAGGTGGGATGAAATTGGAGTTCAAACTTTTCAACTGTAGTTGACAGAGAAGCACAGAACCTGTGAACATTGTCTCAGATCCTCAGAGCTCTCTAGAGAAGCAAGCCTTCAAGAAATTAGTCTAAATTTTCCCTCTTGCAAGACTTCCCTGGTGGCTCGGATGGTAAAGCGTCTGCCTACAGTACGGGAGACCCGGGTTCAATCCCTGGATCGGGAAGATCTCCTGGAGAAGGCAATGGCAACCCACTCCAGTACTCTTGCCTGGAAAATCCCATGGAAGGAGGAGGAGGAGCCTCCTGGAGAAGGCAATGGCAACCCACACCAGTACTCTTGCCTGGAAAATCCCATGGATGGAGGAGGAGGAGCCTGGTAGGCTACAGTCCATGGGGTCACAAAGAGTCACACATGACTGAGCGACTTCACTTTCTTTCTTTCCTTCTTGCATAACCTCTCTAAACAATTGCTTTCTCCCTATTCTTTTAAACATTTGCCAATTAATTTTTGTCTTGCTTAATGACATTGGCAAGTATCTACAAAAAAAAATGTAAAAAATAATGGTGATTGAGTAATAATTTTTCAGTTCTAACAACGTTTTATCACTGAACACTTAAGAACCATATCCATGAATATAATTGCTACCTCTATATGTGAATTGTCTTACATATTTTTCCAAAACTTGATTCTATTTGATTGCTTTCTCTTGGTGGTGTTTAACTTACTCCATTATCACTTCTATTTTCTATAAACTGAAAGTTAGGTTTAGAAGCTTACAAAGAGTTTCAAAGTTTTGTTTAAAATTCTTGCAGTTTTTTTTTTTTTTTTTTCAAAAGAGTCTGAAGTTTTGGAGTGTTTGCTTATTATAATGTATATATAAAGTTTTATCAGGAACAAAGAAGGAATTTTAGCCAAAGCCTTTCCTGTGTATCAAAATAATTATATGGTTTTTATTCTTTAAGTGTGGTAAATTGTACTAACAAATTTCCTCATATTAAACCATATTTGCACACCTTAAGATAAACCCTACTGGAGCTATATTGAGTTATATTTAATATTTAGCTCTATTCTGTATTTTTAAATATTAGTCTTTAGAATTGTGTCATATTTGTTGAATTTTGCCATCTTAGACACATGACTTCACAACAAGAAACAGAAAGCAGAACTTTTTCTCTTTTTTTGCCTATTTTGGTGGAATCATTCATTTGACATAAAAATTAGATGTTCTGATATTAGATTGACCAAGTTAAAACATACAGTTATCTGAACTGTGTGACATTTCTAACTCAGACAAATTTTTTGAGTTTTTCCCTCTGGTTATTTTATTTTTGTGTTTCATGTTTTCTTTCCATTCTTAGATCCATTTTAAATATTCCAATTTTGAATTCAATATAACTTAACTATCTTGTATATTAATTTACTAACAGAGTTGGATGAAATAAAGTATATCTTAAAATTCTTTAATGTAGTCAATATTTTCTTTTCTCCTATCTAATGTTCTTATGTTTATGCAACATTTTCTCTTTTTCTCTTGCATGGGTGAGTGGTTTGAATTCTTTTTTCCCTAAAAATAAGCTGTTAGTAATTCTATCATTTCTATTTCCTGATCAATTTATGCTTTTCTCTTCATTAATTTTTTTTTCATTTGTGTTCCTTAGGTTCACTGTGTAGTTTTTTCACTACTTAATAGATTTTATTCATTACTTTTGCTTGCAATAAAAATATTGAGGTTATTATTGTCACTATTTAATAAATACTCTGAAACTGTGGGGTTTTAGTTCCTTTTGCTACAAGAGTTCTTTAGAAAAGAAAGGCATTAAAATGTCAAATGCTTTGGTATTTTTGTTTCTTAAAAAATTTGACATTTATTTTTGATTTTATTAGATTGTGGTTTTAGAATATGATCTAAAGTATTTTTCCTTTTTTGAATTTAAAGAGTATTTCTTTTTGACTAATATGTGATTACATTTTTTTGTAAAAGGCTCCAGGGGCCATTGAAAAAATATTATCTTTTTATTACAGCTTTTAATATATGTGTTTACTTATTGATTAGAACATATCAAATTTCACAGTATTGCTTAGATTTTCATGTAGCAACACCATATATATGTGTGTATATATGTGTATGATATTTCAAGGACAAAAAAATTATCTCTTAAATTCTCTCTCTCCCGTTGCTTTTCCATCTGTTTCTCATTTCATTTCCCGCAATATTTCCTTCAGGTATTCTGATGTGTCAGTGGAATAGAAAGGCTCATTGAGAATTTATTTATCACAATTTTAAAGGTACCATGGTCCTATTTAATAATTTTTTTCTAAAATTATATTTTGGGTAACCTTGATATTCCCTTTTTGTTTACATATGCTAATTATATCTTAGACCATTATTTCAAATTTCTAAGTTATTTTGGAAAACTTGCTAACATAATTTGGAATTATTTATGAGTTCATATGGGTTTATTGTACATTTACTATTCACATAATATTCCTTCCACTGGTATTTTTTGTTATGCTTTGTTTTCATTGCTCACAGGAGTGGAAATGGTTTTTAATACTATTAGAGATTATGTTTATACATTTAAATAAAATAGTTACGTGCCTATTTATCAATGTACCATCTTCAGAAAATCTGTAGAGAGGCTACCATACCATCTAAGAGAGACTGAGAAACTACAGGAAGCCCAGTGCTTCTCTCCCTTGTAACTTTCTGCCCTAGCTTTTGTAGTTATATTTGAGGTTTCCTTTCAGCCTGTTATTTTCAAATCATAACTATCTTAAGATACAATTCAAGAATTGTCCTTTGTGTAACAATATTAACCACGTTTACTTACATAATTCATTCGTATTATTTCTATTTTAAAGGAATTTTGTGCTCATGTCTTGTGTTTTATTTACCAGCATTCGTATTCATGAGTTGTGTTTTCATGTACATTTTCTGAAATATGCGAATATATTCAAATCCCCAACTCCCTCCAGCCAGCTCCTGTCTTCACAGATAACTAATGGGATGAGTCTGTGTGCTTGAGTGAGGGGCATGTATGCATATGGTATACATATACTCATATAATCAAAAAGACAGTTTAACCAGAAATGAGACTCTTCCACTTACGACATGGCTTATATGACATGGTTCAAGCTGTTTAACCTATTTGAGCTTTAGTTTTTTCTTCTTTAAATAGGAAATCCTTTATTCATTCATTGTCAGAATATTGAGTGAACTCTCTCTGTGTCAAGTTCTGCGGTAGATACTGAAGATAAAACAGGAAATAACACAGATGTGTTGCTTATGGTGTAAGAAAAGGAGTGACAGTACCTGCCTTAAAGAGTGATCTTAACTAAAATGGATAAGAAGTGTTTTGTAAGTCTGGGCTATTATAAGTACAATTCTTTGTTTTCTCTTTTCACACAACTCGGTGTTGTACATATTAGTCTATTTTTGCTTTTTTCATTTAAAAATATGTCATGGAGATCTTTCCATACTCTACATAAATACTTTTATGATTATGTTTTATAGCTAAATAATATCCATTGTCTGGTGTACCATAATTTATATAACCAGTCCCCTACTGAGAACTGTTTAGGTTTCATGAAATATTTTGGTATTAAACATAGAGATTGCTGCAGGCAGGGCAACAGTGGAAACAGAGACACAGAGAACAGTAGGGACAGTGTGGGACGAATTGAGAGAATAGCATGGAAACATGTATGTTACCACGTGTAAAATATATAGCGAGTGGGAGTTTGCTGTGTGACACAACAGATTGCTGTGTGAGCTCAACACAGTGCTCTGTGACAACTGAGAGGGGTGGGTGATGGGTGGGGGTTTCAGGAGGGAGGTGACATATGTATACCTGTGGCTGAGTCATGTTGATGCATGGCAGAAACCAGCACGATACTGTAAAGCAATTATCCTCCAATTAAAAGAGAAAAGGATCGCTGCAGTTACTAATGTTTTTAGTTTGTACATAACTGGATAATTGTTGGACGCTAAAGTTTGTGATGTATAATTTTAGCAGACAATACTTCCACACAACAGGACTGTACCAATTTACATTCTTACAGGCCATAAATGGATGCGACTTTTCTCTTCACCCTCACCCACAGCAGAGTCTATTAACTTCTTGCATTGTGGATGACCTAAAAGGGGACAAGTGGTATCTCAATATAGATTCACTCCTTATTTTTGTTTTGACTCATAGACAAAGGTTTGAGGATATTTCCACATACCTAAAATCCAAATTGTCTTTCCTTTTTCTTTGCTATCTTTTCATAGCTTTTTACATTTTTAATATTTGTTTATTGGTCTTTACTTTTCAATTTGGACGAATGCTTTGTATGTGAGGGAAATTAGACTACTGTCTATGAGTTACAGATAGTTTTACCCCACCTGAATTTTTAATTTAGTTGTGATGAATTTAGGCCTTTTTTTTTTATGGCTGTTTTTATTGGTTAAGTAGTGCAAAATTTTAATCATTTCTCTTATGGAGTCTGGTTTTTCTGTCATAGAATGATTTTTATTGTTCTTATAACTTTTATTCACAGATTCTTATAGTAATTTCATAGTTTTATTTCTAGCTTTACATTTTTGTTCATTTGGAAGTTACTCTGGTATAAAATAAGAGACATGGAAGAAAACTTTTCAGCCTAGATGACTACCAAGAGTCCCAACATATTTGGTTTTAAGATATAATTTTTTCACCAAGTTGTGGTTTTTATCATTTAGTAAATTCCTTTTTGATTAGGGCCTGTTTCTAGACTTTTTAATGTGATTCCATTGATGTGTTTATTTATTTATGAAAGTGTTTGAATCACTGAACCTACATCTGATACCTCCTTACTCTTCCTTTCCAGAATTTTCCTATTTATTCTTGTTAGTTTTTTTTTTTTTCCCATATGTATTTTAAGAATTACCTGTCCCTAAAATTATTGAGTCAGTTAAATTCCTATTATGACACATTAAATGTAAAAGTTAATTTAGGGGTAACTGATAATTTTGTACTCTGCATATAAGTTAAATAAGCTGGAATCAAGATTGCCGGGAGAAATATTAATAACCTCAGATATGGAGATGACACCACCCTTATGGTAGAAAATGAAGAGGAACTAAAAAGGCTCTTGATGAAAGTGGAAGTGGAGAGTGAAAAAGTTGGCTTAAAACTCAACATTCAGAAAACGAAGATCATGGCATCCGGTCCCACCACTTCATGGGAAATAGATGGGGAAACAGTGGAAACAGTGGCAGACTTTATTTTTAGGGGCTCCAAAATCACTGCAGATGGTGACTGAAGCCATGAAATTAAAGGATGCTTACTCCTTGGAAGAAAAGTTATGACCAATCTAGATAGCATATTGAAAAGCAGAGACATTACTTTGCCAACAAAGGTTCGTCTAGTCAAGGCTATGGTTTTTCCTGTGGTCATGTATAGATGTGAGAGTTGGACTGTGAAGAAGGCTGAGTGCCAAAGAATTGATGCTTTTGAACTGTGGTGTTGGAGAAGGCTCTTGAGAGTCCCTTGGACTGCAAGGAGATCCAACCAGTCCATTCTGAAGGAGATCAGCCCTGGGATTTCTTTGGAAGGAATGATGCTAAAGCTGAAACTCCAGTACTTTGGCCACCTCATGCAAAGAGTTGACTCATTGGAAAAGACTCTGATGCTGGGAGGGATTGGGGGCAGGAGGAGAAGGGGATGACAGAGGATGAGATGGCTGGATGGTATCATGGACTCGATGGACGTGAGTCTGAGTGAACTCTGGGAGTTGGTGATGGACAGGGAGGCCTGGCGTGCTGCGATTCATGGGGTCGCAAAGAGTCGGACAGGACTGAACGACTGAACTGAACTGATAACTTTGTAATGTTTATTCCCATTAGAGTATACACTGTTTATCTTTAACCAAGAAAACAGTCAATTTTCCCTGTAGCTCAGATGGCAAAGAATCTGCCTGCAATGCAAGAGATCCAGGTTCGATTCCTGGGTCAGGATGATCCTCTGCAGAAGGGAATGCAATCCACTCCAGTATTCTTGCCTGGAAAATCCCATGGACAGAGGAACCTGGTAGGCCACATCCATGGGGTTGCAAAAGAGTCAGACACAATTAAGCGACTAACACTACTACACGACTCCTAAGAAAACAGTATGTCTTTCAATTTGCTCAAGCACTGTTTAGTAGCTCTCTAAAGCTTCTCAAAGTTTTCAAAACTTTACACCTTGTTTTGTTAATTTTATTACTAGATATGGTAGGAAGAACAATGCTTCTTCCTGCCCCAAAGATGTCTACATTCTAATGCTCAGAAACTGTGACTATATGAGTTACATGGCAAAGGGGAACAAAAGTTGCAGATGGAATCATGATTGCTAATCAGCTGCCCTTGAAATGTGGAGATTATCATGATTACTCAGGTGGGCCCAATGTAATCACAAAGTTCCTTTATAAACTGAAGGAGGAGGCAGAGGAGGAGGTGCAAAGAGAGCTGCTGCTGCTGCTGCGTCACTTCAGTCATGTCCGACTCTCTGCGACCCCATAGACGGCAGCCCACCAGGCTCCCCTGTCCCTGGGATTCTCCAGGCAAGAACACTGGAGTGGGTTGCCATTGCCTTCTCCAATGCGTGAAAGTGAAGTCGCTCAGTCGTGTCCGACCCTCAGCAACCCCATGGACTGCAGCCTACCAGGTTCCTCCATCCATGGGATTTTCCAGGCAGGAGTACTGGAGTGGGGTGGCATTGCCTTCTCCGCAAAAAAAGCTAGCAGTACAAAAAGAATTGGCCAGAAGAGGTTTGGGAGGTGAAAGAAAAAGGTTCTGGGCCAAGAAATCTGGGTTGCCTTTAGAAGCTGTAAAGGGCAAGGAATGCATTTTCCCTTAGAGCAACCAAAAAGAATGCAATGACTGACCTGATTTTAGCTTATCACTTAGAAACATCATGGTTCTAAGTGAGACATCTGACATCCAGAAGTATGAGACAATAAATTTGTGTTGTTTTAATCACTAATTTTGTGACTAGGTTTAAAACACTAATTTGTTACGGCCACCATAAAAAGCTAATATACTAGGCATTCTGTCTTTTACTGTTGCTAATATAAATGAGATCTTATATTGCATTATATCATGTAACTTATTGTTTGTATCAGTGGAGGCTCTTGATTATGTATATTAATTTTGTACCTCACCACCTTACTTTATTCCCAAATGAAGTACTAGTTTTAGCTTAAAAATTTAAGGTTTCCAAAAATATAATCATATCATCTGTGCATAGTAATAACCTTTTTTCCTAAATTTGTAGCTTCTTTCATTTATCTAAATATGTTGGTTACTGTCTACACAATTAATAGTGGTAATAATCAAATATGTGCTTGCTGCTGATATAGAGGAGAATACTTCTAAAGTTTTATCAACAAAGATTCTTTCAACCTTTTGTCTGAGATGCTTATTTTACCATGTTGAAGTTGTATTCATCAATTCTGACTTTATTTTTAAGCATTCATATCAGGAATAGACATATAATCTTAAAAAATACTTTTTCAGCATGGAAATTATGGAAGGCTGCTTCTTCTTAAATCAATTACTATGATTAATTTTAGTCATTATTGAATTGTTCTTTCATTTCTTGAAATAATAGCACTTTGCACAGGTATGATGGTCTTATACCAACTGCTGATTACTTTGGAATTTTGCTTCCATATTCATAGATGGGTTTGTAGTTTTTTTATATAAAACTTCCTTGGTTTGTGTGTTTTTCTTTTTGCTATTCTTTGCTTGAAAAAAAACTTTATTTTTAAGAGTAAAAAAAAAAATAATAATAATAAAAAGAGTAATCTTAGGTTCACAGCAAAATCAAAAGGAAATGATTGAGACTTCTCATATACCCCCTATTCTCACACATGCACAGCTTCCCCATCATCAATGTCATGCACCAGAATGCCACTTTTTTTCCTTCTTCCAAGGATGAATCTACATTGACACATCATAATCACCCAAAGCCCATAATTTACCTCAAGGTTTACCCTTGTTTTTGCACTTTATATGGTTTTGGACAAATGCATATTACCCATATTTATCATCCTCTCATAGCTCAGCTGGTAAAGGCAGAAGACCCCTGTTCAATTCTTGGGTCAGGAAGATCCGCTGGAGAAGGGATATGTTACCCACTCCAGTATTCCTTGGCTTTCCTGGTGGCTCATGCAAACAGAGCTGGTAAAGAATCTGCCTGCAGTGCAGGAGACCTGGGTTCAATCCCTTAGTTTGGAAGATCCCCTGGAGAAGAAAACGGCTACCCATTCCAGTACTCTGGCCTGGAGAATTCCATGGACTCTATAGTCCATGGGGTCGCAAAGAATCGAACACGACTGAGCAACTTTCACTTAATCACTTATATCTATCATTATATCATACAGGGAAGGAATGATGCTAAAGCTGAAACTCCAGTACTTTGACCACCTCATGGAAAGAGTTGATTCATTGGAAAAGACTCCAATGCTGGGAGGGATTGGGGGCAGGAGGAGAAGGGGATGACAGAGGATAAGATGGCTGGATGGCATCACCAATTCGATGGACATGAGTTTGAGTGAACTCCAGGAGTTGGTGATGGACAGGGAGGCCTGGTGTGCTGCAATTCATGGGGTCGCAAAGAGTTGGACATGACTGAGTGAATGAACTGAATTGAGTATCATATAGAGTAGTTTGTGTCCTAAAAATCTTTTTTTCTCTCTATTCATATCTACCCCCTACACCACTGGCAACCATTGACTTTTTTATTGTCTCCATAGTTTTGCCCTTTCCAGAATGTCATACAGTTGGTATCATACAAGTATGTAGACTTTCAGTATTGGCTTATTTTACTTAGTAATATGCATTTATGTTTCCTCCATGTCTTTTCATGGCTTGACAGCTCATGTTTTTTTTTAGCTTCCCTGGTTTGGACTTGCCTGATGGAGGTCCTCAGTGGTAAAGAATTCCCCTGTCAATGAAGAAGACTCAGGGTTCAATCCCTGGGTCAGGAAGATGGCCTGGAGAAGGAAATGGCAACCCACTCTAAAATTCTTGCCTGGGAAGTACCATGGACAGAGGAGGATGCCAGGCTACAGTCCATAGGGTTGCAAAAGAATCAGACATGACTTAGCAACTAAAAAATGACAACATTTCATTGCCTGCATGAATCACAATTTATATATTTATTCAGTTACTAAGCATGTCAAGGTTGCTTCCAAGTTTGGCAATATGAATAAAGCTGCTATACATCTGTGTGCAGGTTTATGTATATATATACATTTTTAGCTTCTTTGGGTAAATACCATGGAAAACAACTGTTGGATCATATGGAAGAATTATGCATCATTTTGTAGAAACTGTCAAACTGTCTTCAAAAGTGGTTTCACTATTTTGCATTTCTACTACTTTTCCTACTCTATCTCCTAGCCAGTATTTGGTTTTGTCAGTGTTTGAGACTTCAGTAGGTATATAGTGGTATCTCATTTTAATTCGCATTTCCTTGATGACACATATTATGTCGAGCATCTTTTCATATGTTTCTTTGCTCTCTATATATCTTCTCTGGTGAAGTGTCCGTTAAGGTCTTTGGTCTATTTTTTAAAATCAGGTTATTATTTATTGTTTTCTTATTTTGAGTTTTAAAAGTTCTTTGTATATTTTTAATAGCAGTTCTTTATCAGTTTATCATTTGCAAATATTTTCTCCCAGTCTGTGGTTTGTCTTCTCATCTCTTGATATTGTCTTGCAAAACAGACATTTTTAAGTTTAATAAAGTCCAGCTTATCATTTATGCATGTATAATGCCTTTGGTGTTGTATCTAAAAAGTTATCACCATACCAAAGGTCATCTAGGTTTTCTCCTATGTTATCTTACAGAATTTTTATATTTTTGTGTTTTACAGTTAGGTCTATGATCCATTTTGACTTAATTTTTGTGAAGGATATAAATATATCTAGAATATGTTTTTGTCTTTTTTGCATATGGATGTCCAGTTGTTCCAGACCATTTATTGAAAAGACTGTATTTGCTTCACTGATTTGCCTTTGCTCCTTTGTGAAACGTCAGTTGCTATCTTTATGTGGGTCCATTTCTGGGTTCTCTATACTCTTGCATCAGTCTGTTTGTCTATTCTTTTATTAATGCCACCATTTTCTTGATTACTACAGCTGTATGATAAGTTTTAAGTCAGAACTCCAACTTTGTTCTTCAATATTGTGCTGGCTATTCTGGGTCTTTGCCTCTCTAAATAAACTTTATAATCAATTTTTTGATAGTCATGAAATAATATGTTGGCAGTTTGATTCTTTATTCTTTCAATTAATATATTTACTTCATAAAATAATTTTCTGTGTCTTGTTAATATTCAAATAGCCCTGGAGATATTGATCATAAGGGTTTGGCTGAATTCTCCCTTGAAATTGCATAAGCTTAGTGTGGCACCCCACTCCAGTCCTCTTGCCTGGAAAATCCCATGGACGGAGGAGCCTGGTAGGCTGCAGTCCATGGGGTCGCTAAGAGTCAGGCACAACTGAGCGACTTCACTTTCACTTTTCACTTTCATGCATTGGAGAAGGAAATGGCAACCCACTCCAGTGTTCTTGCCTGGAGAATCCCAGGGACAGAGGAGCCTAGTGGGCTGCTGTCTATGGGGCCACACAGAGTAGGACATGACTGAAGCAACTTAGCAGCAGCAGCAGCAGTGTTACACTGGGTAATCGTGCTCTGACATCTTTCTGAATGTCTTCAGTGATCATTTGTCTTTACATATGTTTTTGTTTTTCTACTTCTAAAGTTAGTTTTGGTTAATCTTCCTACAAAAATAAGTTTTTCAATTCTTTTTAATCTCTGAGTAGAATTAAATATATGGTCTAGAACAAGCAGTTTTGTTTTCTCTGTATTTGTGGTTCTCATTTCTATCTTAAGTATTTGTGTGTCCTCCCATTTTTTTTTCTCAGATTAGCAGTTTATCTGCTTTACTTTTTTTTTCAATGAACACACTTCTGGATCTATTCCTTGGATCCAGTTTTCCATGTATTCTAAATATTGATTTCTACTTTTATCTTTACTGACAACATGAATGATAGCCTAAACATTTTTATATTGTTCTTTTCCTATTTTTTCAGTTAAATCCTGAATTTTTATTGTAGTTTGCTTTTCTTTTTTTTTTTTTTTTTTTTTACTTACTAATATAAGTATTTAAGAATATAACATTTTTCTAAGATCTCCTTTTGTTCTATTGCTAAGTTTCTAATTAGTAGTGTTACCATTTTTATAATATTCCTGGTGTTTTGCAATTGAGAATTAGATTTTCTCTTAAACCAAGAATCAATGAAAGAATTTTTTTATTGTTTTGTAGATGTATTTGCTTTATTTATAAAAAGTAGTGTATACTTTTTAAATACACTTCCTGTGTATTTAATTGATTTTGAGATGTATTCCAATCACTTTATAATTTGCAATGTTTCAATATTTTCTTAAATTGACACTTTTTAATTTATTAGGATTTTCCTTGAAATCTATGCATGGCCTATTTTTATGACTGCTTCAAGAATAGGTAAAGGGATATAAGATTTTATTAATACATACAAAATTTGATACCTTTCCAGTATATTGATTTTATTAATTATACCATTTGAGTCTTTGATATCTTCACATGATTTTTGTTTACATGTCACAGACTAAAATCTATAAATTTATATTTTACTGCTCCTGATATATGTTCATTTCTCTATCTCCTGTAATTTCTAATTTATGTATAATGTTAGGTTTGTTTCCTCATAGACATTTATAATGTTAGATCTTCTTCACTGTTAACTGCCCACCTTAGCAATTCTTTAATTCAAACTTGAATGAAAGTAAATCATAATTCAAACTTGAATGAAAGTAAGATCATAACTTTTTTTGCATTTGCTCAACATATCTATCCCTATATATTTAATTTTCAAACTTTCTAAATTACTTGGGAAGTCAATTCTCTTATAAACAACATGGTACATGCTTTTGCTTTGTAATCTAATCTGAAAGTCTTCTTTGATATGCCTAGTTATTTATATTTGTTGATAAGATTATAATTGTTTAATTTAGCTTATGCTATATTTTCTGATTTTGTTACTTTCAAACATTTAACTGTCTTATTTTAACGTTTTTAATATATCCTTTGTTTACGCTTATAACTTGGTGTATAATCTTATCTGATACTGATAATACTCCATTTTGTTTGACAGTATGTATTACTTCTCTTCCCTTTTAATTCTAATTTTGTACATTGCCAGTGCATTTAACTTTCATATTCTACAGTCTCCCCATCCTCATATTTTTTAATGTTACTAACATTCAAATTATAGTAAGGATTGCTAGTGGTCCCACGGTAATGTCATCATTTTCCATTTCAATCATGAGATCCTTTCATTTTAGCTGGGCTCATAGCCACCAAACAGTAGGCTAAATTTCTCCGCCTCCAATCTACTTAAGTGTGTCTTTTTTATTAAGTTCAAGCCAGTTGAGTCTGAACTAAAGCAATGTGTTCTCCTTCCAGGAGATTCCAGGAGAATGTTCTTCTTAAAGAAGAAGCTGTTTGCTCTTGACATCCATATTCCCCTAGAAGCATGGATTGGGGATAAGTCAGTGTAGGCCATGGAGAAGGCGATGGCACCCCACTCCAGTACTTTTGCCTGGAAAATCCCATGGACTGTGGAGCCTGGTAGGCTGCAGTCCATGGGGTCGCTAAGAGTCAGACACGACTGAGCGACTTACCTTTCACTTTTCACTTTCACGCATTGGAGAAGGAAATGGCAACCCACTCCAGTATTCTTGCCTGGAGAATCCCAGGGACGGGGGAGCCTGGTGGGCTGCCATCTATGGGGTCGCAAAGAGTCGGACACGACTGAAGTGACTTAGCAGCAGTGTAAGCCATGCAGATGAAATCTGTAGTTAGCCTGGGAGATGGTGAAGAAATATGATGTGCAGACTTAGATCCCCTAGAGTACAGCTTCTGCATCAGCTCTGGACTACTCATCCCTGGATCATTCCATGAAAACAGAACAACAACAAAAACTTATCCAACTTAAAGCAGTGTCTGTGGGGTCATTCTCTGACACTGCCTTAGCCTCCACTACGCTGCTACTCCTTACTTGCTTCAGTCGTATCTGACTCTGTGCGACCCTTATGGACTGAAGCCTGCCAGGCTCTTCTGTCCAAGGGATTCTCTGGTCAAGAGTACTAGAATGGGTTGCCATACCCTTCTTAGGGGACCTTCCCAACTCAGGGATCGAACCCAGGTCTCCTGCATTGCAGGCAGATTCTTTACCACTAAACTACCGAGGAAGCCCTAGTCTCTACTGTAAGTAATACTAAAATAAATCCAGTGATCATTACTGATTTTTCTTTTTTGAAAAATTTCCAGTTACATCTTGATAAAGTTTTCTTTCAGTACATTCCTCAAAAAGAATTCATGGGAAAATAGTCCCCATGTTTGTGTAACTTAAAAACTTCTTGTCAAGCCTCTAAATCTAATTTCCAGTTTATAAAAATTAGAAGTGATAAAGGAGCAGGTTAAATACCACAAAGAGAAAACAATCATATAAATGCAGAGTTGGAAAAATATGTCGCTTGTCCTCAATTCTTCAAAAAGTGAATGTAATGGAAAAAAACTAAGTCAAGGGTATTTTCTCACTAAGAGAAACTAAAAACAAACAAAATCACTAGTAACACAGCATCAGCCTAAGTTGGATCCCAGTTCTTTAAAAAAGCAAAGTGTTAAATATATAAATTATGATGATTTATAAAATTTTAACATGGACTATATACACAATGGAATATTACTTAGCTATAAAAAGGAACACATCTGAGCCAGTTATAATGAGGTGGATGAAACTGGAGCCTATTATACACGGTGAAGTAAGTCAGAAAGAGAAACACCAATACTGTTTATTAACATATATATGTGGAATTTAGAAAGATGGTAATGACGATCCTATATGCAAGGCAGCAAAAGAGACACAGATGTAAAGAACAGACTTTTGGACTCTGTGGGAGAAGGTGAGGGTGGGATGATTTGAGACACTAGCCCTGAAACATGTATATTACCATATGTAAAACGGATGACCAGTGCAAGTTAGATGCATGAAGCAGGGCAGCCAAAGCCAGTGCTCTGGGACAACCCGGAGGGATGGGGTGGGGAGGGAGGTGGGAGGGGCTTCAGGATGGGGGCACATATGTGCCCCTGTGGCTGATTCATGTTGATGTATGGCGAAAACCACAATATTGTAAAGTAATTATCTTTCAATTAAAATAAATTAATTTTTTAAAAAATTTAACATGGGCTGGACATTAAATGAAATTACGGAATCATTTTCTACTTCTTAGGTGCGATAACAATATACTGTTACACAAGAAATTACCCTTGTCCTTGGAAAATGAATGTTTAAGTAATTAGGGATGAAGTGACTTGAAGTCTTAAAGTTACTTTCAAATAAAGAGGGAGGGGAGACACCAAAGGTGTAGAAATAATGTACCAAAAAAAGATACAAGTTGTTGAATTCAGGGGAGGATATATACAAATGTTTGTCAAAATATTCTAGTAATTTTTTTTTAATTTCTAAAATAAAACTTAGGGGAGTAAGCAAAAAGTATTTAAAACACTCAAAACCATGTTGATTGCCCTAATACTTGCGTGACGGTGGGTTAGACATAAAATCCTTGGGTGCATTCTCTTTTCTGTAGCATTTTGTAAATATTGTTCTATTGACTACTTGCATAAAAGACTGCTGAGGAAAAGTATATGTTTAACTAACTGACATAATAAGTTGCTTTATAGTCTCATCTGGCTTTCTAGATGAATTATTTTTGTACATTAAAAGACAAATAACTATCCTAAAATATGTCTATTGTTAACCATCATTTTTCTTCTGGGAACAACACAATAGTACCTTTCAATTTGCAAGTTCATTTATTTTTATTTCAAATAGTTATTAACATATCCTTATATATTCATTGTTTCACTGTTTCCATTTCTTTGTAGAGGATTCCAACTACACATACAACTTCCAAATCAGTCACATTTTAAATGTCATTTTTTCCTTAATTGTATAATTCTCATATTAATATACTTTTCTACTTAATTTCACTTACATTTTCCATTGTAGCCTTTGTTTTCAGAAGTCTATTCTTAAATGAATTCTCTTAAGTTCAGCTTAATACGCTTAATAGTTTTGTGTTTTTTTCTATACTTCCCTAATCTCAGTTACTTGATAACTTTTATTATCTCAACATATCTTTCCAGAGCTTTTGCATTTTTGCTTTGTACCCTTGATAGGAGAGTTAATTTACTGATGTCTTTTTAATATTATAGTGATGAATTTCCTTCCTCTTTTCCAATTCTGTCTTTGAACAGATCCTGTGCTGTTGCTTTCTTAAATTAATTCTATCATTGGAAAAGGTGAGTTTTTCCTGCATCAACCGTTAGCCAGGAGTATATATCAGACAGAAAACAATAGTATTCAGGACAAGCATGAATTCTTCTTGTGATCAAGGATTCTGGGTGTGATTTTCCCCCTGCAATGAAGACAGGCATCACTGGACCTCTTCTCAATTCAATCTCTTTTCTGCTTCAACAGAAACAATATCACTTGCACATATGGATTATCCATAGGATTGCTCATTTAGTCCCAATTCCTCTGCTCCCTGGGACCACACTGAGTCAAATAAAACCAACACCAGATGCATCACTCTGTCTAATGCTGAAAATAAGGAACTTGGGCTTATCACTTCGCATGACCTTCATCTTTGATTCTGTATTTTTTGCTGGCTCTTTTCTGATGCATCACCATTTATTGGCATCTTTCTACTTGTCCCATTGCATGATTTCTGTTCTAAGCCACTCTTCCAGATATTTCTTTAAACTATTTTATTGATGTACAACCAGCAGAACAAAAAGTTGTACATATTTAAAATATACAACTTCATGTATACATCTGTGAAACTACCACTACAATCTGCACTACAAACGTAGTCATCGTCTCCAAAAGTTGCCTCCCATGCTCTTTATTGCTATTCTTTATACCTCATGACCTTGGATGTTAGTTGTTTTCCAATTTCACCAGACATGGTGTTTCTATCTTTCCTTCATTGTTCTCCTTGGTGCTTTTGGATTAATTCTAGGAGATAAGGGAAAAATGCTGATTTTTATACTTTAACATTCAAACAAGACAATCTATTCATGATTTCTTTATTTTGAATTTTCATTCTTCTATTTTTAATGTGGCTAGGTTTGGTCTTCAGGAAGATCTTTCATAATGGTTAATAGATGAAATATACTTTGAATGTTTACATATTTAAACATTTCTTCCTGTCATTTTTATACACAACACTTGTATATATAGACCAGATATAAGTTATTGGGACGAAAGTCTTTTCTCCTAACTCTAAAGAAAGTGCTCCATCATGTCCTGTCCTTGAACAATCCTCTGTGGAAATCTCAGCCCATCCTGAATTTCCCTTTGCATGTGATTATGTGTTCTTCCAGAATGATTATAGTGTTCTTTCCGCAATCTTAAAGTTCTAAAATTTCACTCCGTTACATCTCTGCCCATTGCTAAGTTGCCTCAGTCGTGTCCGGCTCTGTGTGACCCCATAGACGGCAGCCTACCAGGCTCCCCCGTCCCTGGGATTCTCCAGGCAAGAACACTGGAGTGGGTTGCCACTTCCTTCTCCAATGCATGAAAGTGAAAAGTGAAAGTGAAGTCGCTCAGTCATGTCTGACTCTTAGCAACCCCATGGACTGCAGCCCACCAGGCTCCTCCATCCATGGGATTTTTCCAAGCAAGAGTACTGGAGTGGGGTGCCATTGCCTTCTCCGCCCTGACATTACTCTCTATTAATTTTTCCTTGTCTTAACTACATTCATAGCAACCCTTTTCAATATGGGTGACATTACGTTTTCAAAATCACCATAACAATATCCTCTAACCCACATGCCCTTCTTAAAATGTGACACCATCACTTATACAGAGGTGGAATGCACGGTCCTTTATCTGAAATGTTGGCAGGTTTGTGACTAGATGTGACTGTGACTCCAAGTGACTTTTGAGAGTAGGTGATGAAAATGCTCTGCACTTCTGCCTCATTCTCTTAAAACCATTATCTCTTGGAAGTCTTCAGCAACAGGATATGATGCTCTGTAGAGTCCTAAACAAGATTACTGTGAGACCCAACAGAGAGGACTGCTCAGCCTCAGCTGTTCTAGCTCTAGCTACCGCTGAGAGTCCTCAGCAGAAATACTCAGGAAAACAGGTGTGTATTTTTTTTAAGTTGCCATTGTTTTAAGTCTTTAAGATTTGGACTAATTTCTTTTACATCAATAGATAATGATGTAGATACAATTTTCTTGGGCTCAAAAATTACTGCAGATGGTGACTACAGTCACAAAATTAAAAGGCATTTGCTTCTTGGGAGAAAAGCTATGACAAAAGTAGACAGCATATTAAAAAGCAGAGACATCACTTTGCCAACAAAGGTCTGCATAGTGAAAGCTATGGTTTTTCCAGTAGTCATGCATGAATGTGAGAGTTGAACCATAAAGAAGGCTGAGCACTGAAGAATTTATGCCTTTGAATTGTGGTGTTGGAGAAGGCTCTTGAGAGTCCCTTGGACAGCAAGGAAATCAAACCAGTCAATCCTAAAGGAAATCAACCCTGGATATTCATTGGAAGGACTGATGCTGAACTCCAATACTTTGGCCACCTGATGAGAAACACTGACTCGTTGGAAAAGACCCTGATGCTGGGAAAGATTGCAGGTAGAAGGGGATGACAGAGGACAAGATGGTTGGATGGCATCACCAACTCGATGGACCTGAGTTTGAGCAAGCTCCAGGAGATGGTGAAAGACAGGAAAGCCTGGAGTGCTGCAGTCCATGAGGTCGCAAAGAGTTGAACATGAATGAGAAACCGAACAACAACAACAAAAAGTCATTTCAGTCATGTCTAACTCTTGTGACCCTATGGTCTGTAGCCTGCCAGGGTCCTCTGAACATGGGATTCTCCAGGCAAGAATACTGTAGTGGGTTGCTATGCCCTCTCCAGGGGATCTTCCCAACCCAGGGATCAAACCCAGGTATTATCTTAAGTCTCCCACACTGGCAGGCAGGTTCTTTACCACTAGCACCATCTGGGAAGCCCAGATAATGATAAATATGCATATTTAAATCTCCCTTTATTTAAAGAAAGTTTTTGTCTATATTTCCTTAATTTTTTTATAACATTGTTGATTTCTCTTCCTAAGAACTCTTAACTATCCATTAATTATCATATATTGCACAGGTATTTACATAGCCATTCTGACATATGTGTGTTATCATTTTATCTCTAATCAGTTTTGTTATTTAAAAAAAAATTTTGCAGTGTGTTTGATCTTACCTTCCCTACCTCCTATATGACTTTCCTGTTTTTTTAGTATTTACTGTTATTTTTTTTCAGTGTACCAGTTCTAATGTGGTTTTTAACTATTTTCATATTTTATGTTTCTTTTCCATTTCTTCCCCTGAATTTGTCTATTATACCATTTTATATAATCCCTTGTTACATAGAAATTCCATACTCACTTTAATTTCCTTGAGAATGCAGATAATTTTTTAACAATCTTTTCTTTCCTAGTTCTACTAAAATTCAATCTTCATAGTCTTTTGAATGAAATGCAGAACCATTTCTGCATTTGTTTGTGTGCCATATTAGGCATTCCAGATCTTTTGTATTTATTAATCATCCTTAAATGGAGTCCGTAGCATCTGATTTACAAAGTGCAGAAAGACAGTGTGGGTGAACCTCATTGACTTGCCTCTTCTTTAAAGACCATGTCTTTTGAATCATTGTTCTATGTCTCCAGCTGGAGAACTAAATACTGTTTGTTTATTTTGTTTCTTTGGTTCCATCTTTAACTGCCTGTGGAGTTGGAAGTAATAAATGCCTTGGGGCAACACAAAGCTAATGTATAAACATTTGTCTCTAAGTTCCAAGTCTGTTCTGTCCTCTGCACAGAGCTGGTCAGTTCTTGGCTTTAGATGACATCCTTCACCTCTCAGCCACGACATTTATCACTTCCTCCGGAAACTGTCAGATGGCCTGCTGTTCTTTCATCAATGCCTGTCTTCTTTTGCTTCCTCTAGAACATCATTTGATGCCAACCAGGCCACCTCTCTGTTTAAACCCGATGAAGAGTTAAGATGATAGAAAAGTCCAAAGAGTTCTTTCAGGCCCAATTCCATGCTCTCCTAAAAAAGAAAATAGGCCTCAGGCAGTGGGCCCCTCACTTCACTCCACTCTTGGCTCCTTCCTATGCCTCATTCCTATCTTTCCAAGACAGGGACTACTGTTTTTATGATCCCCAACTCTATCATTTTCTTTATTGAGAACATCATGTTCACCATTTTGCAGTCATTGTGAATTTCAGTATTTTCTTTCATTTTGTTCAAAATTTCCCTATATCTGCCAGACTTTCCTTATAATGTGTGTCAAGAGGTTCTTCAAGATCCATGGTTTCATTATAGATTAGCTTTTCCTTTCTTTCAGATATAGATACTATTCAGAGAAAATTAAATATATTCATTATTCTGAGAAAAGAACTATACCACTGTTAGTAGCTCTTCCAGTGTTCCCCCAAAACCCCAATCAGCCCTTTCAGCATGACAGATTTGTGATTATTTCTTTCTCCTAAATTTACATATGCTGGCGAGAAGTTCACAGGCCTCCAGGAATTTTTATTAAGAGCTTCAGATAGTCTAGCAAGGAATTTTATCTCTTTTGACAAGATCAAGTGTATAACTGGAACTAACCATGCCTCATTTCATGCTAGCTTGCTGCTCCTCAGATAAATGTGAAACATCCTTTGTGGCCAAATATACAATTCAATGGAATTGTGTTGCCTCAATGCTCTAAGTGCCTTGTGAGTGGCAAGGGGGGAGAGTGAACCCTTCCTGATTGACAGATGTCAACTGCCATGAGCCTCATAGACATATACGGTGATAAAGAAAGCTAGTGACTGTTGGGATTCATGGATGAAGGTATTTACTATAGAACCTAGTGTAATAGACACAGTGTTCACCCCTCCTGAGCTGTGGCCTGTCTCTGGTCTTAAGACTCTGCATTAAGACAGGCTGTCAAAGATAAGACAGGAAGGGAAAGAGGCCCTGCTATAGGGCACCTCAGGTAAGGTGTTAATAGCTATCTGTGCCTGAATAAGAATCCTCCGGATGCCTAGCTTTTTCTCTTAGTACAATGAAGTAGTATCTTCATATTTCTTAAATGACACTTCCATCTGGGAGTAAGAACAGTTCGGTGCATTAACTGATGCCAATTTCACATGGAACAATTTTATGGAAAGCACTTATTTCTGATTTTCTAGGCATATAAGATTGACATAAATGCTCCTGTTTCTCCAGGTAAAGAGTTGTCTACCTACTTAGTTATGTCATGAAGAAGATAATGACCTTGGCTTCTATATAAGTGGTAGGATTATATAAATAATTACAGCTGGCATTCAGTTTGCCCTCCTATTTACAAATACATCAAACTGGTGCTACAGAAATAAAATATATGTCACTGAATTAAACCAAAGCAGTGTTTAGTGGTGGGAAAACAGATGATGGGTAAAGTAAGATAGATGAGGAAGATAACAGATGGATGATAAATTATAAGATAAATAGACTAAAGGGATAGATTTTTCCGCTTTTCATTTTTCTGGCTTTCACAAATGTTCTCATATGTTTTTCTATAAAGCACAATAACATTCCTTGCCATATAATGTTGAGTATTTATATCTCTGCT
Source organism: Bubalus kerabau (assembly GCF_029407905.1). Lineage (NCBI taxonomy): Eukaryota > Metazoa > Chordata > Mammalia > Artiodactyla > Bovidae > Bubalus > Bubalus kerabau. Next base: position 67,854,561 of record NC_073635.1, read on the forward strand.
CTGAACCAATTTTTCTTATACATTGCTCAGTCTTGACACGGAGCAATATCTCAGCGGTGTCCCAAGGACTATTAGTCAATCACAAAGAGTCACTGAACACACAGCGTATGTGTTGAGAACCATCCCATCCATTTTTGAAGTGGTTCTGAGAAAGCACGAAATCAGCTATAGCCCTTGATCTAAAGATAAAAAGAAGACCAGACAGATGAAATAGAATACAATAAAGAACATAATTTGTCGGAATTTGTAAAGGCTCCTTCCAGCGTTCTCTCCTCTCGCTCTCTTCACTTCATAGGGATTTCATCTACCCACAGAAGGCGTTTTAATTCATTCTTTATACAAACATGTGCTGAGTGTTCTTAATGAGTCATGTATTTGGTAAGAGGCCAAGAATTCAAAAAATAAGACAGATCCTCTGTCCTCAAAGAGCTTGCAGTACAGTGGTGAAAACGAGCACACAGATGATAGAGTGCCACTATAAGGTAAGTGCATTACACGCATATGGGGTACAGAGTAAGAGCATCCACCTCTGCCTGGTAGGGAGGAGCGAGCATTCTTGGAGGAGTTGATAACTGAGAGAGTTTTAAAGGATGAGAAAGATTCAGACATGAATACAAGAAAAGACCTAGTCCAAGTAGATAGGACATTGGGAGCAAAGTCATAAAGAGAGAAACTGCACGACATGTGTTTAGTGCTGCTGAAGCAGAGAGTGGAGGTGAATCAGAGGGGAGGATGGTCTATAGGCAGAGCTTTGATTTGCACAGTAAAAAGCTTAGATTAGAAACTTCTTTTGTGTTCACTGGTTAGGAATCCACCTACCAATGCAGCGGACACAGGTTGGATCCCTTGTGCAGGAAGATCCCCATGCAGTGGGGCAACAAAACTCACATGCTGCAACGACGGAGCTAGAGCCTGTGCTCCACAAGAGAAGCCACTGCCATGAGAAGCCCGTGCTCTGCAACTAGAGAAGAGCCCCGCTCACTGCAACTAGAGAAAGTCTGTGCACATCAACAAAGACCCAGAGCAGCCAAAAGTTAAAAAAAGAGAAAACAGACTGTATGCTCCAGGCAACAGAAACCACTCAAGGATTTTAAACAAAAGAATGACAGGGTCGGGTTTCTATTTTAGGTCCATTCACAGATTTGAAGGGAGAAAGGTTGAAGCTGGGAAAATTGGTTAAAAGACCGTTTCAGTGATCAGCTTGTAAGATGATGAGGGTGTCACCCAAGATGGCATTTGCAGATGGAGAATAAGGGGACATACTTGAAAAAATGTTTAAAGACAAAAATGGCAAGGCTCTGTATTATAGGTACATCTTGGAGATATGGCGGGTGTGGTTCAAAACCACTGCAATAAAGCAATTACTGCAACAGAGTGAGTTATACAAATGTTTTGGTTTTCTAGTACAAATAAAAGTTATGTTTACGCTATACTGTACTCTATTAAGTATGCAATAACATCATGTCTTCTAAAAATATTAATTAAAAACACTTTATTATTTTAAAAAAAATGCTAACCATCATTTGAGCCTTCAGTGAAATTTTGCTGGTGGAGGGTCTTGCCTCAATAATGGTGATGGCTGCTGACTGATCAGGATGGTAGCTGCTGAAGCCTGAGGTGACTTGGAAGTTTCTTAAAGTAAGACAACAGTGAGGTTTGCTACATCGATTGACCCTTCCTTTCATGCAATGCTGTTGGATAGCATTTCACCCACAGTGGAACTTTTTTCAAAATTGGAATTAATCCTCTCAAGCCCAGCACTGCTTTATCAACTAATTTTATATCATACTCTAAATCCTCTGTTGTCATTTCAACATTCTTTAGCATGAGTAGATTTCATCTTCAGAAACTATTTCTTTGCTCATCCATAAGAAGCAAGCCCTCATTTATGAAAGTTTTCTCATGAGACTGCAACTCTGCTTCTAATTGTAGTTCTGCTATCTCTACCACATGGACAGTTACTTCCCTCATGAAGTCCTGAACACCTAAAGTCATCCATGAGGGTTGGAATCAACTTCTTGCAAATTCCTCTTAATGTTGATATTCTGACCTCTTCCCATGAAATCACAAATGTTCTTAATGACATCTAGAATGGTGTATGCTTTCCAGAAAGTTTCCAATTAACTTTGCCCAGATCTATCAGAGGAATTACTATGTATGGAAGCTATAGCTTTATGAAATGTATTTCTTAGGTATTAAGACTTGAACGTCTAAATTACTCCTTGAACCTTAGGCTATAGAATGGATGTTGTGTTCACAGGTATAAAAACATTAAGTTCATTGTACGTCTCCATCAGAGCTCTTGAGTGCCTAGGTGCATTGTTGATGAGCAGTAATATTTTGAAAGGATTCTTTTTTCCTGAGCAGTAGGTCTCAACAGTGAGCTTAAAATATTCTGTAAACCGTGTTGTAAACTGATGTGTTGTTACCCAAGCTTTGTTGCTCCATTTATGGAGCACAGACAGAGTGGATTGAGCATAATTCTTCAGGGCCCTCAAATTTTTGGAATGCTAAGTGAGCACTGGCTTCAGCTTAAATCCCATAGCTGCATTAACCCCTAACAAGAGAGGCAGCCTGTTCTTTGAAGCCTTGAAGCCAGGCATTGTCTTCTCTCTAGCTATGAAGTCCTATTTAGCATCTTCTTACAATATAAGGCTGTGTAGTCTACACTGAAAATGTGTTGCTTAGTGTAGCCACCTTCATTAGTTGTCTGAGCTAGGTGTTTTGGAAACTTCTGGAAGCTACACCTTCTACATCAGCACTTACTGCTTCACCTTGCACTTGTTTTGCTGTGGAAACAGCTGCTTTCCTTATACCCTACAGACCAACCTCTGCCACCTTCAGGCTTTCCTTTGGCAGCTTCTTTGCCTCTCTAAACCTTCATAGAAATGAAGAGAGGTAAGATTGCTCTGGATTAGACTTTGGTTTAAGGGAATATTGTGGCTGGTTTGCTCTTTTATCCATATCACTAAAACTATTCCATATCAGCAATTAGGCTGTTTTATGTTCTTATTATTTGTGTGTTCACTGGAGTAGCACTTCTAATTTTCTTCAAGAACTTTTTTGTTGCATTCACAACATGACTAACTGGAACAAGAGGCCTAGCCTTCCGTGTATCTAGGTTTTTGACATGCCTTCCTCACTAAGCTTATCATTTCTAGCATTTGATTTAAAGTGAGAGCCCTGCAACTCTGCTTGAACATTTAGAAGTCACTGCAGTGTTATTAATGGGCCTAACTTCAAATTGGTCTGCCTCAGGGAATAGAGAGTCCAAGAGGAGGGAGAGAGATGGGGAAGGGCTGGCTGGTTGGACAGTAAGAACACAAACAACATTTATCATTTAAATCTGCCATCTTATAATGGGCATGGTTCTTGGTGCCCCCAAACAGTTACAATAAGTAACATCAGAGATCACTAACTACAGATAACCATAACAATACAATCTCAATAATAACAAAAGTTCTGAAATATTTAAAGAATTACCAAGATGTGACACGGAGACACAGGTGAGAAATGCTGCAGGAAAATGGTGCTGATAAGACTTGCTGGACGCAGGGTTGCCACAAACCTATTATAAAAAATGCCATATCTCTGAAGGGCAATAAAGCAAAGTGCAATAAAACAAAGGCATGCTTGTACTTGGATCTGGGATAAGGAAGACAGCAGAGTTAAAGAAAACCTAAATGACCTGGCACACTCCACAGAAGAGTCACAATAATATTCAAGGACCCAGGGAGCTGTCCCAAGTGAGCACAACGGTCTTTGATGAACAATTTAGCGGTAAGCGGACTTGCGTGACTATTACTAAGCTGTGTTTGCAACTTTTAAGAAAGATTTCACTGATGTGGAATAGAAGACACAGCAATTGGAAATACCTGGCCCAAAGTTCCCTGTCTTCTCCTACCTGTTCTGAAGAAGAACTTTGGGCAGTTGCTCTCTACCATGTACAAGCTCAGGGAGCCTCTGTGTGCATTTTTCAAGAGTGCATTACAGGTAAGAAGGTAGATGGTTGCAGAAGTAAGTGTCAGAGTCCACCTGTATCCTTCAAAGTGCAGGATGTTTCTTCCTGTGTCTCCTACCACTACTGCAACGCTTCATGCCACATGAACAACCATACACCAAAAGGAAGGAGAATCTGAATCTGCTGCCAACAGAACAAAATACAAGTCTTGGAGCCAGCTGCTTCATTATGCTCCCAGATGTACAGCAACTGGCCTACTCATACCACAGACATTTGAAGAAATAATCACTATGCATGAAATGTCAGAGCTTCCTCTCCATCCAGCCAAAAGTTTCATTTTTTTCAACTAAATGGGAGATAAGATAATGTTTCCTACAAAATTTTAGCTGGTTGTAGAGAGAGAATATTTCTCTCTGTGTACTCTAGATTGTCCAGTGTATTGACACTTGGTTAATATCCTGTTAATATCCCTTGTGGCTCAGCTGGTAAAGAATCCGCCTGCAGTGTGTGAGACCTGGGTCTGATCCCTGGGTTGGAAAAATCCCCTGGAAAAGGGAAAGGCTACCCACTTCAGTATTCTGGTCTGGAGAATTCCATGGACTGTATAGTCCATGAGGTTGCAAAGAGTCAGACACAACTGAGCAACTTTCATTTTTCACTAATATCCTGATAGTAATATTAGTGATATTATCATATTTAATGCTTAGAAAATATACCTGCAAATCTTAAAAATGATGAATTAAGGAAGAGTTTTTTCAATAGAAAATGTCTGTAACCTTTAGAAAACATCATTAATGAAGCATAGACTAAAAGCCTGAGACAAAAGCCATAAAAGAGCCTTAATACAGAGAAATGACACCAATTGGGTCAAGTAATTAGACCCAAATCAATACAGCCGTAAGAAATACTTACCTGAACAAGGGGAGGCGCTTCAAAAACTTGGAAAACAGAAAATTCCCTTTAAGATACATTCTCAAAGACGCTGCACAATTGCAGGATCTAATTCATAAAATTAAGTATCTAATTCATGAAAGGAAAGGGAGGCTGGCAGTACAAACCTGAAACAACTACAATGTTAATGCAGCAAAAACCACTGACAAGAAAACAGTTTCTATTATAGACTCACAGACAGAAATTTAAGTGGAAAATTACTGTGCTATCTTCCAAATTGAGGAAACATGGCTACTTTTATGGGCCTAAACCTCGTCCCATGCACAGCCCCCTGCCAGCTTGTATCTTGATGATTGTTGAACTATTTACTGCAAACAAGTGTGACAGGAGGAGCCTCTCAAGAGTGACGTACTCATTTTAGAGAGCTAACCCAAAAAACGAGCTGTTAATGAAAAGAACATTTCAAAGAGACAAATTTGTTTCCCTATGGAGATGTTCATAAACTGTATTTACTGTCTTTTGGCTGTCTATTCAGTGCCATATAAGCATGTAACCTTCCTTAACTAGTCCTATCCTTCACCTTTTCAGAATTCAGTCACAGTCACCTACTTCAACCAGCAGCCCAACCTTTTATCTGAGTGTGCCATACAAATGCTATCATTTCCTATGTGTGCCATGATGTGAAAAATGCAGGAGGCACTGTTTTAGGACACAGGCTCTATGTTTTGATGTGTGTGTGAGTGTGTCTACATTTGACCTGTCTTCCACAAGCATGCCTTGAAAGAATGTTCTCTAGTTGGTCAGTTTCTCTCTAAATAGCTGCCTCTGCGAGAGAGAAACCAACTTTCATGCTACAGTTTAATAGTATTCTATCTAGAAGAATTTCATTCTCTGAATCTCTAGTGGGTGAAAATAAGAGAGAACTTGATAATCTTGAACGTTTTCACTGATTCTATAAGTAAAGTGAAAGTCGCTCAGTCGTGTCCGACTCTTTGCGACCCCATGGACTATAGTCCATGGAATTCTCCAGGCCAGAATACTGGAGTGGGTAGCCTTTCCCTTCTCCAGGGGATCTTCCCGACCCAGGAATCGAACCAGGGTCTCCTGCATTGCAGGTGGATTCTTTACTGACTGAGCTATCAGGGAAGATCTGATTCTATACCTAGGAACTTAATCAAAATTTTTCTCACAAGAAGCGTACCTGGGGCTTCCCTGGTGGCTCAGTGGTGAAGAATCTGCCTGCCAATGCAGGAGAAATAGATTTGACCCCTGATCTTGGCAGATCCCACATGCCACAGAGCAACTAAGCCTGTTTGCCACAACTCTTGAGCCTGTGGTCTAGAGCCCAGTCCCCACAACTACTGAGCCCATGCACCTAGAGCCAGCGCTCCCCGAGAGAAGCCGCTGCAAGGAGAGGCCCGAGCGCTGCAACCAGAGGAGGCCTGCAGAGCAACGAAGACCTAGCACAGCCAAAAATAAATGAGTAACTAACTAAATAAAATGTACTCATTCAGTCATATCCTTATTAGTTACCTGCCTCAGGGGAAAAAATATGGAGGTAAAATGAAGGGCTACATATGGCAATTATAATACATTCTCCGTTTCCTCTGGCATTCAAGTCTAATCTCCTATGGTAATTGCCCTATAGGCAATTCGGGTTCATTGAGATAACACAAGGCCACTGAACTGAAAGCAGCATTTGCCAGGCAAAGTACCTGCTGACAGCACTCTTAGCAGCCAAGACTGCAGTCGATAGTGAAAACTACAAGGGGCATAAAGAAGAACACTCAGGAATGAATATTTTCAGCCATAAATGTCATTCGAGGACATCTACATTGCTGAAGCCACAAAGTGGTGTTTAACCTAGAACAGATCTCTCTCCTGATTAAAAACCTCTGAAGTCTAGAATATAATACTAGGTCTACTTTGTCCTTCAAGGCTGAATATAATCTGGGTCACTTTAGGTACCCACCTCACCTGCTCTTCCCACCCTAGATCATTACACTGGTGAAGGGACATAGAAACTGAGACAGCAAGACTCTGTAAAACATTAAACTAAAAAAGAAAAAAGCTCAATACTATATTTCTTTAATTGTTTACAAAGCTCAGAAAAAATAAACAACATAATAGTTAAGGAAATTCTGGAACCAGGCTCTTACTCCTTAAGCTTTCCTCAACAAACTCTAAATATAATTAATACATGATTTATCACCTACAGGACTGTTTATGCGCTCCCCTCCAAAATTTGTATGTTGAAATCTTAACCCCCAATATAATGGCAATAGGAGGTGGGGACTTTGCCAGGTGATTGGGTCATGAGGGTAGAGCCTTCATGAATGATATTAGTTCCCTTATAAAGGAGACCCCAAAGTTTTCCCTCACCTTTTTCCCCACGTGAGGACGCAGTGAGAGGATGACCATCTATGAACCAGGAGAGTCTCCTCATCAGACACCAAATCTACTAACACTTTGATCTTGAACTTTTGTGCCTCCAGAATTGTAAAGAATAAATGTTCGATGCTAAAGCCATCTGTCTATGCCATCTTTGTTACAGCAGCCTGAATGGACCAATGCACCAATAGAATGTATTTTCACTTGGTCGAACACCTATAGATCATCAGCACTACAAAAGAACACAGAAATGCGGCAAGGTAGGACCATTTCAGAGGCCTATACAGAAAGGAAATAAACAAAACATTTCTTTACACTTACAGTATTCAGAAGATCCTAAGTACAACACCTCATGCTAAAGTACCTTGGCCTTTGTCCCTAAATTATAATTTGGGGGGGATCAGTCATTTTTCTGAGCAATTTAAAGAATTATTAACTCAAATCTGTGACTAATACAGTTAAAGTTACCATGAAAGAGCTAGAATTAAACACAACATACTTATGCAATCACAGTTACAAGTTACAAGCCAAAATAGCAGAGCACACTGATGATCTATAGGAGTAGTCTTCTAAATGTTTAATCGGGACAGTATAAGTATGTGTTACCTAAAGGGTTAAAAAGTCAAAAGAAAATGTTCTATTTTGTTCGCCCATAAGAGGAAAAATGTTGAGGCAGGAGTGAAACAACCACTACCGTCTGCTAATAAAATACAATATTTTTAAATTGTCAAGCATTTTTTCATTCTAGAAAGAACCCTACTACACATTTTTTTCAGTTGTTATTCTACATATTTAATACTAACAAGGAAACAATTTTATTTCCTATCATTTTATAGGTTCATGTTCCTTATATATGCTAGTTGTCAAAAACAGCTAGACTTCTCTGGTGGCTCAGACAGTAAAGAATCTGCCTGCAATGCAGGAGCCCTGGGTTCAATCCCTGGGTTGGGAAGATCTCCTGGAGAAGAAAATGGCAACCCACTCCAGTATTCTTGCCTGGAGAATCCCAAGGACAGAGGAGCCTGGCAGGCTACAGTCCATGGGGTCACAAAGACTCAGACAAGACTGAGCGACTCACACACACACACACACACACACATACACACACACTTTTTAAGTTGTTATTCTACATATTTAATACTAGCAAGAAAAAAATGTTATTTCCTGTCATTTTGTAGGTCCACAAGGTGGAATCAAGATTGCTGGGAGAAATATCAATAACCTCAGATATGCAGATAACACCACCCTTATGGCAGAAAGTGAAGAGGAACTCAAAAGCCTCTTGATGAAAGTCAAAGTGGAGAGTGAAAAAGTTGGCTTAAAGCTCACCATTCAGAAAACGAAGATCATGGCATCTGGTCCCATCACTTCATGCAAATAGATGGGGAAACAGTGAAAACAGTGACAGACTTTATCTTGGGGGGGCTCCAAAACCACTGAGGGCAGTGACTGCAGCCATGAAATTAAAAGATGCTTGCTCCTTGGGAGGAAAGTTATGACCAACCTAGACATCATATTAAAAAGCAGAGACATTACTTTGCCTACCAAGATCCATATAGTCTAACCTATGGTTTTACTAGTAGTCATGTATGGATGTGAGAGCTGGACAATCAAAAAGACTGAGTGCCGAAGAATTGATACCTTCAAACTATGGTGCTGGAGAAGACTCTTGAGAGTCCCTTGGATAGCATGGAGTCAAACCAGTCAATCCTAAAGGAAATCAACCCTGAATATTCATTGGAAGGACTGATGCTGAAGCTTCAATATTTCAGCCCCCTGATGAGAGAGCTGACTCATTGGAAAAGACCTTGATGCTGGGAAAGACGGAGGGCAGGAGGAGAAGGAAGTGACACAGGACGAGATGGTTGGATGGCATCACTGACTCAATGGACATGAGTTTGAGCAAACACAGGGAGATAGTGAAGCACAGGGAAGCCTGGAGTGCTGCAGTACATGGCATCGCAAAGAGCTGGATAGGATTTAGCGACTGAACAACAAGGCAAACCACTCACTTCACCAACTTCACCCCTGATCCTTTTGAAACAGTATGGAGACGTAATCAAAGAGTCCTTGAGTGCTATCAACGTACAGTGGAAGAAGCTATTTGACTGCTCCATGAATTAGTACCAACATTCATTTAGGTTAGATAAGACACTTATGGTAAAGGGAAAACAAAGTGATTAAAAACACATTTAGGCAAATCTCATTTGTGGCAGATAAGGCTCTCAGACTTGGCAGTTGTTTGATCTAAGCAAATATGGCTTTAATAATGAATTAAGGCTTAATTTATAGATTTTCCACATTGGATTGTTTAGAAACTAGTGCCTGTTTGGGAAAGATCCTGTTGCACTGAAATTAGTATATAGGGACTGGTATAAGGTTAAATGAACTCGGTGTTTGGAATACATTTATTCACTCAGTTCATTAGAAAGACAGCCCAAGGCCTAAAAAGTAAAACTATCACCATCTGAACAGCAACAGTTAGTATTTATCAAACTATATAATCAACAACAACCAGTTAGGGCCTAGCAAATCTACAAAAGAAACCATGAGACCCTTAACCCAATTTCAAACACTAAAATATGAGATCCAAAGAAGTTAAATGGTTTGTCTAATGCCATACTTTGGACATAAGCAAAGCCATAACTTATCCCATGTTGACTGACTTTAAATCAAAATTGAGTATTTTTAACCACACCAGAGGGTCTCCAATTCCATAGCTACTTATTTGTATACAATGGCACAATTGTTTTCTCTCAAATGTAGACCTCAGTCATCATCCCAGATTGAATATGAGTGTAACAGTTCCCTGGGTATTGTGGTTGATTAGCATGTAAATCTTACAAACTATCTGTCTGGTCTGTAACCTACTGTTTTTTATTTCTGGGAATTTCCCTGACATTTCAATGGGCTGGACCTCTTGCTACCATATTCATACTATGTGACCCACCTTTCAGCTTACAAGCTGTAGATGGACACTGGAGTTGGACCAAGTCAGACTGATATGCCAGAAATGCTCAGAGGGCTCAAGCAAACCTTGTGCACACAAGGATCCAGAGACCCCACAGACTGAGACGAAACTGTGTTTGAGTGTCTCCTGTGGAGGTGTGGGTCAGCAGTAGACTGCCGCAGGGGCTCTGGGTGCAGCAGACTTGGGTATGGCATAGGCATTCTTGGAGGAGGTTGCCATTAACCCCACCATAGAGTGGCCAGAACTTACACAAGACAGGGACACACACCCTTGGTGGACACAAACAGAACCTTGTGCACACCACGACCCAGGAGAAAGGAGCAGTGACCCCACAAGAGACTGACTCAGACTTGCCCATAACAGTCCAGGAGTCTCTGGTGGAAGCTTGGGGCAGAAGGGGCCTGCTGCAGGGCTGGGGGCACTGAGTGTAGCACTGCATGCAAGGGACCTTTTGAAAGAGGTCACCATTATCTACAGTACTTCCACCATAGTTTCAGTTCAGTTCAGTTCAGGTCAGTCGCTCAGTCGTGCCCAACTCTTTGCAACCCCATGGACTGTAGCACACCAGGCCTCCCTGTCCATCACCAATTCCCAGAGTTTACACAAACTCATGTCCATTGAGTCGGTGATGCCATACAACTATCTCATCCTCTGTCCTCCCCTTGTCCTCCTGCCTTCAATCTTTCCGAGCATCAGGGTCTTTTCAAATGAGTCAGGTCTTCACATCAGGTGGCCAAAGTATTGGAGTTTCAACTTCAACATCAGTCCTTCCAATGAATATTCAGGACTGATTTCCTTTAGGATGGACTGGTTGGATCTCCCTGCAGTCCAAGGGACTCTCAAGAGTCTTCTCCAATACCACAGTTCAAAAGCATCAATTCTTCGGTGCTCAGTTTTCTTTATAGTCCAACTCTCACATCCATATATGACTACTGGAAAATCCATAGCCTTCACTAGATGAACATTTGCTGGCAAAGTAATGTTTCTGCTTTTTAATATGCTGTCTAGGTTCATCATAACCTTTCTTCCAAGGAACAAGCATCTTTTTATTTCATGGCTGCAATCACCATCTGCAGTGATTTTGGAGCCCCCAAAAATAAAGTCTCTCACTGTTTCCCCATCTATTTGCCATGAAGTGATGGAACCGGATGCCATAATCTTAGTTTTCTGAATGTTGAGTTTTAAGCCAACTTTTTCACTTTCCTCTTTCACCTTCTTCAAGAGGCTCTTTAGTTCTTCTTCGCTTTCTTCCATAAAGGGGGTGTCATCTGCATTTCTGAGGTTATTGATATTTCTCCCAGCAATCTTGATTCCAACGTGTGTTTCATCCAGCCCAACGTTTCTCATGATGTACTCTGCATATAAGTTAAATAAGCAGGGTGACAATATACAGTCTTGACGTACTCCTTTTCCTATTTGGAACCAGTCTGTTGTTCCATGTCCAGTTCTAATTGTTGCTTCCTGACCTGCACAAGATTTCTCAAGAGGCAGGTCAGGTGGTCTGGTATTCCCATCTCCTTCAGAATTTTCCACAGTTATTGTGATCCACACAGTCAAAGGCTTTGGCATAGTCAATAAAGCAGAAAGAGATGATTTTCTGGAACTCTCCTGCTTTTTTGATGATTCAACAGATATTGGCAATTTGATCTCTGGTTCCTCTGCCTTTTCTAAAACCAACTTGAAAATCTGGAAGTTCACACTTCACTTACTGTTGAAGCCTGGTGTGGAGAACTTTGAGCATTCCTATGCTAGCATGTGAGATGAGTGCAATTGTGTGGTAGTTTGAGCATACTTTGGTAATATCTTTTTGCAGGACTGGAATGAAAACTGACCTTTTCCAGTCCTGTGGCCACCGCTGCGTTTTTTAAATTTGCTAGCATATTGAGTGCAGCATTTTCACAGCATTATCTTTTAGGATTTGAAATAGCTCAACTGGAATTCCCTCACCTCCACTAGCTTTGTTCGTAGGGATGCTTCCTAAGGCTCACTTGGCTTCACATTCCAGGATGTCTGGCTCTAGGTCAGTGATCACACCATCGTGATTATCTGGGCCTTGAAGCTCTTTTTTGTAGAGTTCTTCTTGCCACTTCTTCCTGAATCTTCTGCTTCTGTTAGGTCCATCCCATTTCTGTCTTTTATTGAGCCCATCTGTGCATGAAATATTCCCTTGGTATACCTAATTTTCTTGAAGAGATCTCTAGTCTTTCCCATTCTATTGTTTTCCTCTATTTCTTTGCATTGATCATTGAGGAAGGCTTTCTTATCTCTCCTTGCTATTCTTTGGAACTATGCATTCAAATGGGTATATCCTTCATTATAGTTCATCAGGCACTCTATCAGATCTACTTCCTTAAATATATTTTTCACTTCCACTGTATAATCGTAAGGGATTTGATATAGGTCATATCTGAATGGTCTAGTGGTTTTCCCTACTTGCTTGAACTTAAGTCTCAATTTGGCAATAAGGAGTTCATGATCTGAGCCACAGTCAGCTCCTAGTCTAGTTTTTACTGAATGTATACAGCTTTTCCATCTTTGGCTGCAAAGATTATCATCAATCTGATTTCGGTGTTGACCATCTGGTGATATCCATGTACAGAGTCTTCTCTTGTGTTGTTGGAAGAGGGTGTTTGCTATGACCAGTGCATTCTCTTGGCAGAACTCTATTAGCCTTTGCCATGCTTCATTTGTACTCCAAGGCCAAATTTGCCTGTTACTCCAGGTGTTTCTTAACTTTCTACTTTTGCATTCCAGTCCCCTATAATGAAAAGGACATCTTTTTTGGGTGTTAGTTCTAGAAGGTCTTGTAGGTCTTCATAAAACTGTTCAATTCAGCTTCTTCAGCATTACTGGTCAGGGCATAGACTTGGATTACTGTGATATTGAATGGTTTGCCTTGGAAATGAACAGAGATCATTCTGTTGTTTTTGAGATGGCATCCAAGTACTGCATTTTGGACTCTTATGTTGACTATAATGGCTACTCCATTTCTTCTAAGGGATTCTTGCCCTCAATAGCAGATATAATGGTCATTTGAGTTAAAGTCACCCATTCCAGTCCATTTTAGTTTGCTGATTCCTAAAATGTCGATGTTCACTCTTGCCATCTCCTGTTTGATCACTTCCAATTTGCCTTGATTCATGGACTTAACATTCCAGGTTCCTATGCAATACTGCTCTTTACAGCATCGGACCTTGCTTCCATCACCAGTCACATCCACACCTGTGTGTTGTCTTAGCTTTGGCTCCATCTCTTCATTCTTTCTGGAGTTATTTCTCCACTGATCTCCAATAGCATATTGAGCACCTACCAACCTGGGGAGTTCATCTTTCAGTGTCCTATCTTTTTGCCTTTTCATACTGTTCATGTGGTTCTCAAGGCAGGAATACTGAAGTTTGGCCCCAGGAAGAAAAGTTATGACCAACCTAGATAGCATATTCAAAAGCAGAGACATTACTTTGCCAACAAAGGTCCATCTAGTCAAGGCTATGGTTTTTCCAGTGGTCATGTATGGATGTGAGAGTTGGACTGTGAAGAAAGCTGAGTGCTGAAGAATTGATACTTTTGAACTGTGGTGTTGGAGAAGACTCTTGAGAGTCCCTTGGACTGCAAGGAGATCCAACCAGTCCATTCTGAAGGAGATCAGCCCTGGGATTTCTTTGGAAGGAATGATGCTAAAGCTGAAACTTCAGTGCTTTGGCCACCTCATGCGAAGAGTTGACTCATTGGAAAAGACTCTGATTCTGGGAGGGATTGGGGGCAGGAGGAGCAGGGGACGACAGAGGATGAGATGGCTGGATGGCATCACTGACTCGATGGACATGAGTCTGAGTGAACTCCGGGAGTTGGTGATGGACAGGGAGCTGCGATTCATGGGGTCGCAAAGAATCGGACATGACTGAGTGACTGAGCTGAACTGAACTGAACTGAAATAACAGGGAGGGAACACAGCCCCACCCATCAACAGAAAATTGGATTAAAGATTCACTGAACATGGCCCCACCCATCAGAACAATTTCCCCCAAGGTCAGTGTCTCCTATCAGGAAGCTTCCATAATCCAGAGGGCAGACAGACTGAAAACCACAATCACAGGAAACTAACCAATCTGATCACATGGACCACAGCCTTGTCTAGTTCAATGAAACTATGAGCCATGCCATGTGGGGCCACCCAAAACGGACGGGTCATAGTGGAGAGTTCTGACAAAACGTGGTCCACTGGAGAAGGGAATGGCAAACCACTTCAGTATTCTTGTCTTAAGAACCCCATGAACAGTATGAAAAGGCAAAAAGATAGGACACTGAAAGATGAACTCCCCAGGTTGGTAGGTGCTCAATATGCTATTGGAGATCAGTGGAGAACTAACTCCAAAAAGAATGAAGAGATGGAGTCAAAGCTAAAACAACACACAGGTGTGGATGTGACTGGTGATGGAAGCAAGGTCCGATGCTGTAAAGAGCAATATTGCATAGGCACCTTGAATGTTAGGTCCATGAATCAAGGCAAATTGGAAGTGGTCAAACAGGAGATGGCAGAGTGAACATCGACATTTTAGGAATCAGTGAACTAAAATGGACTGGAATGGGTGAATTTAATTCAGATGACCATTATATCTACTATCGAGGGCAAGAATCCCTTAGAAGAAATGGAGTAGCCATTATAGTCAACAAAAGAGTCTGAAATGCAGTACTTGGATGCAGTCTCAAAAATGACAGAATGATCTCTGTTCATTTCCAAGGCAAACCATTCAATATCATGGTAATCCAAGTTTATGCCCCGACCAGCAATGCTGAAGAAACTAAGGTGAACAGTTCTAGGAAGAACTACAAGACCTTCTAGAACTAACACCCAAAAAAGATGTCCTTTTCATTATAGGGGCTGCTGCTGCTAAATTGCTTCAGTTATGTCCGACTCTGTGCAACCCCATAGATGGCAGCCCACCAGCCTCCACCATCCCTGGGATTCTCCAGGCAAGAACAAGAAGTGGGTTGCCATTTCCTTCTCCAATGCATGAAAGTGAACAGTGAGAGTGAAGTCCCTCAGTCACGTCCGACTCTTCGCGACCCCATGGACTGCAGCCTACCAGGCTCCTCCATCGATGGGATTTTCCAGCCAAGAGTACTGGAGTGGGGTGCCATTGCCTTCTCCACATTATAGGGGACTGGAATGCAAAAGTAGAAAGTCAAGAAATACCTGGAGTAACAGGCAAATTTGGCCTTGGAGTACAGAATGAAACATGGCAAAGGCTAATAGAGTTCTTCCAAGAGAACGCACTGGTCATAGCAAACACCCTCTTCCAACAACACAAGAGAAGACTCTACACATGGACATCACCAGATGGTCTACACTGAAATCAGATTGATTATAATATTTGCAGCCAAAATTGGGGAAGTTCTATACAGTCAGTAAAAGCAAGACTCGGAACTGACTGTGGCACAGACCATAAACTCGTTATTGCCAAAGTCAGACTTAAGTTGAAGAAAGTAGGGGAAACCACTAGACCATTCAGATATGACCAAATCAAATCCCTTATGATTATACAGTGGAAGTGAGAAATAGATTCAAGGTATTAGATCTGTTAGAGTGCCTGAAGAACTATGGACGGAGGTTCGTGACATTGTACAGGAGGCAGGGATCAAGGCCATTCACAAGGAATAGAATTGCAAAAAGGCAAAATGGTTGTCTGAGGAAGCCTTACAAATAGCTGTGAATAGAAGAGAATCTAAAGGCAAAGGAGAAAAGGAAAGATATACCCATTTGAATGCAGAGTTCCAAAAAATAGCAAGGAGAGATAAGAAAGCCTTCCTCAGTGATGAATGTAAAGAGATAGAGAAAAACAATAGAATGGGAAAGACCAGAGCTCTCTTCAAGAAAATTAGAGATACCAAGGGAACATTTCATGCAAAGATGGGCTCGATAAAGGACAAAAATGGTATGGACCTAACAGAAGCAGAATATATCAAGAAAAGGTGGCAAGAATACACAGAAGAACTATACAAAAAAGATCTTCACGACACAGATAATCATGATGGTGTGATCACTCACCTAGAGCCAGACATCCTGGAATGCCAAGTCAAGTGAGCCTTAGGAAGCATCACTACGAACAAAGCTAGTGGAGGTGATGGAATTCCAGTTGAGCTATTTCAACTCCTAAAAGATGATGCTATGAAAGTACTGCACTCAATATGCCAGCAAATTTGGAAAACTCAGCAGTGGCCACAAGACTGGAAAAGGTCAGTTTTCATTCCAATCCAAAAGAAAGGCAATGCCAAAGAATGCTCAAACTACTGCACAATTGCATTTATCTCATGCTAGCAATGTAATGCTCAAAATTTTCCAAACCAGGCTTCAACAGTAAGTGAACTGTGAACTTCCAGATGTAAGCTGGATTTAGAATAGGCAGAGTAACCAGAGATCAAATTGCCAACATCTGCTGGATCATTGAACAAGAGAGTTACAGGAAAAAAATCTACCTCTGCTTTATTGACTATGCCAAAGCCTTTGACTGTGTGGACCACAACCAACTCTGGAAAATTCTGAAGGAGATGGGAATACCAGACCACCTGACCTGCCTCTTGAGAAATCATATGCAGGTCAGGAAGCAACAGTTAGAACTGGACACAGAACAAGAGACTGGTTCCAAATCGGGAAAGGAGTACGTCAAGGCTGTATATTGTCACCCTGCTTATTTAACTTGTATGCAGAGTATATCATGAGAAACGCTGGACTGGAAGAAGCACAAGCTGGAATCAAGATTGCCCAAAGAAATATCAATAACCTCAGATATGCAGATGACACCACCCTTATGGCAGAAAGCATAGAAGAACTAAAGAGCCTCTTAAAGAACATGAAAGAGGAGAGTGAAAAAGTTGGCTTAAAACTCAACATTCATAAAACTAAGATCATGGCATCTTGTCCCATCACTTCATGGCATATAGATGGGGAAACAGTGGAAACAGTGGCAGACTTTATTTTGGGGGGCTCCAAAATCACTGATTTTGCACTGCAGATGGTGACTGCAGCCAAGAAACTGAAAGACGCTTGCTCCTTGGAAGAAAAGTTATGATGAACCTAGACAGCATATTAAAAAGCAGAGACATTGCTTTGCCAACAAAGGTCCATCTAGCCAAAGCTATGGTTTTTCCAGTAGTCATGAATGGATGTAAAAATTGGACTATAATGAAAGCTGAGTGCTGAAGAACTGATGCTTTTGAAGTGGGGTATTGGAGAAGATTCTTGAGAGTCCCTTGGACTGCAAGGACATCCAATCAGTCCATCCTAAAGGAAATCAGTCCTGAATATTCATTGGAAGGACTGATGCTGAAGATGAAACCTTAATACTTTGGTTACCTGATGCGAAGAACTGACTCGTTAGAAAATACCCTGATGCTGGGAAAGAGTGAAGATGGGAGGAGAAGGGGATGACCGAAGATGAGATGGTTGGATGGCATCACAGACTCAATGGACATGAGTTTGAGCAAATTCTGGGAGTTGATGATGGACAGGGAGGCCTGGCATGCTTCAGTCCATGGGGTCACAAAGAGTCGGACACAACTGAGCTGAAATGACTGAGACTGATAGGATTCTCACTCTAGGATTTGAGAATTAGAACTGAGAGGTTCTTTCTAGTCTGAACTATTCACTTGGATGGAAGTAATGGAAACTCTGGAACTGCAGGGCAGCCAGATGAAGAACTGCATGAAAAGTGTCAGCAGAAGACAGGACTAAAGCTGATATGCAGAGAGCAAGAAAGGCAAAGACCAGGCAACCGCAAAATAGACTGCTTTGCTTATGCATTTTTTCCCAGTTCCCGATGACTTTCTAGTTTCAAGGTTTCTCTATATTTTCTAATTTTGCCTTCTATAAAATACCTCTGCATCCTCGCCACACACTCATACCAGGAAATACCTGTTGCTTCTCCTGCAACAGGCTCTAAGAGAAAGTGTCATATTGGCTGAGCCAAAATAGCATAGTTACGAGAATTTCCCCTGCACCAAGCTGGCAGCTAGCACTGTGTGGAACTAAACTGGAAGAATTGGAAACATTATTTGGTAACTCTCAGAAATTTGAGTATACCAAACCAGAAAGAGATAAATCTATTCCAGGCTTTTTTACACTGAATGGAGAGAATAGAGCATATACCTAGAGATGGCTGATGTCTACATCAATAAATTTATGGTAAGAAAATTCTATTTTTTGCCCATGTAATCAGTAAATACAGGCTAACTGCTCTGACAAACATCAAAGTTTCTCAGGCTTAACATGCTAAAAGATTATTTCTCACTCAAGCAAAGATCTGTTTAGGAAGATATCCTACAGATACCAGGGACACAAACTCCAGCCATCAGTAACTCTTTATGACCTCATGGACTATAGTCTGCCAGGCTCCTCTGTCCATGGAATTCTCTCCAGGCAAGTATACTGGAATGAGTAGCCATTCCCTTCTTCAGAGGCTATTTCCAGACCAGGGATTGAACCCTGGTCTCTTGTATTGCAGGCAGATTCTTTACCATCTGATCCACCAGGGGGAGCCCATCCATCTGTAGCTCTACTATGCCCTAGTTTTGATTCCTTTGTTAAATTGTCTGAATCTAGGCAGTAGATGGAGGAAGAATAGAGTTCAAAATTTTGGAGACTTGACAGTTAAAGCGCTGCCTATTTCAAACCCCAAGAAGAGTTAAGACTGAAAAAAAAAATTGACCTATAAAAATCCCTTAATATTCAGCCCTACAAAAATGATCAGATTCAGAGTGCAGCCATCCCATCTATTCTTTCAGAAGGCATTCAAGTAACCAGATACAAACTGAGAAGGAGGCATGAGGGCAAGAAGATATAAATCAAGCTTGGGCATTATATCTAGGAAAGAATTGGCTAGTGGTCATTGATATATGAAACCTACTCAAGCAAGTACATCAGCAGCCTACTAAACTTATAATGGAATTGTATTTCCAAAAGCAAATCCCAGACTTAATTAATCTTTATCTGTATCAAGCTTAATGTAAATTTGGGGTTCTCAAATTTGCACTAGCAGGAAATACTCTGAAAACTATGTGGCCACTAGAGGGAATAATCTTCAGTGTCAGTTTTAGATTTGACCATAAAGGATAATTTAAAAGAAAGCATCCTCAGAAGATGGATCCTAAGCTCATTGAGAACAGCAAACAAAGCATTTTCTCCAAAGGAGCAGAATCAGGTTCTGATCAAGGACATTTCCTTACTCTTCAGATAAAATTTTGTAACTTTTATGAACCAATTATTGCCATATTTCTACCATTTTTTTCTGTTTCTACATAGGAGTTTGATTTCTATTATCTGTTGCTGGTTATGTGGGGGAAAAGATGGATGAGATAACTTGTCTTTAGTTCCAACGTCATTGAATGAAGATGCCAAACTTTAGTCTGATGAAGATGACAAGCCAAGTGGGACTCTGGGTAATCTCCATGTGTGGGGAAAAGAGTACCACAGATACCTGGTCACCAAAAAGACTACTCATACAACAGTTGCAGAAAGTGGCTTGCTATTGACCAAATTAATGTGATTTTCCTCTAGGGCATACAACTAAACTTTTCCTCCCTTGTAATTAAGTGCAGTCATGTGACTGAATTCTGTTCAACTGGAAGAGGCAATGCAAAGCCCTCAGGACCAATCATCTCTCTCTTCCCACATCTATTAGTTGGAGATACAATCCCATGAAGTCCCTGCAAGCAAATATTTTAAGACGGCAAAATTAGCTTAAGTTCTTGAATGACTGTCTTCTCCACTAGTAATCAACTAGACTTGAGAATTAGAAACTTCTACTGTGTTAGATTGAAATTTGGGAGTTTATCTGTCATATTCAAGAATTATCTTTGCTGATCACTCTCCCCCACTTACACACTGCAAAAAAAGTTTAATGAATTGACTGAAAGAAGGTAGATGCTTGGCTATTAGAGTAGAAATAACTAAAAGGATCCAACTTTGAGATCATTACTAGGGCCCTCCAAGTATCCAGCTTGAATGTAATGAAAATAACTTAAATAAATCCAAACAAGCAAGCAACAAAACAAAACAAAACACCTAAATCTCTAAAGATGGAATGTAAATAGTCTCCACTATCCCCACATTTTTATTTGCAATAATGCCCTAAGATTAAGGCCAATGAGAAGATGAATAATATGCTTGTATCCAAATTTGCTGCTAAGAAACTGAAGTCTTCTATTACCTATAGTCCATCCAAAAGTGGTAAAGAACCTGCCTGCCAGTGCAGGAGATGTAAGAGATATGAGTTTGATCCCCAGATCAGGAAGATCCCCTGGAGGAGGGTATGGCAATCCACTCCAGGATTCTTGCCTGGAAAATCCCATGGACAGAGGAGCCTGGTGGGCTACAATCCATAGGCTTGCAGAAGCAACTTATCATGCATGCACACATGGTCCAAATCTGGCTTTTAACACATCCCTGCTTATGGCTTTTTAAGAATTCTTGAGAAGTGTTGTAGCAAACCAAAGCTCACATATGGTGCTAGTGTTAAAGAATCCACCTGCCAATGCAGGAGACATGAGACATGGGTTCGATCCCTAGGTCCAGAAGATCCCTTGGAGGAGCAAATGACAAAACACTCCAGCATTCTTGCCTGGGAAATCCATGGACAGAGGAGCCTGGGGGGCTACAGTGCATGGGGTTGCACAGAGTTGGACACAACTGAGCATGCACACATATAGAAGATGAACCTTAGGGCAGTGGGTTACAGCTCCTTTACATGTCCAAGGACTGATTACAAATATATAAAGCAGTGTCTGTACCACCTCCGAAGAGTCAGTCAGTCAGTTCAGTTGCTCAGTCGTGTCCAACTCTTTGCGACCCCATGAATCGCAGCACACCAGGCCTCCCCGTCCATCACCAACTCCCGGAGTTCACTCAGACTCACGTCCATCGAGTCAGTGATGCCATCCAGCCATCTCATCCTCTGTTGTCCCCTTCTCCTCCTGCCCCCAATCCCTCCCAGCATCAGAGTCTTTTCCAATGAGTCAACTCTTTGCATGAGGTAGCCAAAGTACTGGAGTTTCAGCTTCAGCATCATTCCTTCCAAAGAAATCCCAGGGCTGATCTCCTTCAGAATGGACTGGTTGGATCTCCTTGCAGTCCAAGGGACTCTCAAGAGTCTTCTCCAACACCACAGTTCAAAAGCACCAATTCTTCAGTGCTCAGCTTTCTTCACAGTCCAACTCTCACATCCATACATGACCATTGGAAAAACTATTGCCTTGACTAGATGGACCTTTGTTGGCAAAGTAATGTCTCTGCTTTTCAATATGCTATCTAGGTTGGTCATAACTTTTCTTCCAAGGAGTAAGCATCTTTTAATTTCATGGCTGCAGTCACCATCTGCAGTGATTTTGGAGCCCGGGAAAATAAAATCTGCCACTGTTTCCACTGTTTCCCCATCTCTTTGCCATGAAGTGATGGGACCAGATGCCATGATCTTCGTTTTCTGAATGTTGAGTTTTAAGCCAACTTTTTCACTCTCCTCTTTCACCTTCATCAAGATGCTTTTTAGTTCCTCTTCACTTTCTGCCATAAGGGTGGTGTCATCTGCATATCTGAGATTATTGATATTTCTCCCAGCAATCTTGATTCCAGCTTGTGCTTCTTCCAGCCCAGCGTTTCTCATGATGTACTCTGCATATAAGTTACATAAGCAGGGTGACACTACCCCAAATCTTTCCAGTGGTTCCTAAAGACCCTACCCAAGAAAAAGCCACTCAGTAAAGGAAAAAAAACAGAGTTCATGTTTATGAACCAGTTAACACAGATTGCTACAATGAACAGTGATCCTTTCATTTACTTTGCTGTGCACCTGTTTCATCATGCTGTTTACCCTTTGGATACACGATTCCATGAAATGTTTTGGAAATGTCAGCTTTTAGCCCCCTTTGCTAGTAGGAATTTTTTAATGACAGCTTTCTCTTCTACTCCTCTCCTTCTATGAAAGTGAAAGTTGCTTAGTCGTGTCCGACTCTTTGCAACTCCACGGACTATATAGTCCATGGAATTCTCCAGGCCAGAATATTGGAGTGTGTAGCCATTCCCTTCTCCAGGGGATCTTCCCAACCCAGGGATCGAACCCAGGTCTCCTGCATGGTGGGTGGATTCTTTATCAGCTGAGCCAGAATTTCCTCTGGACACTACAGCTGCCTAGGCCTGTGGATTGTTGTGTATTACAAAATGGTGGAGTGATGCAGTCAAGAACATCTCTGAATATGTGGGAATAATGTTATTTTTTCTGTTGAGCAGCCAAGAAAAGTACTAGAGAAACAACTCAGACAGTGTCTCCCATCCCACGACAACTTTCTTATATGGTACCTGACCTGCAGAGTCCCTGGAAGTCTGTCTATACAACCTGACTATGCAGATATCCTCTCTGAGCATAATGGATAGACTGGAAGTGGGCACAGCATTGAAAAGTAAACCAGTGAAATTATATTTCCTGGAATTTTCCAATTTGAGATTCTAGATTAACCTGACAGTCTAGTCAAGCAGATCATGCAAAAACAGTGAAAATGAGGTTAGCATTATCTGCTAAGATCACAGAAGGGAGGGTAAAGCTAGACTGCAAAGAATGGAGAATGACGCAGACAGGCAGAGAATCAGAGGCAAGAGGCCATGAGACCTGGGAAGCGTGAGGCTCGGAGTGACTGCACGGACCAGCCATGAGTCCTGCTGAAGACCAACTGTCCTCCACCATCTTCAGTTTTGTAAAAGAGAACTCTGTGTCTCCTCCACAAATGCCTTTCTGTCCTTGTTGTCATGTTGTCGGCTCTAGCTAGCTCCTGTCGGTTTTGTCTCCTAATGCCCAAAGCACAGGGCAGCAGCTAGCCACGCCCACTGAGGCTTACTCCATCGTGCCCTTAATTCCCTAAGTTCAGCCTCACCCAGAGAGCTTAGTTCATTTTACCCACTGTCAGTCTGTTGAGCTGTCAGCATTCCCCCCTCCAAGTCTTAACGATGCAGGGTTCCTGGTAGATTCACTAGACTGTAGAGTATTTTTTTTTTCCTTCTCAGTTTTGTTGACTGTAAAATTCCTTTCCCTTTGCTTTACTGAAGTCAAATTTCAAATATGTAAGGATTAACCTTTATATGCTTTTAAAGGGGCTTCCCAGGTGGTGCAGTGGTAAAGAATAAAAAATGAAGTAATGCCAAATGTAGAATATATAAGAGATAAAGAGTATTAGTAGCAGAATAACAGCTTTAAAAGCGTGTGTGTGTGTGTGTGTGTGTGTGCACGTGCGTGCTAATTCATGTCTGACTTTTTGCGACCCTCTAGACTGTAGCCTGCAAGGCTCCTCCATCCATGGGATTTTTCAGCCAAGAATACTGGAATGGGTTGCCATTTTCTTCTCCAGGGGATCTTCCCAACTCAGAGATCGAATCTACATCTCCTGCATTAGCAGGTGGACTCTCTACCTCTAGCCAATGGCAGAAGCCCATTACTTAAATCAGAAATACTTTATTCTATCTGATCAGAAAAACCTGTGATTTCTTAAAATCATTTTTTTAGTGTATTGAATTTTCTGTGCTTAGTTCAGTCTACAGTGGGGTTATTTGAGCTGACCTAGCTAGGGTCTGAAGGCAATGGCACCTCACTCCAGTACCCTTGCCTGGAAAATCCCATGGACGGAGGAGCCTGGAAAGCTGCAGTCCATGGGGTCGCTGAGGGTCGGACATGACTGAGTGACTTCACTTTCACTTTTCACTTTCATGCATTGGAGAAGGAAATGGCAACCCACTCCAGTGTTCTTGCCTGGAGAATTACAGAGACAGGGGAGCCTGGTGGGCTGCCATCTATGGGATCACACAGAGTCGGACACGACTGAAGTGACTTAACAGCAGCAGCTAGGGTCTCCTATGCTTTACATTGACTTCTTAGGCCTCCTCCAAGTCCAGGCTAAAGGTCACCTGAAAATACTTAACTTCTAATAGGTTAAACATGCATCAAAACAAAGGTGTTTTTGTTTTTATATTTTTTGCTTTGGGCTTTCAATTCTTATATACTTTAGTAAAAGTCTGTTCTCCATTTAATAGAGAAATACTAGAGTTTACTGAGCACTTCCAACCCTATACTGTCCATGGGGTCCTCAAGGGAAGAATACTGAAGTGTTTGCCATTCCCTTCTCCAGTGGGAGTTGGTGATGGACAAGGAAGTCTGGCATGCTGCAGTCCATGGGGTTGCAAAGAGTTGGACATGACTGAGAGACTGAACTGAACTGAACTCTAACCCTATGGCCTATGTTATACCAACCTCAGATGCTCTCCAAATAACTTATTTTATTAGACAATGGGAAAGTAATGAGGAAGCACTGATAAGAAGACATTGTTTCTGCAGGTCGCTTTGTTGTTCAGTCACTCGATCATGTCTGACTCTTTTGCGACCCCATGGACTGTAGTCTGCCAGGCTCCCTGTACATGGAATTTCCCAGTCAAGAATATGGAAGTGGGTTGCCATTTCCTTCTCCAGAGGATTTTTCTGACCAGGGACTGAACTTGCATCTTCTGCATTGGCATGTGGCTAATTACCAGCTAAGCCTCCTGAAAAGCCAGAGTTCACACATGCACACACCTAAATTGACCAATAAATTATATAAGGTGGCCTAGGGATTAGCTATTCTAGAGCTGGCTTAGATGAGACAGCTCCACTGGGCAAGTTTGCTCAACTGTCTCATCCACTTCCTCAGGTTAACTCAGGCATGTTCTCTTTATGGGGGTAACAGAAACACAACAGAACCATTCCGAATTCACTCAAGGCTTGACATTGGCACCCTGTCACTTCTGCCTTACTGTATTACCCAAAGCAAATCACATGGCCAAATGCAGAAGCCAATGGTTGGGGAATATACTTCACTTCTATGTGAGAAACTGAAAAATCCACATGTCAAAGGGCCCAGATAGAAAGATTTAAAAAAAAAAAATCAAGGACCATGATGCAATCTGCCACCACCACCACTCCCAGTGAGCCTGCTAGCACTATATTTGAAATGAAGAAATTGGATTTGATATTTTTAGGTTCTTTCTAGCTCTGTAATTACAGTTCTGTAATAAACTTTTCAATATATTGCTTTACCATTCCAAATTATTTTTATTATCCTACTAATCATAGGTATTTGTGGAGATTAAATTTATAACACACTACAGATGCTTCAAGAAATGTAATACATTTATTATTCTATTTCCGGAGAGGACCACAATTAGATTACAATAGAAAATCTATTAACTACTGCTTTTTTTAACTTAAGGGAAAAAAGAAAGGATTTTGTACCCTTGGATGTAATTCATATATCATCAGACCTTACTGGCCTGCAGAAATGGATGAGGTCACATCAGATTTTTTACCACATCACCATTTACTGGTTCTGTAATCCACCTGTATAAACTGCTACAGCTCCAACCTCCACACCCCATGATGCTACTGAATCATTTTTAAGAGTCCCTAGTCTGCACTGTGCATGCTTATAAATAAGTCCACTTATATTCTCCCCCTCCAGAATATTTACTGATACCTTGTCCCTGCAAACACACCTAAGGATAGCATCTTAAGTCTTCTTGACATAAAATACAATGCACCCATTTTAGGTGTACATGTCAATGACCTTTGACAAATTTGTACACTTGGGTAACCTTACCCATAATCTAGATACTGAGCACTTCCATAACCCCAAAATGTTCCAGGTACCCCTTGCCAACAATCCTTCTCTTTCTGCCCCCAGCCCCAGGTAAACACTGACCAACTTCCTTTCACTCTAGATTAAACTTGCCTTTTTTGCAGAGGTTCATATAAATGCAATTTTTACATCAGGCTTTGAATCTGGCTTCTTTAGCTCAGCAGGATTTAATTGTGATTTATTCATATGGCTGTATGTATCAGTGAGTTTATTCCTTTATACTGCTGAGTAGTACTCCATGGTGTGTATACACAGCCATCTGCTTATCCATCCATCAACTGAGGAACATTTGAGATATTTTTCCAAAGAAGGGCATCATGAAAAATGCGAATGTGTCTGGCCAAGGTTTTACATAGGTATATATTACACCTCTCATTTAATCATTATTATAACTACGTAATGAAACTTGTGGCTTTACTTTGCATTTTTTTTAGAAGGCTAATGATGTTGAGCAACTTTCCAAGTGATAATTAGTCATTTGTATATTTTAAGTATTTTCAATCTTTTGCCTATTTTTAATTGGCTCAACTTATTACCGAGTAGTAAGAATTTGTACATATTCTGGACACAGATCCTTCATCAGATACATGTGTTGAAATATTTTTTGCCTGTCATTATATTAACTATCTTTTGTGAGAATTTTTTTTAACTAAAACACCTTTATCAGCTTACACTTTTACAGTTTGGGCATTTATGTCCTATGTCAAAAATTTGTGTCTATCTCAATGGATTTTATATCTAATTATTTACTGCTAGTAAATGATACTAATTGTTCTCTAATGTTGTTAAATCTATTTATTAAATATAATAGCTTTGGTGACTATTTTTTAGTGTTTTTTAAACAACAATTTGATTAACAGACACCTTTGCTTCTTCCTGTTCAATCTGAATGTCTTTTTTAAAATATGTTACTGCTGAAATGTTGAATAAGAGTAAAGAGAAAGGACAATCTTACCGTTTAACCAATTTTAGAGCAAAACTATTCAATGTGATGACTAAGCATGCAGTCGCTGCTATATTTTTCTGTAAAAGCTCTTTATTAGATTGAGGAAAGTCTCTTCTGTGTCTAATTTGGTGATAGTTTTTCTCACAAATTGATTAAGTTTTTATTATTTTTTTCCCTGCTTCTATTTCATATGGATTTTCTCCTTTATTTCATTTAATATGGTGAAATATATTTCTAAATGCAAAATTAAATTTCTGATTTAACATTATTTGGTCAATTACTTGATATTATCAATCATGCTGTTTTTTTGTTTCTTGGGGTTTTTTTTTTACTGATTTGCTAGGATTTAAAAGTTTTTACACATATTTTTGAGGGATCTTGGTATAGAGTTTTCTTTTGTATAAATGTCTTTGGCAGATTTTCACATCTGAGTAAGTGCTGCCCTTATAAAATGAGCTAGAAAGAATTCCTTCCTGCTCTATTTTCTGAAAGAGTTTGGTGAAATTAGTGTTATTATTTAATTGTTTGATAGAATTTACAAATGCATCTAGCTTGCAGTTGTCTTTGTGGGAAGAATTTAGTTATTAATTCAAGTTCTTTAATAGTTATAAAGCTATTTAGATTTTTATTTCTTCTGGGGTCAATTTCGGTAATTTGTGTCTGTTAAGGAATTTGCTTATTTCATGAGGGTGTTATAATTTATTAATATACAGTGGCTTATAATATTTCCTTTTAGCCCTACAATATCTGTTGAATCTCTGTTACATCCTTTCATTCGTGATATTGGTGGTGTGTGTCTTTCCTCTTTTCCCTTCTTTAATCTGGTTAGAAGTTTCTCTACTTTGTCACTCTCAGAGCTTTTGTTTACACTGAGTCTTTTCATTTTCTCTTTCACGGATTTCTTTTTACATCCCTACTTCTATTGAGGTTGAATTTAATTTGCCCTTTCTTTTCTTGCTTCATAAGTTGAAAACATAAGTAATTTATTTTGGACCTTGTTGCTTTTCTACTATAAATATTTAAAGCTTTAAAATTTCTCTAGGTGTCACATTAACTGCATCCTATAATTTCAGATATTTATATTTTTACTTTTTCCCATTTCTAAATATTTTTATTTCCCTTGTTATTTCTTGTTTGACTCATTAGTTAGAGAAACATTTTTAAATTTCTGGGTATTTGGCTCTTTCCTAGAATATTGGAAAACACCTTGATGCTTGGAAAGATTGAGGGCAGGAGGAGAAAGGGGCAACAGAGGATGGGATGGTTGGATGGTATCACTGACTCAATGGACATGACTTTGAGCAAACTCTGAGACATAGTGAAGGACAGGGAAGCCTGGCATTCTACAGTCCATGGGTTGCAAAGAATCGAACACTACTTACCTGAACAACAAGGTATCTTATTATGTCTAATTTAATTATATCATGAGCAAAGAACATACTTTGTATGGATTTAGACCTTTAAATTTATTGAGACTTTTCAAATAGCTGCATGTAGTCTAACTTTAAGAATGTTTCCATGCACACTTGAAATGACTGTGTTTTCTGCAATTGCTAGGTGAAGTATTCTATAATGTCAGTTAGGTCAAGTTGGTGACAATGTTGTTCTAGTCTTCAGTGTCCTTACTGATTTTCTGTCTACCTGTTCTATTGATTACTGGCAGAAGACTGTTGTAGTTTCCAAATATAATTGTGGGTTTAGCTATTTTTGATTCAGTTTGTCAGTATTTAATTCACGCATTTTAAAACTCTATTGTTAATTGTACCCATATTTCGAATTAGCAAGTCTAACTAATTAAATGGGGCCTCCCATGTGGCACAGTGGTAAAGAATCCACCTGCCAATGCAGGAGACGCAAGAGATGCAGGTTCGATCCCTGGGTCAGGAAGATCACCTAGAGAAGGAAACAGCAAACCACTCCAGTATTCTTGCCTGGGAAATTCCCATGGACAGAGGAGCCTGGCAGGCTACACTCCATGAGGTCACAAAGAGTTGAACACAACTGAGCAACTGAGCACACACACAAACATACATACACACGTCTAATTAATAAACTGACCTTCTATCATTTGAAATTCATCTCTTCATCTCTTGTTGTGAAGTCAATGTTTCTAAGATTTATTGTTAACCTTGAATATTTTGTTTCATCCCTCTAATTTTCATCTAGCTGTTTCTTTATATATTGAGAGTTTCTTGAGGACAGTTCAACTGGGATTTTTCATCCAATTTAACAATCTCTTATTTCTAATGAAGTGTTTAGATTATTTACATCTAATGAAAGTATTAGTATCATTAGGCTCAAGTATTTATTATACTATATGACACTTTAAATCGTTTTTCTGATACTCTCCCTTTATGGAATCTTATTACACAATTTTGTCACACAATTCACTAAAGATCTCTTCATTATTTTTTTCAGAATTTTTTTCTCACTGTGCTTGATTTTTCAGTTTTTGTTGCTAGGAATTTAAGTTCACTGATTTTCTTCTGGAGATTCTAGCCTTCTACTAATAACATCAGTGACTATTTCATCTTAGATTTTTTTTTCCTGTAAGTTTTATTTTATTTTGTTCTTTTTATATCTTACATTTCCCAACTATCATATTTTCTTTTATATAGTTGAGTATATTTGTAATAACATACTGGTAAACCCTTCATTTTTCAATTGTGGATCTTTTTCTATACACTCATCCAATGTTATGTTAAAGTGCCTCACCTATCAGCATATTGAGAAAGTTTTCTTTGAAAATTAGACACTGTAAACTTCATGTGGTTGAATGTTTTGTCTTTGTTTACTACCTTTAAAAGGTGTTGATTATTGTTCTGCTAATCAATTTTGTTATTTAAAGTTAAGCTTGATCCTTTCAAGATTTACTTTAACTTTTGGGAGTACTTCTAGAGAAGTACTATATACTTTTATATAAGTATATAGTACTTATATAATAGCTTACACTATATGGAATGTTTAGCCACATTTCTAAGGAATAACTTTTTGGATGTCAAGTGAATGCCTTGAATGATCAATAAGGACTCACAACTCTGGCTACTGGAAAATTAAATATCTTTCAATCTCACTGTGCAAGATCTGAAAACAATTCAGCTCACAGATCACACATACTTCTTTGTCCAACCTTATGGAGTTTCATCCTTCACATGTTCAATTTAATATTCAGAATAGAATCAATAGGGTACTTGGGCAGGTTTATGGAGCACTTGTTCTATGTAAATACCTTATTTTCAACATCTACCCCCACAACTTTCAACCATGATCTATTTTGGGATCCTTTTCCCTGATCTAAAGTTTAGATGGTACTTCCAAAGAGAAAGCAGAGATGATTTTAGGGTTAACCTTGTTTCCTTACCCACTCCCCAAAATCACAGTATTGCATTGGATGTTTCCCAATATAAAAAAACTCTTTGTATTATTTTCTTATTTTCTAGCTGTTTTTGATGGGAAGTTAAATATTGTCCCTGTTATTCCATTGTTTATCAAAAGCAAAAATTTTATCTGAGAAGTGGGTAAAGTAGTATAGCTAGGAAACAGTTTTAAGGGGAACATTGTTGTTTATTAACACCAAGCATGGCAAACAGTAATAGTTTTGAAGTTACTCCAAAACAAAAGCCAATGGAGTGTAATAGCTATGGCCAACCTGACTTACAATAATCAAATAACAATCTTACCAATAAGAGCAGTGAGGTTGAGTAGAGAGATTTTATGGAAAACTTTAAGAAACTTTCTCTGATTCAAAATTGTATGTCAGCAATTTGTAAAGGCAATTCTTGATGCAGACGATTCTAGAGAAGCCCAGAGACAATCATTTCCAAATAATCATTCACAGCTTAAAGTACTGTTCCAACGTATTACACAGATGAGATACTGAACAAATGATACAAACTGTCAATATCCAGCTCTGCTTCCAGTTTAAGAGAAGGGTTTGGATAACAGGGAAGTAGAATATATAAAAGCTCAATGAAAATGTCTCTATTGTAAGATGAGTTAAACAAAATATAAAACTATTTGACAGTTAAAAGGTATGGCGGGATGGGTTACAGTTGTGTGTTGGGTGTGAGGAAGGAGAAAAAGAGTCCATGAAGAAGGTAGGTTAAAAGAAACTTAATTCATTATTCCAGAAAACAGAAGAAATTTTAATATAACTGATTCATGTTATCAAAGATATAAAGGCAGATGTGGACACTGAAATAGAAGTTTCAGAATGGGTTGTTCAGCAAGAGAACAAGATAAAGCAGGTACTGACTGATCAGTTATTGACCGAGCAAAAAAATCCAGTGGATAATAATGCAATGGCAGACTTTACTTGGAAGGGATAAAAACTTTATAGAGAATAAGAGAATATACACTATTTTGACAGGGAAGATATTCTGAGAAAAAAACACAGAAAGATAAATAGAAGAGAAGTCGAATTTTGAAGAAAGGTGAAGAATATTGAAGGCAAACAAATGAGTTGACATATAGTTATTTGATGTGTCTAAAGAAGAGATGTGTACAAATGAAGCAAAATGCACTTTTAAATAAGGAAAAAAAAAAAAAAGAGATTAAGGTGGACCCAAATCTACAGTTGAACAGGCCTCCCTATCATACACACACAAAATGAGCTACAAAAAGATATACCTTAATGATGATATTCTTTAGCTTCAAGGGGCAAGAAGAAAACCTTGCCTAATAGGGAAAAAAGAGATCATCTACTAATCAGAGAAGAAAAATGTGACTGGCCTGAATATTCTCAGTAATCTCAGATAACAAAGTTTTGATGAGAAAAGTCTTTTGACAAAATTATGCATCCCTCAGTCCAGTTATTAATCATATTTGAAGGGATTAAACAGACAGTCTCAAATATTCAGGGATTGTGAAATTAGATAGACAGACAGTCAGACATTTCCTGGAGAGAAAAATGTTTAAACCAATCTAGGCAACGAACATATTCAAATAAAAAAACTCACAAATGAATAAGTTACAGTATGACAGGAAAAAAGGAGCCAAAAAAAAAAAAAAAAAAAGAAGTGGAGAATTTCATCATCTTTGGAAATAAAGTCAGTGTCTACTGTTTAATTTCAGAAGTTTATAAATTAGGAAATATACTAAGTATACATTTAAGATTACTATTTGAAGTTATAACAGTGATAATTAGTTGAACCGAGGACATGAGGCCTCCCTAACAAATGATCAGTAGTAGTGGGCAGGAATTGAGTAATAGATCATATAGCAAAATTTAGAAAATAAAGAAACCAACAAAGAAGCCTAGAGTTAACATAAACAAGATGGAAAACAAGAAACTATTATGACAATAAGTGTAAATAGAATTGATCCTCAAAATAGTAATTAATTCAACAACACTTTGAGATCCTTTTATGTGCCAGGCACTGGAAATAAGATAAGCAAAACAGACCAAATTCACACCTCTATTTAGTTTGCCAGATAACAGAAGATTAGAGAAATAATGAAACTCTTGAGTGCTATAAAAATAAATACGGAATGCTAAGAATTGTACAACCGATATATATGTTCTTTTCTTCTAGAAATTTATTTATTTATTTATTTATTTTTTAATTTTATTTTATTTTTAAACTTTACATAACTGTATTAGATTTGCCAAATATCAAAATGAATCCGCCACAGGTATACATGTGTTCCCCATCCTGAACCCTCCTACCTCCTCCCTCCCCATTCCATCCCTCTGGGTCGTCCCAGTGCACCAGCCCCAAGCATCCAGTATCGTGCATCGAACCTGGACTGGCAACTCATTTCATACATGATATTTTACATGTTTCAATGCCATTCTCCCAAATCTTCCAACCCTCTCCCTCTCCCACAGAGTCCATAAGACTGTTCTATACATCAGTGTCTCTTTTGCTGTCTCGTACACAGGGTTATTGTTACCATCTTTCTAAATTCCATATATATGCGTTAGTATACTGTATTGGTGTTTTTCTTTCTGGCTTACTTCACTCTGTATAATAGGCTCCAGTTTCATCCACCTCATTAGAATTGATTCAAATGTATTCTTTTTAATGGCTGAATAATACTCCATTGTGTATATGTACCACAGCTTTCTTATCCATTCATCTGCTGATGGACATCTAGGTTGCTTCCATGTCCTGGCTATTATAAACAGTGCTGCAATGAACATTGGGGTACTCGTGTCTCTTTCCCTTCTGGTTTTCTCAGTGTGTATGCCCAGCAGTGGGATTGCTGGATCATAAGGCATGTCTATTTCCAGTTTTTTAAGGAATCTCCACACTGTTCTCCATAGTGGCTGTACTAGTTTGCATTCCCACCAACAGTGGAAGAGGGTTCCCTTTTCTCCACACCCTCTCCAGCATTTATTACTTGTAGACTTTTGGATCGCAGCCATTCTGACTGGTGTGAAATGGTACCTCATAGTGGTTTTGATTTGCATTTCTCTGATAGTGAGTGATGTTGAGCATCTTTTCATGTGTTTGTTAGCCATCTGTATGTCTTCTTTGGAGAAATGTCTATTTAGTTCTTTGGCCCATTTTTTGATTGGGTCATTTATTTTTCTGGAGTTGAGCTGTAGGAGTTGCTTGTATATTCTCGAGATTAGTTGTTTGTCAGTTGCTTCATTTGCTATTATCTTCTCCCATTCTGAAGGCTGTCTTTTCACCTTGCTAATAGTTTCCTTTGATGTGCAGAAGCTTTTAAGGTTAATTAGGTCCCATTTGTTTATTTTTGCTTTTATTTCCAATATTCTGGGAGGTGGGTCATAGAGGATCCTGCTGTGATGTATGTCAGAGAGTGTTTTGCCTATGTTCTCCTCTAGGAGTTTTATAGTTTCTGGTCTTACGTTGAGATCTTTAATCCATTTTGAGTTTATTTTTGTGTATGGTGTTAGAAAGTGTTCTAGTTTCATTCTTTTACAAATGGTTGACCAGAGTTCCCAGCACCACTTGTTAAAGAGATTGTCTTTAATCCATTGTATATTCTTGCCTCCTTTGTCGAAGATAAGGTGTCCATATGTGCGTGGATTTATCTCTGGGCTTTCTATTTTGTTCCATTGATCTATATTTCTGTCTTTGTGCCAGTACCATACTGTCTTGATAACTGTGGCTTTGTAGTAGAGCCTGAAGTCAGGTAGGTTGATTCCTCCAGTTCCATTCTTCTTTCTCAAGATCGCTTTGGCTATTCGAGGTTTTTTGTTTTTCCATACAAATTGTGAAATTATTTGTTCTAGCTCTGTGAAGAATGCTGTTGGTAGCTTGATAGGGATTGCATTGAATCTATAGATTGCTTTGGGTAGTATACTCATTTTCACTACATTGATTCTTCCAATCCATGAACATGGTATATTTCTCCATCTGTTAGTGTCCTCTTTGATTTCTTTCACCAGTGTTTTATAGTTTTCTATATATAGGTCTTTAGATTCTTTAGGTAGATATATTCCTAAGTATTTTATTCTTTCCGTTGCAATGGTGAATGGAATTGTTTCCTTAATTTCTCTTTCTGTTTTCCCATTATTAGTGTATAGGAATGCAAGGGATTTCTGGGTGTTGATTTTATATCCTGCAACTTTACTATAGTCATTGATTAGTTCTAGTAATTTTCTGGTGGAGTCTTTAGGGTTTTCTATGTAGAGGATCATGTCATCTGCAAACAGTGAGAGCTTTACTTCTTCTTTTCCAATTTGGATTCCTTTTATTTCTTTTTCTGTTCTGATTGCTGTGGCCAAAACTTCCAAAACTATGTTGAATAGTAATGGTGAAAGTGGGCACCCTTGTCTTGTTCCTGACTTTAGAGGAAATGCTTTCAATTTTTCACCATTGAGGATAATGTTTGCTGTGGGTTTGTCATATATAGCTTTTATTATGTTGAGGTATGTTCCTTCTATTCCTGCTTTCTGGAGAGTTTTTATCATAAATGGATGTTGAATTTTGTCAAAGGCTTTCTCTGCATCTATTGAGATAATCATATGGTTTTTATTTTTCAATTTGTTAATGTGGTGTATTACATTGATTGATTTGCGGATATTGAAGAATCCTTGCATCCCTGGGATAAAGCCCACTTGGTCATGGTGTATGATCTTTTTAATGTGTTGTTGGATTCTGATTGCTAGAATTTTCTTAAGGATTTTTGCATCTATATTCATCAGTGATATTGGTCTGTAGTTTTCTTTTTTTGTGGGATCTTTGTCAGGTTTTGGTATTAGGGTGATGGTGGCCTCATAGAATGAGTTTGGAAGTTTACCATCCTCTGCAATTTTCTGGAAGAGTTTGAGCAGGATAGGTGTTAGCTCTTCTCTAAATTTTTGGTAGAATTCAGCTGTGAAGCCGTCTGGAGCTGGGCTTTTGTTTGCTGGAAGATTTTTTATTACAGTTTCAATTTCCGTGCTTGTGATGGGTCTGTTAAGATTTTCTATTTCTTCCTGGTCCAGTTTTGGAAAGTTGTACTTTTCTAAGAATTTGTCCATTTCTTCCTCGTTGTCCATTTTATTGGCATATAATTGTTGATAGTAGTCTCTTATGATCCTTTGTATTTCTGTGTTGTCTGTTGTGATCTCTCCATTTTCATTTCTAATTTTATAGATTTGATTTTTCTCCCTTTGTTTCTTGATGAGTCTGGCTAATGGTTTGTCAATTTTATTTATCCTTTCAAAGAACCAGCTTTTGGTTTTGTTGATTTTTGCTATGGTCTCTTTTGTTTCTTTTGCATTTATTTCTGCTCTAATTTTTAAGATTTCTTTCCTTCTACTAACCCTGGGGTTCTTCATTTCTTCCTTTTCTAGTTGCTTTAGGTGTAGAGTTAGGTTATTTATTTGACTTTTTTCTTGTTTCTTGAGGTGTGCCTGTATTGCTATGAACTTTCCCCTTAGGACTGCTTTTACCGTGTCCCACAGGTTTTGGGTTGTTGTGTTTTCATTTTCATTCGTTTCTATGCAAATTTTGATTTCTTTTTTGATTTCTTCTGTGATTTGTTGGTTATTCAGCAGCGTGTTGTTCAGCCTCCATATGTTGGATTTTTTAATAGTTTTTCTCCTGTAATTGAGATCTAATCTTACTGCATTGTGGTCAGAAAAGATGCTTGGAATGATTTCTATTTTTTTGAATTTACCAAGGCTAGCTTTATGGCCCAGGATGTGATCTATCCTGGAGAAGATTCCATGTGCGCTTGAGAAGAAGGTGAAATTCATTGTTTTGGGATGAAATGTCCTATAGATATCAATTAGGTCTAACTGGTCTATTGTATCGTTTAAAGTTTGTGTTTCCTTGTTAATTTTCTGTTGAGTTGATCTATCCATAGGTGTGAGTGGGGTATTAAAGTCTCCCACTATTATTGTGTTATTGTTAATTTCTTCTTTCATACTTGTTAGCATTTGTCTTACATACCGCGGTGCTCCCATGTTGGGTGCATATATATTTATAATTGTTATATCTTCTTCTTGGATTGATCCTTTGATCATTATGTAGTGACCATCTTTGTCTCTTTTCACAGTCTTTGTTTTAAAGTCTATTTTATCTGATATGAGTATTGCTACTCCTGCTTTCTTTTGGTCCCTATTCGCATGGAAAATCTTTTTCCAGCCCTTCACTTTCAGTCTGTATGTGTCCCCTGTTTTGAGGTGGGTCTCTTGTAGACAACATATGCAGGGGTCTTGTTTTTGTATCCATTCAGCCAGTCTTTGTCTTTTGGTTGGGGCATTCAACCCATTTACGTTTAAGGTAATTACTGAGAAGTATGATCCCGTTGCCATTTACTTTATTGTTTTGGGTTCGAATTTATACACAATTTTTGTGTTTCCTGTCTAGAGAATATCCTTTAGTATTTGTTGGAGAGCTGGTTTGGTGGTGCAGAATTCTCTCAGCTTTTGCTTGTCTGAAAAGCTTTTGATTTCTCTTTCATACTTGAATGAGATCCTTGCTGGGTACAATAATCTGGGCTGTAGGTTATTTTCTTTCATCATTTTAAGTATGTCTTGCCATTCCCTCCTGGCTTGAAGAGTTTCTATTGAAAGATCAGCTGTTATCCTTATGGGAATTCCCTTGTGTGTTATTTGTTGTTTTTCCCTTGCTGCTTTTAATATTTGTTCTTTGTGTTTGATCTTTGTTAATTTGATTACTATGTGTCTTGGGGTGTTTCGCCTTGGGTTTATCCTGTTTGGGACTCTCTGGGTTTCTTGGACTTGGGTGATTATTTCCTTCCCCATTTTAGGGAAGTTTTCAACTATTATCTCCTCAAGTATTTTCTCATGGTCTTTCTTTTTGTCTTCTTCTTCTGGGATCCCTATGATTCGAATGTTGTAGCGTTTAATATTGTCCTGGAGGTCTCTGAGATTGTCCTCATTTCTTTTAATTCGTTTTTCTTTTATCCTCTCTGATTCATTTATTTCTACCATTCTATCTTCTAATTCACTAATCCTATCTTCTGCCTCTGTTATTCTACTATTTGTTGCCTCCAGAGTGTTTTTAATTTCACTTATTGCATTATTCATTATATATTGACTCTTTTTTATTTCTTCTAAGTCCTTGTTAAACCTTTCTTGCATCTTCTCAATCCTTGCCTCCAGGCTATTTATCTGTGATTCCATTTTAATTTCAAGATTTTGGATCAATTTCACTATCATTATTCGGAGTTCTTTATCAGGTAGATTCCCTATCTCTTCCTCTTTTGTTTGGTTTGGTGGGCATTTATCCTGTTCCTTTATCTGCTGGGTATTCCTCTGTCTCTTCATCTTGTTTAAATTGCTGAGTTTGGGGTGTCCTTTCTGTATTCTGGCAGTTTGTGGAGTTCTCTTTATTGTGGTGTTTCCTCACTGTGTGTGGGTTTGTACAGGTGGCTTGTCAAGGTTTCCTGGTTAGGGAAGCTTGTGTCGATGTTCTGGTGGATGGAGCTGTATTTCTTCTCTCTGGAGTGTAATGAAATGTTCCGTAATGAGTTATGAGATGTCTATGGTTTTGGGGTGACTTTGGGCAGCCTGTATCTTGAAGCTCAGGGCTGTGTTCCTTTGTTGCTGGAGAATTTGCTTGTTATGTCTTTCCCTGGAACTTGTTGGCCCTTGTGTGGTGCTTGGTTTCAGTGTCGGTATGGAGGCGTTTGATGAGCTCCTCCTTTCGAAGAGTTGGGGTATCTAATTAAAGCTAATATTTGTGACTACCTAGTGAGGATATACCATCCAAACTGATTATTTTGTTTATACAAATGCCCTCAAAGTTTGAGTTAACTTTATATTAACTATATATTAACTTTTATATTTTTCTATTTATCCAAATCAGGTATAAATTTTCATCCTTTGATCCACTTGACAATATGGATAGAATACCTAATCCATTCATCTCTATGATGAACTGTAGAAATGCTCATTTTTCATGTTTTCATTTTTTCTTAAACAAAAAGTAGAAAACAAGATTTACTTCTGATTCATGGCAGTCTACAGTGTTACAATACCATTTCCAGATTTGCATAAGCTAAGTGGATTCCAGGGATAGGAAGGAAAAGAATTTGCATGCAAGCAATTCACATCCTTTCAAATTTTCTGCATTGTGCACACAAGGATCTCCAGTCAGAAAAAAAAAAAAAAAAATCCCTACTTTTTTTTCTTGACTTCCTTTATTTTTACACTGACTTAAAGAAAGTGAAAGTGAAGTCGCTCAGTCATGTCTGACTCTTTGCGACCCCATGGACTGTAGCCTATCAGGCTCCTCCGTCCATGGGATTTTCCAGGCAAGAGTGCTGGAGTAAAGTAGGAAGTAAGTGTTTCTGACAGGTACTTGGTTGGAAAATCCTTTGTAAGTGTTTCCATTATATTTTCCTCCGAGGAGTCACAGGCTCTTTCGGGGTACCAGGGCCTACAGCATTGACCACATAATTAATGAAAAGTCACTGAATTGTGCAAAGATCCAGAGAGGCCAGAACACCAACAGTCCCCACCCCCACCCCCACAATTCAGCGTTTTTCCTGAGGCTTTACCAGTTCTAACTGTGATCTAATTCAAACTGACACCTGGCAAGTGGTTGTTCTACTAATGGTACTTGCCTAGTAACAGACATTTTGTTTCCTCAGATGTTTGTCATTGCGTCATCGCAGCTTCTTGGAAACACTTTGATTTTACCTAGAAAAATCAAAACTGTTCCGAGACAACACTGAAGACGCCTTTATTTCTTGGGGCAGCTCTAAATGTGAACACAAACAATGCAAATATGTGTTTCATTAGGTGCGTCCTTTGGTCAAGCCTCAGTGCAGACACGCTTTCAACATGTGCACAATGAGACATTAAGCTTTATGAATTGCCAAGGGAGGCGCTGGGGAGGTGGCTTAGTCTGCCAAATTTTTACACATCTGAACTAACAGTTTAAGGATCAGTGCAACCTCTGTGACAGATTTACCTTTAACTGTTTGATATAATATGTGAATTTTACCAATACTCTAATATCAGTAGATAAATACAAATGTGACAGTGAAATAAAACCTTTTAAGAAATGATGGCAGCCAGATTTTCATACAGCCTTCAAATATATTCTAAAAACCAAGTATGAATTCAGAACTATACGCAGTTATTCCAGTTTAATGGTGACTTTACGGGGAAGAAGGAAGGAAGGAAATATGGAAGAATGGAGGGGTAAAGAAAAGGCTATTAGCACATAAAGTATTTTATTTATATTAACTTAATTAGAAGAGCAAAAGAAAGAGCAAAAGTGTTAGCAATAAGTCAGATGTGTAAAACATTCTTTATAAACTTGTGAAATTAAACAGTAGACACTGGCTTTCTTCATTCTTAGATTAATGAAGAAGTCTTTGTGGCTCAGCTGGTAAAGAATCCACCCACAATGTGGGAGACCTGGGTTCAATCCCTGGGTTGGGAAGATGCCCTGGAGAAGGGAAATGTTACCCATTCCAGTATTCTGGCCTGGAGAATCCCATGGACTGTATAATTCATGGGTTGCAAAGAGTCAGACACAACTAAGAGACTTTCACTTGGAAAATTAATAT
Organism: Bubalus kerabau; assembly: GCF_029407905.1. NCBI lineage: Eukaryota > Metazoa > Chordata > Mammalia > Artiodactyla > Bovidae > Bubalus > Bubalus kerabau. The sequence continues at coordinate 67,894,371 of NC_073635.1, forward strand.
TGACTTATAGTAAAGAGATGGGAAATAATCACTCAGATGACAAGACTCAACTTTCTATGATTTCCTAAATAGGTATTAAGTATAGTACTGCTAAGGCAGTGTGCTATTTGATATTTTCCCATCACCAAGTGCAAGACTTGGCATACTCATTCACTGTGTCAACAAATCTTTAGTAAGCTACCATATTCGAAATACTATGTTAGGTTGTGTCAGTCGCTCAGTCGTGTCTGACTCTCTGTGACCCCAAGGACTGTAGTCCACCAGGCTCTTCTGTCCATGGAAATCCCCAGGCAAGAATACTGGAGTGGGTTGCCATTCCCGTCTCCAGGGGATCTTCCTGACTCAGGGATTAAACGTGGGCCTCCTGCATTGCAAGCAGATTCTTTACCATCTGAGCCACCACAAGCATGTAATACTGGAACCTTCCCTGTAAAACTTATATTTTGACAGGAAAGACAAATACTGAATAAGAGACTGACGCATTAACGGATAACTCATTGGATTGATAGATGGGTGGACAGAAGGACAGATGGAGAGACGGCTGGATGGAATGGATACTAAAATAGATGACCTGAGAATTTGCATGAGGCTCTGAAACCTTAACCTTTAGTACAATAGTGTCGGGCAATACTTGCTACTGAAGAAATGTTTGTTCAATGTATGAATGATTGACTAGATGATAACATGAAAGTTATAAATCTTCAAATATTCAAATACCTATTCTATAGGCCTATTATATTCTAAATGCCACAAACAAGTCTTCTATTAGCCTGATATAACACTTTAAAATCTCACTGCTAAATTGCCCATTTCTAAAGAATATGGGAGAGAGAGCTCTTTCTCCACTACTAACTTATTAGAGCTAATCATAGTTAATGAATAATCATAGTTGATCTCACAAATGAGAGAAATTTTTATAAAAGTAAAAATCTCATTACTAAGAAAATGAACAGATGAGTATTGAAAGAGTGAATGGTCAGGTGGGTAGGATGGTAACAGAAAAAGGCCTTCAGTCCAAAATTCACTTCTTAGATAGCCAATACATTGTAAAAATTAGGATTTTAAATTGCTATTCGGTAATTACTGAACAAACCAATGATTCATTTCAATGATGTCATCCTAAGTGAAAAGTTAGTAAGTAAAGATAAGATGAGTACCTGCACAAAACCATTTAAATTGTATCAGTTTAATTCAGTTGCTTAGCTGAGTCTGACTTTGCAACCCCATGCACCACAGCATGCCATGCTACCCTTTCCATCACCAACTCCCAGAGTTTGTTCAAACTCATGTCCATCAAGTTGGTGATGTCATCCAACCATGTCATCCCTTGATTGTCCCCCCCTCCTCCTGCCATCAATCTTAATTGCATATTCATGTTATTATTTTCCCATTACATTCATAGACCAAGCAACACAATACTATTATTAAAATCTGAGAAATCTAAGAAAGTTATACATAGTTTATATATGTATAGGCAAAGTCTGAAATTATAGCCATACTCAATTGCTAATCACATTATAAAAATTTTGGTTGTCTTTAAGTCAATGTTAATTATTATTGAGAAAACCAACTTAACCTCCTCCTATCTGCATTGACTTTGTTCTCTACATTTGAACTATCCGTAAGCCTAGGGAAAATGCATAAAATTAGATTATTATTATTTTCATTCAAACTGATCACCTTCTAATTAGTACCAAAAAAGACCAAATAACATTGGTGATTTCTGCTGAAAATTCTGTCTTGAGATCATAGCTTACCAATATTGGGGAAGATTATATCTATTTAGTACTGAAACAGTTCTGCAGTCATATTCACAAAATCTAGAGGGGACAAGTCAAATTTTTTATTCTCCACTTTCAGTGTTATTGAAAATATCCAAAAGGCAAAGACTATTCTAACCAGTACCACTGTAGGAAATGTGTTTGAAGGAAGAGCTGGAAGGAAAAAAGAAATGACTGGGTGTAAGGCTGTAAGTGTGCATGGGAGCTCAGAGCCATGTTCAAAAATATTTATGAAATATGCGAGCCTGCCTCTTAGTTAAAGATTTTAAAATACCCAAAATGATTTTACCTGTATAGGGCACGGAAACTATGACAACAAAATGAATGCTAGATTTAGCTGACCTCAATTTAGAAATTCAATTAAGTAATAAAAAACAATACAGCCATCCTTATTTGGCAATGTGTTGAAAATTTGATTAATTTCTCTTTTTTTTTTTTCGCTTTGAACTTTTCAGCCAGTTGCTTTTATTCCATATGAAGCACAGCTTCTAACTCTAGAAAGTGAAGAGCTTGTTCAAAGTGATAGTTAATATTTTAGAAGAAGCCCAATTAATTATATTGTTGTTTTTCCACACCCAAAGGGTGAACCAATTAAGAAATAAGACAGAAAGTCTGACAGAGTGAAGATTTTAAAAAATCATCTGTGTTACTGATACAACTAACACTGATTAATGTGGCTTTCAGAGGGAACTGCAACTGCTCCCTTGAGGCTGCCCAGAGCTGGACAATTCACCCACACACTTGGAGGCTGAGCAAGGCAAAACTCCCCACATGGAGCCCCTCTCTGTCAAACTTAATTCATGGCAGAGGTCAAAAGGCCTGTTTTCTACAGGCAGGTTGACCCCAGAGAGTAGGATGGGGGATGGATTCCCACCACTTCTGCCAAACTCAACAATGAAAGAACTCTCCTCACCTCCTTGGGGAGAAATAAATGTTAAGACCCAAGGTTGAGAGTATTTAGACAAAGAATATCCTCCTACATGGAAACTGTCATGGAAGTTTCCTTCCCACCCAAAAGTTTTATGAGGAAACTCAAGTTTATCGTGGAACTAAGAAGCCCTAGGGTTCAACACTGACACAGGACAAAAGCATCAAGTGTTTAGAGAGAATTCATCTCTTTCCTAAAGAAAATCAGTTATGGGAGCTCAGAAGCCAAACAGATTTTCTTAAATGACTAAACTTTCATTAAAATATCGTGAGCACATTTGCCGATTAGTCCAGGTTTTAAAGTCATGTGGTTGTTAATATCTGATGTGATAACTGTACTTTCAGAGGCAATGGCTTGAGGTTGAAATGTCTTAAAAATTATGCCATATACTTTATTTTTCTCCTAGTCTTATACCCTATTCCTGGTTAACATACTAGCAGTGATACTGTGATTTTGAGATTTGTGAGTGATTTACAGGTCTTTTTTTTTTTTTTTTTTTTTTCCCTGCTGTATATTCCCTTTTCCCCTCACCACACATATTTCATCTGCCTTCCTTCCTATTGCAAACAGGGAATCAGCTCAAAGCAAAGAAGGTACATAAAAGAACCAAAAAAATGAGTAAACTGCAGCATTTCTGGTTTTCCAAAGCTTAAGTCTGTAGAAAAATTAGTAAGTTTGTCAAAAAAGTAGCTTGCAAGTAGAAGCCTGTTGATTTGAAGAGCTCAGAGAAAGACATCCTTCAGCCATATTTTCAACCCCCACACAAACTATATTTATATCACTTAGTGCTGAAAAGGAAAGGAGGAGGGCCTCTTACATAACCTTGAAAAAGAAGAGATGCCCAAGATTTACTGAGATTAAATTCCATGCTCTCTGGGCAGGATATTGGGCTTAATGTGGGAATCAACTCATCTATGGAAAATAGAGAAATGTACTGTTTCTTGTTTGCTTGAGTTTTCAGAGTGATTTCATGCCCATATAAAATTCTAAGTCCTCATTTTTTATTATGATACCATATAATACTTAATTTGTAGAAGTTTAGTTGAGAATTTATGTGGGCAATCAACAGGAGATTTATTTACTTAACATAATAGAGAAATCAGGATACAAAGGATGAGAAAAGTTGTGTTCAAGTCCCATTGCCACCATTGACAATATTACTTTGAATACAAAACACTTTCTTGTCTGTAATAATTCTTAGACAACTATCCTATTGGCTTGCTTTGAAGAAAAAGAGCAGGGAATTTCTGAAGTGAAGTGAAGTCACTCAGTCATGTCTGACTCTTTGCAACCCCATGGACTGTAGCTTAACAGGCTCCTCCATCCATGGGATTTTCCCAGGCAAGAGTGCTGGAGTGGATTGCCATTTCCTTCTCCAAGGGATCTTCCCAACCCAGGAATTGAACCCCGGTCTCCCACACTGCAGGCAGACGCTTTACCATCTGAGCCACCAGGGAGGCTCCAGGGAATTTCTGAGTAGTTTGTAAATCACACAAGCTCCAGGTATTATTGTAATGATTATGACTGGGAATGTAAACAAGATTACCGGATGACATTTAGATATATAGTTGGAGATAGATAAGAGCCTTCTCCAAATTCTTACATGAGAAATATATAATTTGATGAAATTTAATTCAAGGTTATTGACCTTTTCCCTTTAAAAATAAATTTAGCTATCATTGTATTTTTAAATCATGCATACATGTTATCCCACTCAGAGAGAATGAGACTGGGGATGGAATACTTCATATTAGAAAGTAGAGACAATTAAACCTCTTGGAGAAGATCCATTAGTGATCATGGCTTGGGAAAACTATATTCAGGGCAGGTGCCTTTTTGATGTAATTTGAGCTTCAATTTCTATCACTATCAATAGCACAGGGATGAGATTAACAGAGTGACTTGTGAAGATGTTATGGATACTGAGAAGAGGAGAAGCCCCTAGCTTCCTTAGATGGTCAGCGGAGACTTCAAAGAGGAGTAATGCTTGACTGGTAACTAGTCTCACAAGTGGACAATAGGAAGGGGGAGGTGTTGGAGGCGAGCTGTTGTGAGGAGAGACAGAATGTACAACATCTTAGGCAAGAGAGAATATGGCACAGTAAAAAAATTAAAATGTTCTCAAGTGGCTAGAGATTAAGGAAGATGTGGTGGAGAGCTGGAAACCGAGTCAAGAATGATGGCTGGGGATAAAAATGATGGTCCTTCTATGACATATTCAAGAGTTTATAACTGATCCTATAGGCAGTAGAATTCCGAGGGATTTGTTAAAGCAAAATTTATAAGATTGATATAGTAGAAGTTCTCCAAGACTGAGCAAATATGGTACCATAAGCTTTTGAGACTACTTCACTGCCTTGCATACCCGCTTCAGTTCAACTGCAGAAGCCAGGAGACTCAAACTTAGAAATCAGCTCTTATTCTGACAGGAACCTAAATGTACCAAGGATGAGACAGTTCATTAGTCAATGTGTGATTGGTTGCTTCAGTCATGTCCAACTCTTTGCACCGTTATGGACAATAGCCCACCAGTCTCCTCTGTCCATAGGATTCTCCAGGAGAGAATACTGCAGTGGGTTGCCATTGCCTGCTCCAAGCCAATGTGTGGATCCACTGTATTAAATTTTTAACCTACACAAATTGCCTTGGTTTCTTTTACCACTGTTTTGCATTTTTAGTGGGTCTATAGTTAATAAGCCACACGTGTCATGCTTATTTTCATGATATTTTTTCATTTTCAAAAACTTCAATGCCTTCCTGGTCCTCCAAGACTGTCTGTTCTGGCTCATGACCCAATTCTGATATTTCATCCTCTTTCAGGTGGTTCATCTGATTCCAGCAACCTGGCTCTGATTTGACTCTTTTCTTAGCATAAATAGCCCATAAATTTATCACCTACCTAAATCTACACTCTAGATTTTGCTTTGGGCTTCTTATCTAAAGAACATTTCTTGAATTTCAAACCTTTTATGCCTCCAGATCCCTGTATAGTGAGAATCTTATCAAGCTCTTTCTTTCCCTGGAGAGCCAAATTTCCCCCTTTCTCTCAGTCATACGGGTCAAACAAAGGAAAAGTCAACATTCAGGTCAAATATCATTAGCAAATCTAGCTTGGGTTTATGTTGAAAACAGAGTGCCTTGATAAAAAGTAATGCCAAAATATACTCTTTTTCTCACAGTTATAAGTAACCTTACAGTTCTCAATAGGCCAGCTATCATGTGTGCAAGGTCATTGTCTATCTCCTTCCACATTTTTATTTGACAGGAAGACTGCAGCATATCTGCTTCCCTGGACACTCATGGAACTCCTGTTACCATTCTCCAGTACCAATAAGTCTGTTGCCAAAAGAAGCATGGTGAGATGGGAGCTGCCTGGGTGTGTGACTGCCTTTGAACCTTGTCATCACTTATTAATCATCATGTTCTGCTTGAAACACATTGGACTTTTACCAAATCCCAGTAACCAATATGAAATGAGGCAAAACTCACCTTCTTTATTTTTTAACTTATTTTTGTCTCACAGCATCAAAATCAATTCAAAAGGATCTTGCTTTTCTCCTAGAGGATAGAAATCAATTCAAGTGTTAGACTTTCCACCTGAGAATATGTTATTCCTTCTTAAAGGAAGGCTATATGTCTCTTATTAAAAGATGACATGTTTGCTTACAAAATCTGGAAAGCAATATTCTAGGGGAGTTGCTTTATGATTTAAAAGTAACAAAATAGCAAAGGAAAAATATCAAAATGGAAAACTTAGGTATACTCTGATCTGGCAATCCAATTTCTAGAAACATATACTACAGTTACACTTAAAAATGGGCAAAATAAAATTTATAAGAATATTTCTTTGTAGCATTGTTTACAACAGTAACAAAAAATAATACTCTAAATCCTGATTAACAAGAAGTTGGTTGAATCCATTGTGCTCCATTTCTAAATGGAATAAAATGTAACTATTTAAAAGAATTTTGTGAACTATTTTGTGTACTATTAAGAGACATGGCCAAGGTATATTGTTAAGGAAATTGATCCTTATTATTCACAGATTCCACATTTGCAGATTCACCTACTTGGTAAAATCTCTTTGTAACTCTAAAATCAGTACTCAAAGAACTTCTGCATTCACTTGTGGATACAGACAGGGCAGCAAAAAAAAAAAATCTGAGACCCCCTGGTGCACATATTCAGAGCTGAAGTCAAAGTGATTCTCTGCCTTATTTCATTTCTTACACTGTAAAGAAGTATTTTGGGGGGCCTCTGCTTAGTGCCTCATTCTTTATATTTTTATGCTATTTGTTGGTGATTTTCCTGTATAAAATGGCCCCAAGCATATTGCCCAAGGGGCTTCCCCAGGTGGTATGGTGGTAAAGTATCCACCTGCTAAAGCACGAGATGCAAGAGACACAAGTTCGACCCCTGGGTTGGGAAGATGCCCTGGAATAGAAACTGGCAACCCACTCCAGTATTCTGACCTGGGAAATCCCATTGACAGAGCAGCCTGGCAGACTACAGTCCATGAAGCCACTGAGTCGGACCTGACTGAGCAACTGAGCACATATTGTGTAACTAAGTAATTAGTTATTATTAGTTATTAGTAATTCCAAAATGCTGGTTGGAATTACTTAGCACAAAAAGGCTTTGATGTGCCCCATCAAGAAAATATATGCCTGATGGCTACAGTGGCAAGCTCTGTGGAAGGCAATTAATTGACTAGAGAATATATTTTTGCACTTTGGGGAATTTTATGTCAATTGCATGCATTACTGAACCAAAAAAGAAATTGTATACAAGAACAACATTTTACTCTCCTCACTCACAGTGATTTGAAGAGCAGCTTCTGACGTGTGGCCAATGCAGCAAAGAGATTACTTAAAGAAGATTATAATTCCCAACGTCTGCCTCCGGATCTGTTTTATCCAAGAAGAACAACTCCTGTCTGGGATAGACTGTCATCCCTGGTGCTGTCCATACCCAGTGCTGAAGAGAGTCCCCAGACTACATGCTTTGTTTCTTTCATGGAGAGAGAAGCAAATGTACACTTTTCCAAAACTTCAGTTGGAAAATAGAAAGGGCAGAAAAGGGATTTGAATTTGCTTTTTTAGTGAGAATATGTGGCTCTTTATTACCATAGTTTCACAAAAGAGTATCTTATGCAGGGTGTTAACATAAGCACCATCACTGAAAATAGTTGCCGGTGTCTTTATAGCAATTTAAATTAAACCAAAGCCTTGTATTTTTGGTACAAGATTTGGTACAAATTTATATTTTGTATTTACATTTTTGTATAAATAAATATTTATACATTTATAAATATAATGATGATGATACCATACATTGATTTGCTCAAGTATCATTTGCTAGATGTAATTAGGAACCAGAGAAAAAGATGAGTGATTAAGAGATGAAAATAAACATTTGGTAGAAATTTGGATTCTCTAAATCTGTTTTCATCAATACAAGTCATGGAGAAAGGGACAGGCCAACAGCATATATAAATATGGGGTAGGATCTATGGTAAGATTTCTCTTTTTCTAGCTTTTTTAGAATGTAACTGAAATCAGGGACATTTGAGTGAAGAGGGTGCTGGTTATAGACTGTTGTAGGCAATTCTAGGAATGAGGGCAGAGGTGACAGGCATCAGTCTCACAGAACCTTGAGAACACTGGCGATCAAGGTCTTTTGAATAATTAGACAGGCTGTTATTGTATCATTGTGGGTGAACAAGGATATAATATTGTGAAAACCAAATAAACTCCTTTCCAATTTATCATGTGACCTCCCCCTGCCTGAAGTAGCCAATGTCAAAAATCCTTCTGTTAACCAGGAGAACGTAAAGGAGAATGTGGAAACATGATAAATATATTTTTCTATTGATAATATCTTTGAACTTAATAACAGTAAATTTAGCAAGGGCTTTCCTGCAATGAATAGAGATGCAAATCAATTAAAAATAGGGGCATTTTTCAAAAGAAACCATTTCTGCAGTGTTAAAAATTGTGGATCGTTCCTACCCTAATTGGATACTTTTTACTTGAACATCCCAGTTACACACTTTGAACAGAGTGCAATAAAACCAATGTGTATTTGAGGCCTTAAACAATAAAACAGCTCCCTCACTACAGCTTCTCCTGACTACCATCACAGTCACACACACAACACAAACACACGTATTTTTTAACTGGATTTTACTTTTGGTTCCTCTGCCTTGGCTTCCTTTTTGTGTTCAGCCCCATTTGGGTTTGTGAGGTTTGCTTGTTTGGTGCTTTTCATTTGGGGGGAGCTATGGGGGCTGATTGAAAATGTGTGTGTCAGTGTTAAACCAGACAAAGACCTGCTTCAACATTTACAAGCTGTGTTATTTACCTACTGCTACTGTAAGTAGCTCAGCTGGTAAAGAATCTGCCTGCAATGCAGCAGATCCCAGTTCAATTCCTGGGCTGGGAAGATCCCAGGGATAGGCTACCCACTCCAGTATTCTTGGGTTTCCCTTGTGGCTCAGCTCATAAAGAATCTGCCTGCAACGTGGGAGACCTGAGTTCGATCCCTGGGTTGGGAAGATCCCCTGGAAAAGGGAACAGTTACCCACTCCAGTATACTGGCCTGGAGAATTCCATGGACTGAATAGTCCAAGGGGTCGCAAAGATTCAGACATGACTGAGCAACTTTCACTTTCTCTGTAAATCACCACTAACTTGGTGGTTTGAAACAATACCAATTTTTATCCACATTTCTTGAGGTCAGACCCCAAAATGTGTTCCACTGGGCATGCTTGAAGGTGTGAGCAGAACTGCATATTTTCTGGATGCTCCAGGGAAGAATCTGTTCTCCTGTCTTTTTCAGCTTCTCAAAGCCACCCACATTCCTTGGCTCATGTCCCTCACCTCCATCCTCCAAGCCAGCAGTGCAGCATCTTTAAACCTCTCTCTGACTTCGACCCTCCTACCTCCCTGCTTCCTTACAAGGACTCCTTTGATTAAATCGAGGCCACCTTGATAATCCAGATTAACATCACCATCTCAAAATCCTTACCCACATCTGCAAAGTTCCTCTAGACATGTAAGGTAACATATCCACAGATTCTAGAGGTTAGGACATGGACATTTTTGGAGTGAAAAGAGGTCATTATTAGGCATACCACACTGGCAGTCACTGGACAAGTTACCTGCTCCTTAAGCCTGCTTCCTCCTCTGCCAACTTAAGATAATAATAATGTTTATCTCATTAGCTTCAGCTCTTGATTTGGGGAGATTAAAAGAAATCTCCTTAGATTTTCCACACTTTCCATTTGCCTTTGCCAAACACTCTTCTAAGAAAGATATTTTAGAATCGAAATTTATTTTGAAAGTCTCTGCATACTAATCAAAAAATTAAAGGCCATTGAATGTTTGGAATTTTACTACCTTTTCATGGTATAACACTTCTCACATGAATTTTGTTCATGTTAAAAATCTACAAAAGTGGCTCTTATTATGCTAAATGACGCTTGTGAGATTGTGCCATTTGGTACAATAGTCACACCAAATAAAGTTACAGAATAAATATGTGTAAGGGGTGTGACCCAGGGGAGGAACAAACTAGATTTAGACTAAGACAGTCTATAGAGTACTGTCATGATTAGTAAGAGCACTGAGCATGTAACTTCACATCTCCAGTATGTAACCAATTGACTAATCACCCTGACAGAGAATCTGACAAAACTCCAGCCTGTATGGAGATGGGACTAATCCAAATAGTTGTAGGGGATATAGAAACAAAACTGAGGAGCATCTCCTAATGCCTAGATAAGATGACCCAAGGTAAAAAGTATACAGGGATATCCAGCAAGACTTTCTGAACTTGTTTCACAGATTATCACATCTATACCTATCCTCTTTCTACACATTCACTGTAGTAAATTCAAAACATACAGAAACAGAAGTAGACAGGGACAAGCAAAACAGTGGTTTAATTAGCAACAAGGCAACGTTCAACCACAGATGAGACTTCATCAATACAATTATTAGCCAAAGAATTCTCAACTGAGATGGCCAAAAGTTCATTAGGGTTTTTCCATAAGATTGTATGAAAGACTCGAATGAACTTTCTGGCCAACCCAACATAAACTTATCATTTGTTGCTCAATGAAAAATAATTGGAACTCAGATCCAACTCAAGACTTGCCCCACCATTCTGATCAGGGGAGGTTCCCAGGTCTTATGCTGTGGCCTTGAAAGGTATCTTAGCTGGATCCCAGTAAACTTTAAGATAGCTGAAATTTTCAAAATAACTAGCTTTAATAAAGTAAAAGCTAAGATTATTTAAACTCACTTCAGTAAGGGAGAAAGAAATACCATCTTGACAAAGTTTTAAGGTATCACAAGGGGGATTTTAGAAGTGAGATATTTATAGAGTTTGGATTCTGGCCTCAACTGATTTAAAGAAGGCTCTTCAAAGAAGGGAAGTGATTGGGATCAAAGTTCAAGACAGGGCTGTTCAGGATTGGTGGAGATAGTAAGGGAAGGAAGGGTCTTAGTAAGTACTGAAATACTTTGATAAGCAACCTGTTTGAACCGATGAGCAGCAGACTGTTGTCTCAGGCAAATTGATTTATAAGAATTTCTTGAAGCAAATAGTGAAGTTATTTATTGATTTACAGTCTTATCTCTTCTGGGCTGAAACAAACAGCTAAGTCATGTTGACACAGATGCTCTCAGTTCTTAGCCCTCGTTATGTCACCTCGATGTAGGTGTCATAGTTCTGAGTCATGGGGGCCACCCAGTTAAAGACACGGTTTCCTAACCCCATGCCCTGCTTGCAGGTATGTGAGATCACATAATTTTGAATAGTGGGATAAGAGTAGAATTGGTAAATGTAACTTTAGAGTTGTACTCTTTTTTGGGGGGGTCAGGGGTGGCGGAAATATACCTTACAGCCTTCAGGATTTTAGGCACCTGACTAGGGATTGAACCAGGGCATTGGCAGTGAAAGCACCAAGTCATAACCTCAGGACCACCAGGGAATTCCCTAGACTTGGAAAGTTTTCTTTTCTTAAGAACAAAATAAATGCACCCTCTTTCTTCCCTTTCTTCCTTTCCACTGCTTGGAAAGTGATAGAAGGATCCAAAGCAGTTACCATAAACCAGAGGGAAAAAATTTAATGTTGACGATATGTGTGCACGCATGCTCAGTCGTGTTCGACTGTTTGTGACCCCATGGACTGTAGCCACCCAGGCTCCTCTGTCCATGGGAGTTTTCCAGGCAACAATACTGGAGTGGGTAGCCATTTTCTCCTCCAGGGGTTCTTCCCAACCCAAGGATTGAACCCACATCTCTTGCATTGCTTGTACCAGCAGGGAAGCCCAATGTTGAAGATAACAGAAGAAAACAATAATAGACCCCTAGGTTCCCATCATTCCCTATCACCTCAGTTCTGAACTACTTATATTCAGATTGGTGCAAAGAAATAGCCTATCTTATTTCAGCCACTGTTATTTTTAGATGTTTTTCAACAGTATTCTAACTAAATCTGCATCTCAAAATCAGTATGTTTGCCTCTCTAGTTACTAGATATTTTTTTTTCTTTACTTAAAAACCACACCCAATCCTTCACCACATCCTATCAGCAATGCTTCAAACCTTACCCCCAAATAGCCTACTACTCTCTCCCTCCATGCCCGCCACTCTAATTCCAGCCACCAGCATCTCTCACCTGCAGTAACCTCCCATTCATTCCTTAGGTTTACACTTGAACCCTCTACAACCCATACTCTATATAACTAAAGAAGAGACACTTGAAAACACGAAACAGGTCAGATCATTGCCATGTATAAACCTTTCCTTTTCACATAAAATAAAATCCAAACTCTCCCCCATGACATACAAAGTGCAATATGATCTGACCCCTGCCTACTTCCCATTGTCAACTCTCGCCCATCTCTTCACTTACGGTGCTCCAGTCATACTAGTCTTCTTTAAATTTGTTGATAATCCAAAGGGTACTCCCTTTTCAATAGGCCCTGTGCACCTTATATTTCCTCTACCTAGATTATACCTTCCTCTGATCTTTATTTTCTCTGACTTCATGCACTTACAATGACCAAAGCATCCAAACGAGCAACTTTATAGCTCTATCTAATTTGAATCTTGCTTCCCAGGGTATAACAAAATTTGTGGGTGATACACATTACTTTCTCTAAACAGCCTCAGGGATAAAAGCTTATAGACTGCTGAGCTGGGAAAGTCACAAAGCAAAAAAAAAAAAAAAAAAAAAAAGTGTTAGAAAGGAACTAGAATTTGACCTTTTGTTTCACAGTCTAACACTCCCTCTATCTCATCATGGAAGATATCTACTAAAATAAACTTGCAATTTTCAAAGATTTAAAAAGAAATTAAAAGAAGGTTGGCTATCTAGCCTCTAAAATATAATACTGCAGACCTTAAGATATAAGCCTGAAAAGCTGTGGAAGAATTTTGAAAAACATGGTGAAGGAAATGGCAACCCATTCCAATATTCTTGCCTGGGAAATCCCATAGACAGTGTAGACTGGCAGGCTACAGTCCACAGGGTCACAAAGAGTCGGGCACAACTAAGTGACTAACAGAGAGAGAGGGAGAAATACATATAAAAGAGTCTTGAGAATAAAGTTACTGCATGTTATTTGTATAAACATTGGGATTTAGTTAACAAAATGTTCAGGCCAAATATCACTGTGGGAGCCCAGAATGTGTAAGCTACATGAAGTAGACACCAAAGTGTTATCTCCTTTCAGTTAATACCCTTCTCATCTTTGTGGCAATAGGAGAAAGAATAAAGCAGAAAACATATATTCTAAATCCAGCAAAGTTAATACTTTAAACTTCATTAAGCAGAAACATGGTAATATTACTTTGGGAATAATGAAAATTACAGTATTTAGATGGAAAGCAAAAAAAAGTGAGAGAATCTGAGTGCATTGTGTGTTTCCTGAGTCAGAAAGATGTGAATTAAAGATATTGTGTTATTGGCAGTAGAATCTATTGTTATTTATGTTATGGTGGGAACTTTGTTTCTCCTTATTCCAAGGATTTAACTGTTAAGAGAGTAAGCTACTGAGCATTTAGAAAAGAACTGAAAAAGAAGATTAACAAGATAGTGTTCTAAGTATGATAATACAGAAAGAGTATGGCCTCCAATCAGCACCTCTACTCTTCCTAAGCTGGGTTTCCTCAGACAAGCTGCTTAATCTAAGTTTCTCCTCTGCATCTGTGAACAAGAAACTGTCAAGCAATCTGCACTTAATATGTATTTTTTATTTTTATTTTTATTTTATTTTATTTTTTTCTGCTCTTGAAAATCTCTCAATAATGGGCTGTGAGTTTTTATTAAACTTGCCACAAATGCAACAATTCTGAACACCTCCCTCAAAACACTTACATCCTAAGAACTAAGGATGTAGTCAGTCATCAACCAGATCATACATTTGCCCCATTAAACACAAATCTGCCAGAAGAAAACACACCAGCAGACAGAGCTTTTTAAAATATAATTTAAAACTATTTTGTACCAATACAATATATTAATTTTACAAATGTAAAATTTTATCTGCTGTTAAAGCATTTGCATTTTTTAAAAAATGGTACAGTTCCCTAGTAGGTCACCTCAATCATCACCTTTCCAGACCTTTTGCAAGTTTCACACTTTGTAAATCAGTTACAACATACAAAGTCCCTGGAACAGCCCTGAGTACTATTTTTTTTTTTAACTTTTAATTTTATATTGGAGAATAGTTGATTAATAATGTTGTGATAGCTTCAGGTGGACAGCAAAAGGACTCAGCCATACATATAGACATATCCATTCTCTTCCAAGCTCCTCTCCCATCCAGGCTGCCACATAAGATTGAGCAGAATTCCCTGAGCTATACAATAGGTCCTTGTGATAACTTACAGTGAATGATGTCGGATTCCTGATCTCCAAAGAAGATTTAGCTTCAAGACCAGGGACCAGGCTTGATCACTCTAGAGCTTTTGTGTAGCAGAATTCTATTAAAATATAAAAAGGGACAGAGAAAGCTTCTGACACAGACATCAGAAGAGGGATGGACAGTGCCCCCTTGCTAGTCTAAGCAAGGGAGTTATATACTTTTAAAATTGGTTATTTGAAAAAATCAAAAGAATGTCTCAAGGTTGCAAAGATCTTACTAGACCCACTCCCATAATATGGACTTCCCTGGTGGCTCAGGTGGTAAAGTGTCTGCCTACCATGTGGGAGACCCGGGTTCAATCCCTGGGTCAGAAAAACCTCCTGGAGAAGGAAAGGGCAACCCACTCCAGTATTCTTGCCTAGAAAATCCCATGGATGGAGGAGGCTGGTAGGCTGCAGTCCATGGGGTCACAAAGAGTTGGACATGATTGAATGACTTCACTTTCTTTCTTTCTTCTTTTCCCATAATATACATTTTAAGATGACAGGATTAGTCAGGTTTTCAAGGAGAAACTGTCTCAAGCAGGATACATTGTTGTTATACAATCCCTACTTAAAGGAATGTAGAAAAACAAATTTGTCCTTTCATCCTCCTTGAGAATTCTAGACCCCTATCTCCTCTTCAAGAGCCCCAGACCCCTTTCTCCTCCTTGCTGCTGCTGCTGCTAAGTCACTTCAGTAGTGTCCGACTCTGTGCGACCCCATAGACGGAAGCCCACCAGGCTCCCCCGTCCCTGGGATTCTCCAGGCAAGAACACTGGAGCGGGTTGCCATTTCCTTCTCCAATGCATGAAAGTGAAAAGTGAAAGGGAAGTCGCTCAGTCGTGTCCGACTCTTAGCGACCCCATGGACTACAGCCTACCAGGTTCCTCCATCCATGGGATTTTCCAGGCAAGAGTACTGGAGTGGGGTGCCATTGCCTTCTCCATCTCCTCCTTGGGGACCCCAGAAGTATCAACCTGCCTAGGAACTGATTCTCTCATTCCCCGCACCCACCCTGCCCACCGCCCTTTTCTTTTAGGAGAATTATGTTGCCAAGGGAAAGGGGCGTCATTTTCATTCCATAACTACTTCCTTCTGTGATGGGGCATTGTCCTTAAGTTGTTGAGGCAACATATTTTCCTAACCCTCATATTGAGGGTCTATGATCCAGGGGCCCCAAGTAATAGTTAGAGGAGGCTGTGGCACCCGTAGGAGCCTGGACAACATTTGTAACTTAAAAGGTTTCAAACAGTTAGAAACAAACGCCATTTTACAGTCACAGAGGTAAGGCAAAATAGTCATTAAACCAAGTTAAAACATAATCAAAATTAAGAGTCGCATTATGTCCATAGTTACATTTAGTCCATCTTAGGATTGTTAGATGTCATCAGATCAAGAAGAGGTGTCACATATGATTTTTGTTGGTGAAGGTATTCATAGACTTGAAGAAAGTCCTTTCCTTGAAGTGGAGAGACCCACCATGGGAAGCCTTCAATTGATAAGGAGGTTGAAAAGCTGAAAGCTGAGTCACACGGTTAATTCTAAGGCTTTAGGATCTATGAAATATCTATGCATAAAAACTGTCTGTCATTGAGATAATCCCATTTTGGGGGAGCAGTTAGAGCACTCATTAAAGGTATTGGTAAAACTTCAAACCAACTGTCTTGTGTTTCCTGAGTTAGGTTACACAGATGACTCTTAATAATGCCATTAGCCCTTTTTCTACCTTTCCCCAAGACTGGGGTCTCCAGGAACAATGTAAGTGATATTCTATTGCTAGAGCTTTCAACACCCCTTGATTTACATCAGCTTTAAAGATGGAGTCATTGTTGCTCTGAACTTTAGAGTTTAAGATCCTACTTACATCATGAGAAGTCAGTACAGTAAGATTTCGCCCATTCCTTAACCTCAGGCTTTAATGGATACTGCTTTTGATGTGAAAATGGGCGAGAGTCTTTGAACTTGATAACAACAGAACCGCATTTTGTGCTCGACCCATAATTTT
The DNA here is from genome assembly GCF_029407905.1 of Bubalus kerabau. Classification (NCBI taxonomy): domain Eukaryota; kingdom Metazoa; phylum Chordata; class Mammalia; order Artiodactyla; family Bovidae; genus Bubalus; species Bubalus kerabau. The sequence continues at coordinate 67,911,008 of NC_073635.1, forward strand.
TCCATCAGCCCACCCTCTAGGATTTACATTTTGTTCAATTAAAAAAAGCAGGTTCCATATTCATGAAAACAGAGGGCTGGACCTTGTTCAGCATATCCCTCCCCAGAAGGGGTGCGGGAGACTCTGGCATGATTAGAAACCCATGAGAAAATAGCACTGGAGTCCCAGTTGCAGCTTAAAGGATGACTGAAATAAGAGCATTTGGCTCGACCCGACAGTCCCATTACAGTAGTGGATTGGGAGGAAAGTGGACCAGGGACTTCAGTGAGCACAGAGAAAGTTGCCCCAGTGTCCAAAAGGAATGACTGACTGCCCCTCCACAGTTAATAATACCCAGGGCTCCTCAGGTATTATTAGGATGAGGGCTTGTGTGGGGGCCCTGGGCACCTTTGGTCCCAATTGTCTTGAGAGTCTGACCCCTGGGGCCTACACCTCAGAAGACAGTCTCTTCTCTAGTCCTTTGCAGAGCAGACAGGGAGTTGGGGGTGGCTTAGATGCCTAAGGGCAATCCCTCTTGATATGCCCCTCCTTTTCACAGTAATAGCAAGTCCATCCCTTTTCACCTGGGTCCCTCTGGGAATTTTTCCCAGGCTCTTTCAGAGCAGGTCTAACAGCCATTGTTGAGGTTCAGTCTTTTGCCTGATTTTTTTTTTTCCCTTCCTATTCTCCTCCTCCTATACTCTACCATAATATATCATCTGGGCCAGCTGCAACAGTTTTTCTAAAGACTGATTTGGCCCAAACGCCTGTTTTTGTAACTTACAGCAGATATCTGGAGCTGACTGAGTGAGAAATCTATCTTTTAAAATTATTTCTCCCTCTGTAATTTTGAGATCAACGTCAGTAAACTTGCAGAGCCTCCCATAGTCTATCTAGGAAACAGCACAGTTTACAGTCAGTGCTCACTTGCTTGAGTCCTTCAAGAATACATCTGGCAAAGTGGCTCTGTTATGGGAACCGCTTGGCTCCCAGTAGGGAGAAGAGCAATCTCGTGCTCCTTCATCTCCAAAAGTAATAGCTTCCCCCAAAACTCAAGTTTTCAAGTAAAGTAAAACTAGTTCCGTAAAGGCTTCTATGTACTTTTTGGATCCCCTAAATAGCCTCAACTGCAATTGGTACTGCTCAAATTTTTACAGAGACTGAGGCAACCCCTCCTAGAAGGGTGCCCTCTCAGCCTGTTCAATTGGGAGCCCCAGATACAGGGGAAAGGAAGAAGACAGGAGGGAGCCACAGGTTTCACACCCAAATCTGCACCCTTAGGACATAAGTCTGGCATGTCTTGCAGAGAGATAAAGAGCAACACACATGGCACTTCTACCCACTTCTCTTGTTTTCTACAGAACCAAACAGGTCTAATTATAAAACAGTATGATAATTAAGACACCCTTCAACAGGCCAGCGTTCCCCATCTTCCAAAGGATCCTGTGGACATTCAGTATCACAGAAGAAGATCAGGTGTGTCTTTTTTAAACTCTGGGGATCAAACTTGTCCCAGCTTTTAAAAAAATACATTTTAAAAGAGTGGTTCTGGAACTGTTAGCTCCCATCTGTAAAGAGAAAAAAGCAGCATCCACAGTCATGCATTCTTTCCACCAGAGGCATCCCTCCCCGTTCTAGGTGGGGGTGTAGAGAGACTTTCCACTGAAGCTTTCCTCCCCTGGTCGGACTCAGTCTGTCGCTTACTGACACAAGCGCCTTACTCATCTCTCCCGGTTCTACCACCGAAGCTGGTGGAGATGCACCAGGGGTAGACCTGATGGCAACCCAAACTTATTTAGTTCCTTACCACCAAGACCTTCGTTTGATTTCTTATCCTCCTCTGATGCTGCCCAGAGTGGAGCAGAGTAGTCTTTTGAAATGTTTCCCAAGCTAGGACTACTAGGGGAAGCATCCATCTTCCCTCTGCCTGTGCACATTCCTGAGTACAGTCCTGACTGCAGTAGAAACGGTGAGTCACCCAGGGATGAACAACAACCGAGATGTCCCTTCTGAGTGTCACCACACTAGTATATGTGATAGCAAAAGAGGTGGTGGACAGTCAGCCAGTGAGGAAAAAGTGATTTTTGTCCTCAAGCATTAGGGCCAATCCTTCCAGTTCATTTCCACAGATTCCACAAAAAGTATACCTAAGGAGATGAAACAGAAGCCACTGGAGAGCTTTCTCTGGTCTGCTAAGAGCTAGCACTACCAAAGGAAGAGCCCATTGCACTTCCAATCTGACCAGATCCTGCAATTCCTGATCTGTGTCCTCAGAAACCTCACGGTCACCTGCAGTGCTTCAAACCACATAGACCAGAGGCGCAGCCAAGACAAAGACTCACTTTCAGGCCGCTGGCCCCTGAGGCATGCAGCCAAGACAGACAACGCTGCTGAAGCTCGAGCTCCACTTCGTTTCCAAATGTGCTCCTGTAACTTTTGGCTCCTAGTAAGGCTAGGCGCTTCCATGCATGGGGTCTAAGTAAAAGTACATAGCAACAGCATGGATCAAAAGTCCCTTGAAAGTCTATAATCTGACAGATTAGGTTAGTAGTTCTAATTCCCCACACAATTATGAAATGATCAAAGAGACCAGGAAAGGATGAACTAGAAAGGAAAGTCTGGTCCACACGCTTCGCCCATTTCTGGCCACTCCCTTCACAGGGATGGTGGGTGTCTCTTGGCATTGGCAGGTCGGTATAAACCCCAGACAAGGCTCCCCTTTTGGGGGCTGCCTTCAGTCATTACAAGGCACTGCGAAACCGCAGAGCAGGGCTCATCATTTGCTTCAAGCAGGTCATGTCATTCATTCACACAAGCACACCGAAGAGTTAGTAAAGTAAAGCAGAAAATGTGTATACTGAGAAAGCAGAGAGGCTAGAGCTCTGAGTGCCCTTACATTGTCCTGAAGATCCCCCAAGAAGACGAGCCCCTAAGATGATAGCTTATGGTAAATGATGTCAGATTCATGATCTCCAATACAGAAGATTCAGCTTTGGGACCAGGAACCAGGCTTGATCACTCAAGAGCTTTTGTATAGCTGCTGCTGCTGCTGCTAAGTCACCTCAGCCGTGTCTGACTCTATGCGACCCCATAGATGGCAGCCCACCAGACTCCCTGGTCCCTGGGATTCTCCAGGCAAGAACACTGGAGTGGGTTGCCATTTCCTTCTCCAATGCATGAAAGTGAAAAGTTAAAGTGAAGTCACTCAGTCATGTCTGACTCTTCGTGACACCATGGACTGCAGCCCACCAGGGTCCTCCGTCCATGGGATTTTCCAGGCAACAGTACTGGAGTGGGTTGCCATTGCATTCTCTTTTGTGTAGCAGAGTTCTATTAAAGTATAAAAAGGGACAGAGAAAGCTTCTGACATAGACTTCAGAAGGGAGACAGGCAATGCCTCCTCGCTAGTCTAAGCAAGGGAGTTATATACTTTTTTAGTTGGTTATTACAATAAATCAAAAGAATGCCTCAAGGTTGTAAAGATCTTACCAGACCCACTCCCATAATTTATATTTTAAAATGACAGGATTAGAACTAACAACAGAAAGATTTTACCAGATCCAGTCCCATAATGCACATTTTAAGATAACAGGATTAGTCAGAAGGTTTTAAAGAAGGAGAAACTGTCCTCAAGGAGGATACATTGTTGTTATACAATCCTTACTAAGAATGTAGAAAAAATTGTTGTCCTTTCCTCCTCCTTGAGAATTCCAGACCCCTATCTCCTCTTCGAAAGCCTCAGACCCCTTTTTCCTCTTCTGGGACCCTGGACTTCTTATCAACCTGCCTAGGAATTGACTCTCTCACTTGTTTGTTATCTATTTTAAATACAGAGGTGTGCATCTGTTTATCGCAAACTCCCTAACTATCCTTTCCCCCCATCCTTCCCCACTGGGAACCGTAAGTTTGTTTTACAAAAATAGTGGTATGTTATATTATCTTACTCCTTGGAGGAAAAGTTATGACCAACCTAGATAGCATATTGAAAAGCAGAGACATTACTTTGCCAACAAAGATCCGTCTAGTCAAGGCTATGGTTTTTCCAGTGGTCGTGTATGGATGTGAGAGTTGGACTGTGAGGAAAGCTGAGCACTGAAGAATTGATGCTTTTGAACTGTGGTGTTGGAGAAGACTCTTGAGAGTCCCTTAGACTGCAAGGAGATCCAACCAGTCCATTCTGAAGGAGATCAGCCCTGGGTGTTCTTTGGAAGGAATGATCCTGAAGCTGAAACTCCAGTACTTTGGCCACCTCATGTGAAGAGTTGACTCATTGGAAAAGACTCTGATGCTGGGAGGGATTGGGGGCAGGAGGAGAAGGGGACGACAGAGGATGAGACGGCTGGATGGCATCACTGACTCGATGGATGTGAGTCTCGGTGAACTCCAGGAGTTGGTGATGGACAGGGAGGCCTGGCGTGCTGTGATTCATGGGGTCACAAAGAGTCGGACATGACTGAGCGACTGAACTGACTGACTGACTGATATTATCTTCAACAGGTATTTCTCAATTCTATCTGCCCTTTTTAATTGCCTTATTTCTTTTTCATTCATTTAAAATTATTTTACCTTTTATTTATATATCATCTAGACAAAACTAACTGACCCTCTCTTACATATGGATAAAATATAACAAGGTTGCTGAGTTATGGAACACTGGAACCATGAAAATTCATACTATGTTCCTTGGATTATCTAGACTTAAGGTTAATTAAGTCTAGATAATGTTATTAGTTATTAGTTATTAGTTCTGTTTCTTTGGAAAACCATAACTAATAAAAATACATATCAAACGTGTTAGCACAGGGTTTCTTGAAGCCAACAATATAGGTATTCGATACAAGTCAAAGATCAAATAAACCATAGGCTACTCAGAAGCCATTTTCTTCACTGTTAGCCTATTGAGCATTGTTTCCTGAAATGATACTTTTGCTGAGGCAGTTTCAATTGGAGCTCTTTCAATTCAGAGAAACAATTTCTCAGACTGCCTTACTGTCAGACTCATATTGACCTGAATTCAATGTACAATAATATTAAATAGTCACAACACATTGATACCTACTATGTGTGTGGTCCTTATTAATGATAATCCTGCAAGAAATATGCTGTTATACTCATTTTATAGATGAAGAAATTGCCCAGGTAAGCCCTTTACCCAAAGAAATGTCTCAGTCAACACTGAAATGTAAAGAGTATCAGAATGATAAACTACTAATTAACCACTTTATCAGGAAGCATTCATTGGACATGTTATGTGCATTCAATACATACAATATTGCACTGTGAATGTCTAAGATGGTCAGCAGACATATATTTTGGAAAGACTTTCTAAAGACCAAAAAGATATCTTGTCAACTCTCAATTATTCAGGAAAAAAAGAAAAACAGCTCATCAAAGTTTCCCTTTCTGTAATCATTTCAGCTAAGTTATTATTTTTCCAGTTCCTGCCTCACCAAAGACCTCCAGTCTCTTATATCCAGCTGTATCAAGTGAACAGCTTGACTGAAAAACACATTAAATCTCAGAATTAACTTGTCCCTGGTTTCTTTCCTTCCCTAACACACCAATTCTAATTGACCAGCCACTGCTCCAAGGATACTCTTTACATTTCGATACAAGTCAAAGATCAAATAAACCATAGGCTACTTAGAAGCCATTTTCTTCACTGTTAGCCTATTGAGCATTGTTTCCTGAAATGATACTTTTGCTGAGGCAGTTTCAATTGGTGCTCTTTCAATTCAGAGCAACAGTTTCACAGACTGCCTTACTGTCAGACTCACATTGACCTGAGTTCAATGTACAATAATATTAGTCACTACACATTGATACCTACTATGTGTCTGAATTGGACGACAACTAATTTTTGTTCCTGGTAGAATCTTGAGCCAAGCCACCATCATCATTCACCAGGAATGCCATAAGAGCCTCCTAATTTGTCTTCTTGCTTCTATTCTTGTTCCCCTTCCCCAGAAACCAGAATGATCTCTCAAAGTCTGAATGACGGCCTGCCGTCGGACACAACTTAGTGAATGAACAACAACCCCTCTCCCCACTTACGACACTCCACAATTATAAAAATATAAACTCCTTCTCATAGCCTACAAGATTTTGCATAAATTAAACCCTGGTTTCCTTTTTGTTACCACCTTTTATCACCCTAAATTGTTCACTGTACTTCAATCACACTGGCTTTATTTCTATCCCTATACATCTTTTATATCTATACCCATTCTCTTTTCTGATTCACCAGTTTCCCTCTCTCTAGACCATTCTTTGCTATCTATTATCCCATTCTTTTACCATCCAGTTCCACCTAAAATGCAATTCCTCAGATAGACCTTCAGTGGAGGCAAAAATTATCAACAAAATATTAGCAAACCAAATTCAACAATACAATCATCAAGTAGGATTTATCCCAAGATGTAACAACTTTTTAATATCCACAAATCAACCAATGCGATATACCATATTAACAAACTGAAGAATAAAAGTCATATGATCTCAATAGACGCAGAAAAAGCTTTTAATAAAATTCAACATCTATTTATAATTTTTTAAAAAAGAAAAAAACATTCTCCAGAAAGCAGTCATAGAGGAAAAATACCTCAACATAATAAAGGCTATAAATGACAGACTCATAGCTTATATCACACTCAATGATGAAAAGCCAAAAGCATTTGTTTAAGATCAGGAATAAGACAAGGATGCCCACTTTTGCCACTTTTGTTGCCGTTCAGTCACTCAGTCATGTCTGACTCTTTGTGAGCCCATGGATTGTAGCACACTGGGTTTCCCTGTTCTTCACTATCTCCTGGAGTTTGCTCAAACTCATGTTCGCTGAGTTGATAATGTCATCCAACAATCTTATTTGCCACTTTAAATCAATATATTTTTGGAAGTGCTAGCCACAGCAATCAGGGAAGAAAAAGAAATAAGAGGAATTCACATTGGAAAGGAAGAAGCAAAACTGCCACTGTTTGCAGATGATATGCTACTATCCATAGAAAACCCTAAAGATGCTACCAGAAAACTACTAGAACTCATCAATGAAGTCAGTAAAGTTGCAGGATACAAAATTAATACCTAGAAATTGGTTGCATTTCTATACACTAATGGATTTGATCCTGGGTCGGGAAGATCCCCTGGAGAAAGGAGAGGCTACACACTTCAGTATTCTGGCCTGGAGAATTTCATGGACTATATAGTGGAGAAATACCAATAATTTAGATACACAGACAACATCACTCTTAGGGCAGAAAGCAAAGAAGAACTAAAGAGCCCCTTAGTTAAAGTGAAAGGGGTGAGTGAACAAGTTGGCTTAAAACTCAACATTCAGAAAACTAAGATCATGACATCTGGTCCCATCATGGCAAATAGATGGGGAAACTGTGAAAACAATGACAGACTTTATTTTGAGGGGCTCCAAAATCACTGCAGATGGTGACTGCAGCCATGAAATTAAAAGACACTTGCTCCTAGAAGAAAAGTTATGACCAACCTAGACAGCATATTAAAAAGCAGAGATATTAGTTTGCTAACAAAGGTCCATCTAGTTAAAGCTATGGTTTTTCCAGTAGTCATGTATGGATGTCAGAGCTGGACTATAAAGAAAGCTAAGCACTGAAGAATTGATGCTTTTGAACTGTGGTGTTGGAAAAGAATCTTGAGAGTCCCTTGGATAGCAAGATCTAACCAGTCCATCCTAAAGGAAATCAGTTCTGAATATTCATTGGAAGGACTGACACTGAATCTGAAACTCCAATACTTTGGCCACCTGATGCGAAGAACTGACTTCTTAGAAAAGACCCTGATGCTGGGAAAGATTGAAGGCAGGAGGAGAAGGGGAGGACAGAGGATGAGATGGTTGGATGGCATCACCGACTCAATGGACATGAGATTGAGTAAACTCCAGGAGTTGGTGATGGACAGGGCCGCCTGGCGTGCTGCAGTTCATGGGGTCTGAAAGAGTTGGACACAACTGAGCGACTGAACTGAACTGATAGACTATGGGGTAGCAAAGAGTCAGTCACAACTGAAGACTTTCACTTTCACTTTCCATACACTAATAACAAGTATCAGAGAAGTCAAGGAAACAATCCTATTTGCCATCTCATCAAAAAGAATAAAATACCTAGGAATAAACCTTCTAAGGAAGGAAAAGACCCAGACTCTGAAAACTACAAGACACTGATGAAAGAAACTGAAGATGACACAAACAGATAGAAAGATATACTGTATTCTTGTATTGGATGAAGCAATATTGTTAAAATGATCATACTGCCCAAGGCAACCTACAGCCTGAATGCAATGTATATCAAAATACCAATGGCATTTGGGAAGTCCAAAATCAAGGTGTCTGCAAAATTGATATCTATGAGAACTCCCATCAAGGCTTACAGAAGCCTGTTTTCCTGCTGTGTCTTCACATGCTGGGGAAAATAAGATTGGGGTATTAATTTTTCTTCTTGTAAGGACACTAATCCCATTATGGGGCCCTACTTTCACAACCATATCTAAACCTAATAATTACTTCTCAAAGGCCTCACTTCCTAACACCATCACTTTGGGGATGCCAACTTCAAGGTGAATATTACAAGGGGATGCAAACAAAAGTCTGCAACAAATGGCCTTGACAAAAAGAGGAGAGGAGTAAATATGCATGTTAACATCTAACTGTATTTTTAAGAGGACAAAGTAACTGCAAAATATAAAACAAAATAAGACACCTTACTTTATATTACTCACTCAATCATGTAAATAAATCCTGCAAAATAATATTGTTTAGATTAATCCCTGCATAAAACAAATAGTTGCAACATTGATCAAAGAACAAAAATTAAACTATCTTTTGGCATTATGTAATTAATGATAAAAGTGTATTCCTTAGATATTTTAATTGAGTAATCACAGAATTAAAATGAATACTTTCAGGAAGATTGAATAAATTTTATACAGATGTCTTGAATTAATGCAATATTAAAGTTGTAATTTTTTAAACTTTTGAAATACTCTTTTTAAAAACTTTAAAAATACTCTATTTTTGAACAATATTTAGTTGAAGAATCTAAATAACAGCAAGGTAAAAGTTAAAACTCTCAATTACTCTGGCTGCTGCTGCTAAGTCACTTCAGTCGTGTCCAACTCTGTGCGACCCCATAGACGGCAGCCCACCAGGCTCCCCCGTCCCTGGGATTTTCCAGGCAAGAACACTGGAGTGGGTTGCCATTTCCTCCTCCAAGGCATGAAAGTGAAAAGTGAAAGTGAAGTCGCTCAGTCGTGTCCGACTCTTAGCGACCCCATGGGCTGCAGCCTACCAGGCTCCTCCGTCCATGGGATTTTCCAGGCAAGAGTACTGGAGTGGGGTGCCATTGCCTTCTCCAATTACTCTGGCACTTACTGTCAAAGTCCTCCAGGATATTTTGGGAGAGAGAAATGTATAAGTGGCTCAAAAATGTACATTTTCTCATACATGTAAAATGGCCAAATATTTCCTTCTTGGTAAAAAGTTTTGATTTTATGGAAAATGAGCTCTTACCTAAGTATCATTAATTGTGCAATAACAATTATTTCCTGATACTATCTTTAATCATTTCCTCCTGCTGCTGCTAAGTTGCTTCAGTCATGTCCGACTCTGTGTGACCCCATAGACGGCAGCCCACTAGGGTTACCCCCATCCCTGGGATTCTCCAGGCAAGAACACTGGAGTGGGTTGCCATTTCCTTCTCCAATGCATGGAAGTGAAAAGTGAAAGTGAAGTCGCTCAGTTGTGTCCGAATCTTAGTGACCCCTTGGACTGCAGCCCACCAGGCCCCTCCGTCCATGAGATTTTCCAGGCAAGAGTACTGGAGTGGGTTGCCATTGCCTTCTCCATAAACTTACTCTTCTATAGAATAGTACAGTTTCTAAAGGTCATTTCATAAGAAAAAAAGTTTCAGTGACAAAAAGGATGAAAATTACATAATTTCTCATTATTACAAAATTCAAAGGAACAAGAGAGAAAAAAAGTAAGACTATAAAAAAACACTCTCTTCTTTGATCCTAAGTAACATGCATGGTTTGTCCCATCCTGTAATTTTGTTTTTCTACCATATAGTTTTTTAAGGATAATCGAAAAAGCAAGAGAATATCAGAAAAACATCTACTTCTACTTCTTTGATTATGCCAAAGCCTTTGACTGTGTAGGTCACAACAAACTGTGGAAAATTTTTAAAGAGATGGGAATACCAGACCACTTGACCTACCTCTTGAGAAATCTGTATGCAGGTCAAGAAGCAAGTTAGAACTGGACAAGGAACAACAGAACAGATTGGTTCCAAATCGGGAAAGGAGTACATCAAGGCTGTACATTGTCACCCTACTTATTTAACTTATATGAAGAGTACATGATGTGAAATGATGGGCTGGATGAAGCACACTGGAATCAAGATTGCTGGGAGAAATATCAATAACCTCAGATATGCAGATGACACCACTCTTATGACAGAAAACAAAGAACTAAAGAGCCTCTTGATGAAAGTGAAAGAGGAGAATGAAAAAGTTGGCTTAAAGCTCAACATTCAAAAAAACTAAGATCATGGCATCCGGTCCCATCACTTTATGGCAAATAGATGGGGAAACAATGGAAACAGTGAGAGACTTTAATTTGGGGGGCTCCAAAATAACTGCAGAGGGTAACTGCAGCTATGAAATCAAAAGATGCTTGCTCCTTGGAAGAAAAGCTATGACCAACCTAGACAGCATATTAAAAAGCAGAGTCATTACTTTGCCAACAAAGATCCATCTGGTAAAGCTATGGTTTTCCAGTAGTCATGTATGGATGTGAGAGTTGGACTATAAAGAAAGCTGAGCACCAAAGAATTGATGCTTTTGAACTGTGGTGTTGGAGAAGACTCTTGAGAGTCCCTTGGACTGCAAGTAGATCCATACAGTCCATCCTAATGGAAATCAGTTCTGAATATTCATTGGGAGGACTTGCTGAAGCTGAAACTCCAATACTTTGGCCACCTAATGTGAAGAACTGACTTCTTGGAAAAGACCCTGATGCTGGGAAAAATTGAAGGCAAGAGGAGAAGGGGACGACAGAGGATGAAATGGTTGGATGGCATCACTGACTCGATGGACATGAGTTTGAGCAAGCTCCAGGAACTGATGATGGACAGGGAAGCCCATCATGCTGCAGTCCATGGGGTT